>NW_008336020.1:438831-461331 GCF_000622305.1 Nannospalax galili | reverse complement strand
AGGAGCTGCAGTCTTTACATCTATTAAAAAAAAAAAAGAATGCCGTAGAAGGATTATGCGGTCTGGTTGAACTTCCTTTTATAGTGTGTACCGAACTGCCCAGGGTAGGCCTGGTGAGATGCCTCAGCACATAAAAGCAATTGTCCTGCAATTCTAAGTTTGATTCCTAGAGCCCATGCAAAGGTGGAAGGAGAGAACTGACCCCACAGCACTGTTCTCCCACTCACACATCATGCACACACAATAATAGGTAATAGATAATTAATTTTAAAAAAAATTCTTGGGGCAAAGCATTTCCTTGGTAGCATATGGAAAGGGTGGCCTAACAGAGGCCATTATTAACTCTTAGTGGGACCAAGAGCTGCAGAGAGGGAGACTCCTCCACAATTAGTGGCACAATAAGGGCAATGAGGGATTGTGAGCATTAATATCATGACATTTGGCTCATGAAAAATAATGGAAGAAAGGTGTTCTGGTTAAACGGGCAGTCTGGTTAATAGAGTTCTTGTCACAATATTTTCACATAGTGGGAACAGAAAAGATTATTCCTTGACTATGCTATATAACAATGTGATATATATATATATAGCACATATCAATTCTCGATTTTTCAGAAAATCTGATATTCTGTCTATAATGTTAAAACCACATGAATGCAAATTACAGCTTTGGGAAGAGTAACATAGTTTAAGTGAGAAATATCTCCCATAGGCTCATGTAATTTGCACTCTTGGTTCCCAGTTGGTGGCACTGTTTGGGGAGGTTATGGAAACTAGGAAGTGCAGCCTTGCTGGAGGAAGCTTTGAGGGTTTATACCTTTGCCCTTCTTCCTGTTCTCTTCTTCTGTTCTCATGTGTGGATAAAATGTGATCGCTCAGCTTCCTACTTTTCCCAGTGTGCCATGCCTTCCCCATCATGATGAACTCCAGCGCTCTGGAACCATAAGCCAAAATAGACTCTTTCTTCCTTGTTTCTGGTCATCACAGTAGCAGAGAAGAAGCTAGCACAGTAATTCTAATACTATTTCAGGGTCATTACTCAAGGGTATTATTTTGCATATTAATTCACCAGATGTACAGTGTTGAAACGTGTATCCCTCTGCAAAAGATACATTCAAATTCTAACATTTAGGACCTGTCAATGTGATCTTATTTACAAATGCAGTTTGCTACAGTTGGATTGGCCTTCGGCTAGGTGTTGTTAGGAGGCAGTACAACCTTTAAAACAGGAGGCCAAACTAAAGGTAGAGTCAAGTCATTAGAGGCATATCCTTGAAAGTAACAGTCCCTTCTTCTATTTTTCCTCAAGCCATAGATGAAGTTGTTTGCTGAGTTGACTCACCATCATTCCAAACGCAATGGAGCCATTTGACTATGGACTAGAACTTCCAAACCTGTGAACTAAAACAAACCTTTTCTCTTTATAAGTTATCTAAGATAGCTTGTTACAGAAAGCAGTCTAACACAGGGTCTTTGTGGTTTTAATTACTTAAAAATGAAGTCATATTGAATTAGAGTCCTAAATCCAATGGCTGACAGTCTAAGAATAGGAGAGAGCTGGGGATGGGGGTATAGCTCAGTAGTAGAGAATTTGCCCAGGGGCCGGCAGGTTGGCTCAGCAAGTAAGCACTCTTCCTGCCAAGCCTGAGGATGTGAGTTTGAGCCCCAGGACCTACACAGTGGAAGAAGAGAACTGACTACTGCAAGTTGTGCTTTGACCTCCATGTACGTACCAGAAAACGCACAAATAAGAAGGAAAGGAAGGAAAGAAAGAAAAAAGGAGGAGAATCTACCCAGCATGGACAAGGCCCCGAGTGTGAGTGCTGTAGATAAGAAGAGAAGGAGGAAGGTGGGGACTAGGACAGAAGAAGAGATCACACAAACACAGATATAGGCACGAGGACACGGAGCAATAGAGACAAAGACTGAATGTATAGAATTTAACTACATGATAAAGAATACCAAAGGTTTCCAGAGAGCACCAGCATCAGAGAAGGCAAGGAAAGATGCTTTCCTGAAAGCTCTGGAGGGTACAGAGCCCTGTCCATATCTGGATTCATTTTGTTGTTGTTGTTTGTTTGTTTTGAGACAGGGTCTCATTATGTAGCCCTGGTTGGCCTGGAATTTGGCTATGCAGACCAAGTTGAACTTGAACTCACAGAGATCTGACTGCCTCCTAAATGCTGGTATTAAAGGCATGTGCCCTGCTCATATCTTGATTTCAGACTTTTTACCTCCAGAACAGCAAGAGAATCTTTTTTTTTTTCTGTTTTAAACCAGTATTTTTTTTTAAAAGCTTTATTTATTTATCGTGTGTGTGTGTGTGTGTGTGTGTGTGCGTGAATGCGTGCATGGAGGTCAGAGAACAGCTTTCAGGAGCTGGTTCTCTCCTTCCACCTCGTTGGGCAGATCTCTTATTTCTTGCTTCAGTGTTGTATTTTAGGCTAGCAGGCTCCCAGGCTTCCAGCTGATTCTCCACCTGTCTCATTACAGGAGTGCTTGGATTACAGATGTACACCATTCAATGCATCCAACTTTTTAGATGAGTTGTGACTTCCAGGAATTGAATTCAGGTCAGCAGACTTAGCTCGGCAAGTGCTTTTACTCAACGAGCCATCTCCCTGCCCCATAAGCCACTTAATTTTGATGTCCATATTTTATTGCTGGTTTTAATACAACTAGAATAGCTGTATTTTAAAAATGTTCCTTAGTAGGCTTAGAAATACATTAATTTAGTAATTCTACACTTTAAAAGACTGAGATATTATTGGAACTGTACGTATCAAATTGCAGAACAAAACCAATAGCTAATTATCCTTTAAGAATTCACTATTGAAGATAGACATTCAGAGAAAAGAACTTTAAGGTGATTGACCATCCTTGTCTAGGAAACTTCGGCAGTAAAAGCAGTACTATGACGCCATTTCTTACTTTTTAGCGAACCACCTTCACTTCAAAACTTTTGCTCTTTTCTTGTTAAATTAGTGGTTATTTAGACCTGCTAGAATTACCCAAATTAGGTATCATTTTGAACAAAATGGCCCTTTTTCTGTGCCACAGAAACTTAGCATAAAACTCCGAGGGTGAGAAAGTTCGGGCTGCCGTTTATTTACAGTCTTTATCAAGCAAATAATATTCATATTTTGAATTATGCAAATAAGCATTTACATGATAAATCGTAATTGCTCTCAGACAGCTGTTTATAATTGGGTAAATGAGACACACTTTTAAATTGTCTAAATACATACTTACCCATGTTTACATATTTATACACTAGACTGTAACTATTCTGAATCAGCTGTTAGTCTCTATTGTGTCTTACATGGTTCAAGGGGACTGAGAACTTCTGAGTACAAATGGCAAAATCCCATTGACCTTTCTCTGAGATCCAACGGATTATCATCTCTTTCAAAGGGGTGAGCGCTCTCACACAACCTTAGCCCATGGCATTCTGCTACACCTCAAGCAAGAAGTGCTTTTATATTCATTCTGCTGGGTGGAAAATTAATCTGTGATCATATTCTTACCTGATTAGATACACTATGGCAGCAAAGAACCATAGCTCCTTCTAATGAAATGCTTTTTAAAACTAACATATTCATTTGTTTTATATTTACCAACTTATGTTTGTGCCAACCCTCTTCCCCCAAAATGTACAAATATTTCTTTAGGGAGTACCGAAGATATATAGAACAGGGTGCCTGTCCTGGAGAAGCTTAAAGACTAGTTAGGAAGGTAGAATTGGAACATTTAAAATAAGGAGAAACTAGGAGGAAAATGCTTTTGACTAGAAGAGCTAAATGAGCTTAGGAAACAGAAGAACAGTGTAGCGTGTGTGTCCTGGGTTTTAAGGACAGCCAAGGAAAGGGCTTAGTTCTCCCTACAGAGCTGGGATTCTCCAGCCTCTAGAGGGCAGGCACAGAAAAGGATGGAGAAACCCTTACCCCAGTGCATTGGCACAGTCTTCCAGGAACATTGGTATGAGTAACACAGCCTTACTATGAAATGCACCATTCTCTCTTAATTGTTCCCAGTGTGCAGAAATTTCTTATTCTCCCTTTAATCTCACTGCATGTCCCTTTGATTTTTAAAAAATATATATTTTAGTGTGTTTGAGTGTTTTGCATGCATGTATGTAAATGCAGCACATGCATGCAGTGCCTGCAGAGGCCAGACGAGGGTATCAGATCCCCTGAACTGGAGTTACAGATGGTTGTTAGCCACCATGTGCATCCTGGGAATTGAACCTGGGTATTCTGGAAAAACAGCAAGTGTAGTTCCACCAAACCATCCTCCAGCACCTCCCTCTTTGCTTTTTTAAAGCAGTCAACATTGACCTGTTTCTCGTTCTTTCTAGACAAATCATTTGTTTCTAAGTCATCTGATGTTTTTCTTATGAAGTGTTTCATATGTGCTAAAGAGAAAGGACTTTACCACAAGATGTTCTGGCTGCAGTAGACAGTATGTGTCCTGAAGCATAGAGATACTAGGGGAAACATGCGGAGCAGCTACAGAGGCACCTGGAAGTGAAGCCAGCACAGCTGGAGCCTCTCTCGTTTCAGTAGGATGAGCACCTATGCACAGGTTTGCTAGCCAAGGAACAGAGGCCTGCAGCCAAAATCCAGGGAGGGCACGGGTAATGCTGCTGTTTAAGCAGTCTCGTCCATGGGTAGTTATTTCCCTTATTCTGTTAGAAGAAAATCGACTTCAGGGTTAGCAGTGCAGGGACTGCTAAAGAGCTACAGGTTAAGGTTAAGGCTCTCTCTCTCTCTCTCTCTCTCTCTCTCTCTCTCTGTTTCTTCTGGAGAGGAAGGGTTGAGCTAAAGTTCTTTTCAGCTCTTTGATGAACCATAAGTATGAGAGGACAGCCCCCAGTTGATAATCTAAGGGGAATAGTCAACTTCTCCTTATATCCCATTTTCCCCAACTCCATTAGTATAATAGCAATAACTGTCACTGTGGGAAAGCACCATACCTGGCACTTTACATAAAATACCCCATTAGTCATCACAACGGCTATATGAATTATTACTTCCATTTTATATGTAAGGAAACTGGTATAAATAAATTGTGCAACTTGACTCAGGAGGTTTTGAATGATCCAAACTTTAAAACCAGATGTAGTATATCTATGTGATTCCAAAATGTGGTGCATGTTAGAAAGAAAATGCAGTTGCTTATTCTGGGCTGTTCCTTATAGTTGACCAGAACAGTCTTGATGCTGCTCAGTGCTGAGTGCTCATGAGTTACATACCATACACTTGTGGATTACATTTCTTTCTCAAAATTCTGCCTCAAGAAGGACCTGCAAGCTACTGATAAAGCTATGTGGGTGGGCAGCCTTGTGGTGGAGGTGGAGGGAATTGTGTATTTGAGTAATTGACTCTAGTCCCGCTAGTGCTGGGACAGCCTCACTAGCAGCCTTCAGGATCATCCAGGAATGTGACAGCTGGCCACAGCAGTCAGTAAGCAGACCTATTGATATTTTTGTTGCACTTAGAAGAAGAAAATTGGCTATGGATAAGATGTAGCATGGAATAAGACAATTTTCCAACCATCCTGGTAGGACTCTGGGTCACCGGCCTAGCTCAGCCACAGGTCTCTGTCAGTCTCCAGAATTGACTGAAATCACCTTGGGTGGTCGCTCCGGAGCCCATTGTGCACGTGGGCCATTCTGCCTATTGACATTAGGGGATGTGCCCCCCACCTTCCCTTTGGTTCATCCTCGATTTAAGACACATTTGTTCTCAGTGGCTTTTAACTGGTTTTCAATCTATGTTCACTGCTAAGGAGATTTAACTTTTTAAAAACTGCACCTTCTAAAGGGGTTTCTGTGCCGCCCAATTAGCATTGTAAGAGACTAAGCTGTTTGGAAACAAATAGAATTTAAACCACATGAAATCACACTCTGCTGGTCACAGAGATACTAACAAAACCTCAACAGGATTCCAAGACACTAGTTGCTGCTTCCTACTTGGACTTTTAAAATATGTAGGCCTCAGGTCCCTGAGATGGCATCTGAACAAAACTATGCCATCACTTTGCTTCGTGGTGGGCGTTATAGTCCAGAGATAAGCGCCCCAGCTCTCTACAGTCTTTCCTTTCCCACCTTCTAGCTGGTAAAGCCAGGCCAGGCTAGCTTTTCCAAATCACCAAACTGCAACTGGCATGCAGTTTCTTGCCCTCCCCCCCCATTCCCCCGCTTTACTCTGTCACGTGTACCTCCTCCATTCACCCTGGAAATTGCCTCACATGGGGACACTAGCTCTAGCAGGTGTTGTTCCCCGACCCCCTCAGGGCTGCCTTTAGGAACGTTCTTGTGATCAGTCAACTGATGGGAGAATGAAGATCTTGCTCTGATTTTTTTAGGATTTGAATAATGGAAAAAAATCTCAATAACAGAAAACTGTGAATCATGGGAAGAGTTATGTAATTTTATTAGTGATTCTGTAACACAAATAATTAAGATGATATTTCATTGAAACTGAGTAGTTTTTAGTTTATCCTTATTACAGAAGAAACCAGAAGGACAAATTTCCAGAGAACATTTGCTAGAAATACTTGATAATTCCTTGCATTTTAGCCTCTGCATTTTTACAAAGTTCATCAACTGAAGATGATTTTATAATATACTGGGGACAGAATGCTTAATTGTAGACCCACATTAAATGTTGGATTTAGTCCAAGTTGTTTTACAACTCAGTCCTTTGGCTTAAAGTGAACAAGCATGAGAGGTATAAAGTAAATTTATTAAAAGAAATGCCTGTTGCTAAACAATCAGCCTGCACTGTACTTCAATGGTTCACACAAACACAACATAATACAAAACAGAATTTCTGATACATAGGCATTTTTAGCATACTTTTATGTATCCCAGAAAGTCCCAGCTGATAAAGTCAGTATTGAAAAGGAATAGTTTTGGAAACATGGCTATCCATAGAAAATACCAATTTCCAAGTTAACTGCCTAATAACTAAAGCAATCATGCACTCTACTCTTATCCTGTTTTCCCCTTCAGTCTCTAAAAGTCACCTGAATGCTTATGGGGTGAACAACCAAGAAATTAGAAATGTCCAAGATGGAAGACGGATGCTCCTCAGCAGGAAAAATGTTTGTCTGGATAAAACAAAATATAATAGGGAAACCCTCCAAAGGTATCTTGTCTGTTCTTTTCTGATAACATTGCATAGCTGAATATGATTTTCAGAAAACTGACCCATGTGATTTCTATGCAATCACACTGTTTGTTGTTCCTTTGTAGTATTTAGGTTAAAAAATAAGACTTTGAATTTGTTTTCAAGTAACAAATCCAAAGAAGCAACTATAATGTGATCACCCTGACATACACATGCTTCCATTGATCAAGAGAATTGGGTTTGGATTACCAATCCAAAATGTGTGCATCCTGATGCTCTAGCCGTTTAGGAATAATTAGTCCAATGTGAATAAACTGACTCCATGTGAGGAGCTGGCAATAAAAATGAGCGAAGAAAATACACTGCTTAGCACAGATGTGTCAGCTGCTGATACTTTAATTACTGTTAGGTCATGTGGACCCTGGACAGAGGAGGTATGGAAGGAGACTGGTTGGAAACATGGGAAGAGCCCTAAGGTTGGTTATAAGTTAAATGAGAGCTTGCCAAACAGATGAAATAAAAAAAAATACAATGGAAGTTTTGCAAAGTGCTCTATTATACCTTCAGGTTCATGTGAAAAAGCAAAAATCTGTTTTAGGATAAGCCAATAACATTTAAGGATAGATAGAGCCTATTATAAAAGAAACATGTTCAGTCAAAGAAACACTGGAGTTTTCTGTTTGTTTCTTTCACTTAATTAAATTACAAACCAATACAGAAAATACAAATATATTAAAGATGAATTTCCTATGTTAGAGATAATGAAACTATCATTTAAAAATTCACCTATAAAAACATTGCTTTCTCATATATAAATTGTATTAAGTACATAACACATAACACATGTTTTAGTATCAGGGAGAATATGCTTAGATCAAGTCTTTTCTTAGTTTCCTAACTTGTGTAAGTCCAAGTTATAGTTTTGTTTTGGGGATTTAGGGGTGTGTGTGTGTGTGTGTGTGTGTGTGTGTGTGTGTGTGTGTGTGTTTTGTTCAGGCAAGACAAATAGAAACAAAACAATTTCTCAAAAGAAAAACCCTTGTTCATCTCTGTCTGAGATAAAGCTAAACCTAAAATGCCCACTGTTTAGCCTTGTCATTTATATATTTGCCTGAGGGCTCCAGAGGTAGTTTCCATGGCAAGCTCCCCGTGCACAAGAAGCAGGGTGAGTGGAATGTCTCCTTCCAATGAGGAACTTTTCACTGACAGTGATAAAGGCCAAGAACCTCCTTCACACAGATGATTGAAAAACAGAACACGAAGGGCATTTTTATTTTGTGTTGTATCCTTTGTGTGCCATGTGACTTCAGTGCAAACACCCATTTAACGGAGAACACAAAGACAGCCACCTTTGCTGGATGGGGATTCCCAAAGCTGCAGTAAACAGATGTAGATCTTCCACTTTTGTTGTGGGGCATTCCTGCAGGGAATTCATGCTCCTGTTGTATACTTTCCCATCTTCTCCAGGATTGAGGGAAAAGATTTTTCCAAAGGACAGTTTAAGAGTAAACTAAATAGCACAACCTGAGGCATTCTGAAAGCTGGCATTTATCTACCATCAACTGGAATATCCCATTCATTTTTTTTCCTCTGAGTTGATCAGCCCAGACTGAGCCTGTAGCTCTACATTAGCACCTACTCTCTTTTTGACATATGGATCATTCTAAGACCTTAAACAGGCCCTCTCTTCTTTAGGTCCTTTTTATCCTCCAACTAATTGCTCCAATTCTAGGGATACCACAGCCCATTTGCCTTGAGGATCCTCATTAAAGCTGGGATTCTTCTGGATAATCTATCCTGACTCAGGATGAGCTAGCAAGTGTGAGTGCACATTGGAGAATTCTAAAATGTTGGAAACATAAGGTGATACTTTTATTATTGCTGTCATTGTTATCACTGATAAGAAAATTAAATATTTGAATCTTTCTTTGGTCTTTGAGGAACTTCCTTAATCAGTTATCAGCAAATACTTCTCCAGAATGACTGGTTTGGTATGTAGTTTAAACTGCTATCAATAAAGACAGAAGTAATATCTCACTTTAATAATGTGTAATCAGTTCCAAAGTTGGTCTCAAAACAATGTAAACCTATTTTAAGGGCCTCACTATAATATATAGGTAAGTTTTTCTTTTCCAGTGACTTAAGATGAAATACTAGTGGTTGGTTTTCAGCACTCATAGTAAGCAAACCTGTGCAAAGTATTGGTCATAAAACATGTTCTGGGCCTGGGTCAGTCACTTGTGTCACTTAATGCCTACATGTAACACTAAGTGTGACCTTAGACCTGGATCTTTTTTTTTTTTGTAATGTAAAATTCAGTAAAGATTTTTGTGTTTTAGAAACTATATTAATCAAGCAAAAGGGACAAAGCAAAACAAAAAAGATGAAACAAGAATAGGAATTTCAGCTCTGAACAAATAATGGACAAACTAATTCTCCATGTTACATAACTATTTTTAGTCTAACAAGTTAGAAACTATAGCAGCACAAATACTCTTATGCCACTGGAAGGCATGAGAAAGATCAGAGATATTTAACAAACAAATTTGTTTAAAAATAAAAAGCTATTTTATGGCTTTTTAGGAACTGGGAGACCATGGATATTTAAGTAAACACCTTAAAATTCATAGAACCATTTTACCCCACATATTTGCATGTACAGTGTATATTTAAACAGCAGATGAACATAAGAGCAAAACTTCCCTCTAGAGATCAGGGACAACAGCAAAGTCAATGAAAAGTCATTATTTTAAAAGACAATTTAGAATGGTTCAAATCCTGTCATCTCACTCTAAGAACAAAATCTAAAGCTGATTTTAAAGATGAGCTGAATTTTCAGCCTGAAAGTAATTGCTGTCCTTGTCCTCTGGGTATAGATCATCAACACAACTAAGAAAGCGTTGCAGCCAGGCTTGGTCCATAACCAACCAATTGATTAGTAGCTATTAAAAGAGAAATGTTGACTTGTTCATGACAACTAGTTTTTAGAATGAAAGGCACAGAGGTCTGCTTTTAAATGTGGTCTTTCCTTTCCATTCTACAACCAATCAAAATCATCCTTTAACATTTCTTGGAAGTGTCAAAAGCCCATTTTTACTTTCCTTTTCCTATTTTAACCAGAATACTGATAACGTGGGAGAGCAGTTGCTATGAAGCAAAGAAAAATGCCCTGCAGTGGAGGGCCCTCCATCTATCAAGGGGAGTTTGCATCACTGCCTCTCTTTAGTACTGTATAGATTCTCAGGATTTTCTGAATCATTTAGCCAAGATGGAAGGATTTAAAAACAGACTGTGAGATATAGTCACAATCTCTTTTTTTTTTTCAAAAATCAAAATAGTTTAGTTTCACTTTGGAATTTCCTAGTCTTAAATTCTTATGCATGCAGGGACAAGGATAGTCTCTGAGTGAGACTTTTGGAAAGATGATTAATGCGGTGGGCTTAAACAGACTGATCACATCACAGATTCCCAATGGTTAAAACTCTTACTTGAATTGAGGTATTGTGGACCCAACTACAGGGAAACAAGTGCTTATAATTAAGTAATAATATTCACAAGCTATGCTGTGTTGCAATCTGGTGCACCAAACAACATTTGAAAATCTGGAAAGAATGTCCAGTTAGATGCTCACTTATGATCCCACAAGTTTCTTCTGTATTCGGAGGACACATCCTTAATATTCAAACGGCAATGACTGTCTCCTTCACCTTTTTCAAAGCCCTGTGTCACCACACCCCACTCCACTGTCATTTTCTTCTCACCAATATTAAAAAAAAATTCTACTCTCAAGTCTCTGTGTCTATTGAGAAGAAGAGAGCACCTTTCTCTAAGGATTCTGTTCTCTGCCCTCCATTTCTTCAGAAGGCATGGTTTGCTTTGAACAACCTCCTAGAGCCCTTGGAAAGAATTCAGATGAAGTAGCAGCATAGAACTGGGAAGAAGTCTGATCTTGGCAGAGGTGCTTAAGGAGGAAGTAGCAATATAAGACAGTGCAGGGAGATGGCTGGGCCTTGTCTAAACCAGGAGGTATGGGTTTTCCCAGGATATCCATGTGCACACGAGTCCCCAGAAATACTGTTCCCAGCCCAAAGTATGTGAAACTAGAAGTAATATTTGGAGCTTACCCCAGATCCAAGTTCTCCCCAGAGCAAGTGCTCCATAGGGATGTATCTCTGCTTTGGGAGCCAAACACTAAGAGTAAAAGCAAACATTTGGTGCTGAAGAGCCCTTAAGAACTGAAGAGTGTCATTTACTTATTGCTACACATCAGTGTGGTCTTAGGATGTTAAATAGATTAAAAGGCTGAGAGGTCAGTCATTCTTGGGGAAGATGCCTTTGCTTCTCCAGACTTGCTTCTTTCCAAAATTGTTAGAAGCCCTGCCCCAGGCCTGTGGCAGGTCCTTGGCAAATTCAAAAGATGGCACACCTTCTCCTAAATGACCTGGAGAAGGTAGAATCAGAGTTCTGGGGATGGTTAAGTGAAGAAAACTCCTAGGCGAAAGTTTTAAAAGTATGCTGGTAAAGCGTCAGGAAGACCGGTGCAGAAAAATTCCAGAAGAATGAGATCATTAAACAGGTAGGAGTCTTAGAAATGACCAAATCTATTCCATCTCCCATAGAAGGAGGGAGGGAGGGAGGGAGGGAGGGAGTCTCAGAGAGCACTTTAGTGATTAGTGGTAGAGCTAGGATGCACACAAATTTCCAGGCCTGAGCGGCTTCCACTGGCACAGCCTCCAAGTTCAGAGGATCAGGGAACCTATCCTAAGGCTACAACTCCACTGCCGGCTCGGCCCACCTCTAGCTCCCACCTCTGCTTTGTATGCAGAGAGGGCAGCCCAGTAATTTCAATTTAATCTTATTTAAAAAGACATAACTAATAAATCTATTGCCAGGGCCGTGGAAAGAAGGCCAGCAGAGTTGATCGTGCTCCCAGTCTCATTGAACCCCATTGAAAACCATGACAACACCGGACAAGCTCGGATTTATCCCGGCGAGCTAAAGCGCATTGTGAACAGACGTCAATCACGTATTATTTCGGACTGAACAAATGCAAAATCTTGACTGGAACAAACGCTTCCAACAGGTCTGGGGACGTCGAGCTCCATTTCCTCTTTGTTTGCGGCCTGGCAGTTGGCCTGTATTGGGCTAGCCTCCGCCCGACCACCCAGCGCGCAGCGCAGTCCGGGGCACCTCCCGCATGCTTGGTAGGAAGGCTGCGGCGGAGGAGCGGCACTGGGCGGAACCGCGGCCGCCACCGCTGTGTCAGGTTCGAATTCAACCCCAGCACAGCCAAAATTTCGGGTGCGGCCGCCCCAATGCAGCTGCCATCCCTAAAATTTAGAAACCAAAAAACCCAAACCACTAGCTGGAGGATGAGAGGCCTCTGAGATAGCGCTTGCCAAGCTCTAGCCTGAAGCCCTACCAGGGGCCAACAGAATGTATCTGCGTCTTCACGTGCCTTCCCAATAGGCCTTTTTCTCTGTGCGGTGGGGCCTAGAGGATCTGGAGCAAATCTCCAGCGGACTGTTTTTTTTTTTTTTTTTTTTTTCTGGGAAGGCCGGGTGCTAATTCTGCCATTCTGGTGTCAGGCGGGTCAGCTGGGCGGTGGTCTGTCACACTACAAGCTGGGAGGAACACAGACCACAGCCCCCTTCTATGATGTTCATGGCGCAGCTCAAAAACTGGAGCTAACTTTGGGGACATGTGGCTGAGGGGCACAGATGACGCCAGAGTGTTTGGGGATGCCAAGAAAGCCTCAAACTCTCACTAGCCCGCCCCTGGAAATACTACCACCCTCAGATCTTAGAATGGCCCAGGTCCAGCTTAGCGGAGCTTGGCCGCTGAGCCCCAGCCAATGACCCATAGAGGCCAGACAAGGATGAGCACTTCGGCCGGAGTGGTTAGGCCGCATGCTGTCTCCGTTTTGTTGGTCTGAGGAGACAGGCGCGGGTCTTGGGCTCTGCTCCTGGGACGCTTCCAGCTCTTTCCTAGCATCCAGAGGGTGTGTGTGTGTGTGTGTGTGTGTGTGTGTGCGCGCGCGCGCGCGCGGTGGGCTGGGGCATGAGGAGGCGCCTAGAGATCTTCAAATCCCTCATCCCAGATGCTGGAAAGACCAGCATCTTTGCCTTAGCTCTGGCCCTCCAGGGATTCTACCAAAAGGAGAAAGCCAGTGGGCCATTCTAACGCAGCTTTGTAAATCACTTTCCAGGCTAACACTGGAGCAGATAAGCTCGAAGAACAAAACAAACAAGGAATCCATTCCTGGCTGCCCATAAACTACTCAAGTTTCCTCACCGTTGGTGATGCACCCACGGGACCAGGCTCCGTGTCAGCCCTGAAGGAGGAGAAGGAGGAGAAGGAAGAGGAGGAGGAGGGGGGTGGTGGAGGTTGGGGCTCGGTCCGAGGGGTGGTGGCCACTGCTCGCCACCCAAGATGTTATTCACTGGTAACAATCCCCATTCTCTTTCCCCAGTTTGGACTAATCAGACAATCGCTAAAGCCTAAGGATGCTTCCTGCCGCCACTGGGAGGTAACCGGGCACAAAGGGGCGGGGGACGGGGCGGGGCGCGGGGGCGGGGATGGCACCTTCCGGGCTTGCCTGGGCTTAGGGCCAGCACTCTTTCAGGTACTTAACACCCAGGCCACCCTAACCCCGGCTTTCAAAGCATACGGGGTGGGAAAGGCTGTTTTATATAAACAGGGATTCCTCGGTAAATGCGCTAATATCCCTGTGGCCAGCACATGGAGAGAGCTTCCCAGGTCCACCCATAGGAGCAGCGTCCCAGCCGCCCCAGGGTTCCCAGTCTGCCCTGCCCCCGCCTTCTTCCCCTTTTCGGCCATGGCCACCTCCGGACGTCTCAGCTTCACCGTGCGCAGCCTCCTGAATTTACCGGAGCAGGATGCTCAGCCCCGGGCCAGGCGCAAGTCAGAGACCTGTGTTCCCCAGGCCGATCCCTGCACCTCCTGGTTGGAGTCCGAACGCAGCCACTACCCCTGTGAGTGAGTAGAGGGCTACGGTGGGGGGGGGGGCGGTGGATGGAAAGCCCAGCCTAGGTCCTGGCCGGTTCAGGGAGGAGGAACCGAGATCCCAGCCCAGAGTCTGGCTTCAGCCGGTGAGTGGGAGGCTCTGAGGTCCTCAACTCCATCATCTCCGGGTCCGTGCATCCTCCAAGTAGATCCCTGCACCTGGCCTGGACTGGTGCGGGGGCATTTGGGTTACAGTGTCTGGAGATCCCTACGGATCGGAATATTTAAACATTTAAAATCCCTCCCTTATATGCCCCTACAGCGCTTTGCAAACCTTGACAAAGTATATAGTGCAAACTGAAGGTGGCTTGTCTTGATGACTCAGCTTGTGGAAATTGGTCTGACAGTTCGGCTACCCGTGCGGCTCTTTCACGAGGGCTGCACGATGGGTTTCTCTGGGTAATCATCTCGACCTGGTGATTACTATTGCGGGATGGACGAAGTGATAAGAGTGGGAGAGGTGGGTACCCAGATGTGAACCCCGCAAACGAAGTGGCCCTCAAAACCTTCTGCAAAGAGTGGGGGCTCCGGCCGCGTCCCAGACCTCTCACCAGGCGATGTCTCTGTGGTTCCCAGCCTCCGACGACAGCAGCCTGGAGACCAGCCCACCGGACTCCTCGCAGCTGGTGTCGGTCAGGCCGGCGTCTCCCGGCTCCGACTCGGAGAAGAGGAAGAAGCGACGCGTGCTGTTCTCCAGAGCGCAGACCTTGGAGCTGGAGCGGCGCTTCCGGCAGCAGCGCTACCTGTCGGCCCCGGAGCGGGAGCAGCTGGCGCGCGTCCTGCGCCTCACACCTACGCAGGTCAAGATCTGGTTCCAGAACCACCGCTACAAGCTGAAGCGCGCGCGTGCGCCAGCGGCCGCCGAGACGTCGGACCCCTCGGCCTCTGCAGAGCTGCACGCCGCCCCGGGCCCGCTGCGCCGCGTGGTGATGCCCGTGCTGGTGCACGACGGGCAGCCGTGCAGGGGTGAGGGCAGCGTCGCGGCGGCCCGGGACAAGTGCAGCGCACCCGCGACCGCCGCCTGCCCGGTGCCCGGCTACGCCGCCTTCGGGCGGGGCCCGGCGCTCGGCCTCTTTCCCGCCTACCAGCACTTAGCGCCAGCTGCTTTGGTCTCCTGGAACTGGTGAGGCCGCTGCAGGGAGCCCGAAGCTACCCCGGACGTGGGAACCCGTCGCTCAGATGCTGTAGGGCACAGCGCAGGGCTCAGAGTAATGGGGCGGCCTCCCAGCAGGCTCCTTTCCTGAACCCCGGGCTCCCTGCCGCGCTTCACCAGCCGTCTCGGATGCACGAGCGGAGGACTTTGGCAAACACTCCGGTTGTCCCTCCACCGGGAGCTACATTTTCTTGCTTGAGTCTTATTTGTATATTTTTAAATAGCGACTTGTATGAAGCAACTTATTTTTGAAAAGAAATAGAATCCCCCTCCCCCCGACTTATGGTCCTAGAATGTAATGTGGAGGGTTGCGTCTCAGGCGCTTCTGCCACTAAAGGAGTGGGAGCTGTGCTCCCGGGCCTGAAGCTCCTAGATCCTGCGGCGATTACTCGTTACGTTGCCCCCACCCCCACCCCAAAGAGGTTGAAAAGCAGATTGAAGTCCCAGAAGGGGGTGGAAGGGAAAGCTGAGGCAGTTCTGGGAACTCTTATCAATGGGTGGTGGTTCTGCCAGTCCTGGAAGTTCAAACACCAAAAGCCAACCCTATCCGCCACGCTGTGCAAGAACTTCCCTGGGTTCTGCCAGTAACAGGACGCCCGGCTTACAGGAGCCCGGAATATGGGGACCAAGAGCACCAAGGGACTTGAGACCCGAAGTTAAGCTCGAGAGTGCTTTGCTGGGGTCAGCCTCTAAAGGCTGATCCTGGCGGGGACGGGATAGAATAGGGAAGTTAGCAAAGAAACCAATTGGAGATAGGGATGACTGGTGCTCAGCGCTGCCTCAAGGCGACGCTAGCGAGAGAGGCTTCTTTGAGGAGATTCAGTGATCTGATGTGGGGGCTCCTTGATTTATTAAGAATCTTCACCTGCGCTCCCAGTGCTCACAAGCGGGCTCCAGGATCTCCTATTCCCCTGTTGGGTTTGCACCTGCTTCCCATGAGTATCTGGAGGGGAAACGCCTCCATTGCAGAGAGTCTCGGTCTCTGGGAAGTGATGACCTTACTGCCCTGCATCCTCTGCGGGAAGATGTGCCTGAAGAGGATAGTTTCCAGCAGGTGGTCCAGGAAAAGGGACAAGGCTCCTAATGAGGTCCAGGCATTGGACGGTTAGGGTTCATAACTTTCTTGTCCAAGGAGGAAGAAGAGGAGGAGGCAACATTGTCACCTGGGATGGGGGGTGGACAGGGTGTTTGGGGCTTAGCTGCCTGCCACCTTGTCTTCCATATGGATGTGGTTATCTTAGAAGAATCTCAGTCCTTAAACCGCCTTTTGTCTTGGGTACTGAAAAAGGCATTGTCAGCCCTAAAAAGGACCTAGACAAAATCTGCACTGTTTCAATTCAGGACTCTTGTTTAATCAGTCTCTGGCGACAATATAGTGGGTGTTAGGCAGGACAATAGGATCTTTTTAAACCTTGTGGCCTTCAGGAAGACAAAGGGCTTGAATTTTATGGGCTTACAACTTCAATTAGAACAGTGCCAGTGTGCAAGGGAGATTATCAAATTTGTATCATAAAACCCCTTTCTAATAAATGATTGGTGAGGAGGGTGCCTGAACATTGTAAGGCATATATTGGGACCT
Source organism: Nannospalax galili (assembly GCF_000622305.1). Classification (NCBI taxonomy): domain Eukaryota; kingdom Metazoa; phylum Chordata; class Mammalia; order Rodentia; family Spalacidae; genus Nannospalax; species Nannospalax galili. The sequence goes on along the minus strand of NW_008336020.1, from coordinate 444,438 downwards.
GCGAGGGGCTTCCCAGTTAGTCTTGGCAGAACAGATGGGAAAGAAAAGGAGGAAGAGATTTCTGGGCAAGGCATGGATTGGGATGTGCAGCTGTGGTCAGCTGGCTGGGTGCTTTGCTCTTCCATGATTTTCCTCTATGAGTAGGTAGAAAGAATCATAGCTCATTTAATTCACAGGTGATAACAGCCTCCTCAATATCATTGGAGAGAAAGTTAAAATAAAGCTCTACCAGTTCAGTAGATCTTGGAATGTGCAGCATGGAGAGGGCCTATTATCCCTAGAACTAAGGGGTGGAGATTGTGGAGAGACTTCTTAACCTGGAGGGTTTGGGGAAAGTTCACCTACAGTCCAATTCATCATGGCCCTAAATGGTGAGCCAAAAGTCCAAGAAAGGTGGTTAGAGACACAGCAAGATGTACCTAGTGAGCTGGCTGTACCTCATGTGGGAAAGGGATAGTAGTTTTCCTGACAGTAGCACCAGGAGCCATAATATACAATACCAAACCATTAGGCTTTCCCTTGCAATCTTTTCCCTTTGGCTGGGAAGGTCCTTTCTTTAGAAAGACCTCATGGGAGATATAAAATGATGAGGGAGATAGTAAAATGTGTTCACATAACACTAACTCATTTAGAGACTGAGGTCGTCACATTTTTCTGTTCACAACTGTGATAAGCTGGAAAAGAAAAATGTCAGTTTTCTTTGTTACCTTAAAGGTCAAATCTTCTTCTAGGTTCTGACAAAAGCAGAACCCAAGGTTCCTCTACCAACAGCTGTGAAAACAGGATCTCCCTCCCCAGAGCAAAGCATTTCAGACCTCTTACCCCCATCATCAGCATCACAAGGCAGATTCATACTCAGACACTCAGAAAACTTGCTGTGTTTCAAATATTTTTCCAGGTGCTTCCACACTGATCTCACTATGCACACACACACACACACACACACACACACACACATACAGCCTCTGTTTTATAGATAGGAAACAGGCTTAAGGGGATGGAGGGATGGCTCAGCGGTTAAGAACACTGGTTGTTTTTGCAGAAGACCCAGGTTTGAATCCCAGCACCCACATGGCAGCTAACAACCATCTGTAACTCCAGTCCCAGGGGACCCGACAGCCTCTTCTGACCTCCGAGGGCATTGCACAACACAGGTGCACTTACCTACATGCAGGCAATACAGGCATACACATAAAATAAAAATAATAAATAAAAATTTAAAAAAAGAAACAGGCTTAAGCAATTTGCCCAGAGTAGTTATAAACCTCAGAATGTTACTGTTGTCCTTAGCTTAGCTAGTATCTGGCCTCCCTACAAGCTGCCCTTAAGGAGGACAGTTGTTGAGATGTACACGTTATGCAGCCTTCAAATGCTTTCTTATGATACTCTGGAAGGATATAAGAACAAGCCAAGTGCAGTCTGCACAGCTCGGTGTCTAGTTCAGTAAGTTGCTAGTTCAGTACGTTGCTAATGCATTAACGTTTCCTGAATACCAGGTAACAGTCTAGGCTGTTTTCCCTAATAGCATAGTCAGTGGTGAACTGTGAATTCAAGCTGTCTGGCTTTAGATCTTGTGGTGTGTGTGTGTGTGTGTGTGTGTGTGTGTATGTGTGTGGATGTGTGTGTGTGTGGATATGTGTGGATGTGTGTGTGGATGTGTGTGTGTGGATGTGTGTGGATGTGTGTGTGTGTGTGTGTGTATATGTGTGGATGTGTGTGTGGATGTGTGTGTGTGTGGGTGTGTGTGTGTGTAGGTGTGTGTGGATGTGTGTGGGTGTGTGTGTGTGTGTGGATGTGTGTGTGTGGATGTGTGTGGATGTGTGTGTGTATGTGGATGTGTGGGTGTGTGGATGTGTGTGTGTGTGTGCGTGTATGTCTGTATCTATATGCATATACACCTGTGTCGTGTCCATGGGCATCCATGTTAGGTATCTTCTACAGTCAGTTTCCACCCTACTTTATGAGACAGGGTCTCTCACTGAACCTAGAGCTCCCAGATTCAGCAAGCCTGGCTGGCCAGCAAGCCCCAGGGATCCTCCTCTAGCCACCTCCCCAGCACTGAGCTTACCCGCACACACTGCTGTGGCTGACTCTGTATGTAGGTGCTAGGTAGGGATCTGAACTTAGGTCTTCATGATTGTACAAGCAACTTTACTGACTGAGCTATTTCCCCAGCCTCCTGGCTCCAGGCGATTTTACACCTTTAATCACATGGTGGTAGCTAGCTCCCAATCTTTCTGTTCTGTTAGTATCAGTCTGCCGTATTGGTTACTCTCCTCACAGATGTTTCCTTAAAGACATGTTCTCTAGCATCTTCCTGTCTGCTTCTGCCCCCACCCCATCTACGAAGGCTTCAGCTTTTGGACACAGCCTCTGTGTTTCCCCTAGGTTTCTTTGTGTGCTTTCTTGCCTAGCTGTCCATGCAACACAGCTCTTGTGTACAGGCCACAATATTCTCCTGTGACTATCATTCCACTATTCTTTCAGAAAAACATCTGCTGCTTGACACCAATTGTGCACTCAGTGTTCAGCAGAGTCACTGCTGACTGATAAGCTCCTCTAAGTGTTTCCCAAGCCCAGGCCCACATCCCCATGGAGCTGACTGGCTTTCCTAGCCTTCTCCCCAGTCATCCTTTCCCTCCTAGTCTCCAGCTTAGTCTTTATTATTAAATATCACCCTGTTCACATTTCTCGCTCTCCATCCATTGTAAACATTTTCCCTTCATCTCACTTAAATCTCTTGCAGGTGGAGATCGCAATTTTCACTTCAATTTTCTTTCCTTGTTGTTCAGAGGATCTTACATCTTAGCACATCTCTTATCTGGCCAATTTAGCACTTTAGTATCTTAGATAATGTGCTGCTGAAGGGTTGGAAGGAAGTTATTTGAGCCCAGGTTAACCTACACCCTCACTTTTAACAATGGAGTTTTAATGTTTGTTATTCTCTTGCCTTGTTGATACAATTTATTAGCCTCTCTTTTCTGTCTGTCTGTCTCTCTCTCTCTCTCTCTCTCTCTCTCTCTCTCTCTCTCTCTCTCTCTCACACACACACACACACACACACAGATACACACACTTCCACTACCTTTAAAACATTTTTGACTTGTGAATAAGATACATAAGCAGAATGGTTATGGACTTGGTGTGGTTGAGTATTTGGTAACCGTTTATCTGCTCTGGGTAGTTCAGCTAACCAGCCTACGTAGGTTTTCTGTGAATATGAGCAACAAGTGCTCAAGGAGTTTTTAGAGTGCTGAGAGAGTACTGTCTCTACCTCAGGCATGACAATTTCTGCAAATGTGATTATATCATTTAGTACTCAAAATCAGTCTGAGAAACTGTATCCTTCTGAATCAGTGTTTCCAAGCCATGCTGTAGGTAGAGACTTACTAAATGGGTCCTTAATCATTCTCAGAATTCCAGTTCTGTGCCTGTTCACTTCTCTCTGATGTCTCCCCCCATACAGTAACTAACAGTGTGTAATATTCTTCCTTGTATTCACCACTCATATTACTCAGCCTGTAAGTTCACCCAAGAATTGAACAATAGTCCTTTCAATGCTCAGCCATAGAGTGATGATTTAGCTTTCCAGGGGGACTGGGGAGAATTGCTTAGGCTATTAGACAATCAAGTTCTCCTACCCCAGCTCCTTTTCTCACCTATTCCAAATTTTCAAGCTTAGAGGTTCTCAGATTTTCCTGTCATGTTCAGTACACCAATTTTAATTCTTGTTCAGGAAAGTGATATCATTACAAATTAGAATTAGAAATCATTCTCTCATCAATCACGTGCCTTATGGATCAATAAAAAAGCTTTAGGTGTCTTTTCAAAAGACTTCAAGTGATGTAATTTCAAAATGTGCCACAGTTTCCTACAACTGCACTGAGTAGGTTTGACGGAAGAGCTGCGGGGCTTTGCTCACGTTCAGCTTCCTCCGTACTCGGGCTGGGCGGCCATTTATGAGTCAACAGCTTCTCAGATGACTTTCTCCAGCTAGACGCTCCAAATTGGACTCTCTCGTTTCTGCTCTTGTACCAATTGCCCTGCCATTCTTTTTTTTTTTTTTTCCTCACTCTCTTTTCTGACCTGGGATTGGATAGGATATTTGGAAGAATTCTCTAGGAAGAGGAATGTAGGCTGTTTGCAAATTAAACTGTGACAGAGTGTCAAGTAAATCCATTAACAGGGCCCTTGACTCTCTTACCCAAGATGCCTTTCTGTTCCACCTTCCTCCTTTAGCTTTGCTGAGGGATAGTACATTAATCAGCAATTCCTCCAGCCCTAAAGAAGTTATCAACTTAGGTTTAAATGGCCTCTTGGGAAGTAAATTCACACCTAGAGGCAACCCGGAGTCATCATAAGCTCTCAGGCTCTGATGCAGTCACATAAGAATCAGCACAACTACAACAAAATTCAAATGTAGAAGAAGAGACATGAAATGCCAGGAAGAGACAAAAGAAACCCGAGAGGCTAAACAAAGAAGCAATTGCTTTTCTGGGGAATTGTTTTTACTGCCTAATCACATGAATGGACACAGTGATCTGTCTGACCACATGTTCACTGTGCTCCCAGTTCCCTGCCAAGAGACTTTCATATTTAATTCAAGTTAAAATAAAGAGATAGCATATATTTTCCTATTTTCCATGTGTATAGATGAAACATTATCAACTTGTGCTGTATAGGAGGAGAGAGGATTAAAAAGGAAAACAGAGTTCCTAGAGTTTTTTTTTTATCACAGAAACTACAAGAATCCCTCTCTCTTCACTGAACTCGTTGACTGAAAGGAAAATGAGAATGTTCTTGGGTGTGTTATATGCGCCTAACAATGGAACAACCTAAACCCAACAACTGTATTTTAATTATATCACCTTACAAAAATGTATGCTAGACTTGTGTGAAGATTTTGGAAGTGTGTTCTTTTCCTTAAAAAGAAAGAAAAACTTTGATTCATAGTCCCAATATAGCATGAATACAATATTTCTCATTCTAAAAATGACAAATATCCTTCATAAGATACTATAGAGAGCACATATATATGATATATATATCATATATATGCTATATTTCTAAATCTAGTAGCCTTTATGATAACATTTGTTTTCTTATTAATAGACTACTGGTGTAATGAATAGGAGACTTGGGTAAGCTGTTGATGTGCTGAGGGGAAATCTCATTGACTTACAAAGAACAGGTCACCTTTATTCTTCAGTTGCCTCTTCGTGTGTGTGTGTGTGTGTGTGTGTGTACTTACTATCCTAGATATATGAGGAACTCACACATCTCAGTAGTGTACCAACAACAACAGTATCAAATTACTTGATTACAAGATGGCAAAAGACTGGACTTGGCGTTTCTAAACAAATGAACACAGATGCTCAACAAGTCTATGGAAATGTGCCTAACATTACTACCATCAGAAAAATGCAACTCAAACCCACAGTGAAATATCACCCCATGCTTATCAAGATACTTATTTATCAAAAAGAGAAGCAGGAGCCAGATTTCCACCAAATCTGACAACCCGAGTTTAATCCTCATGGACCCATACAGAAGGAGAGAACCAACTTCTCCAAGTTGTCCTCGGGCCTACATACATACATGATGCTT
>NW_008336020.1:437352-438753 GCF_000622305.1 Nannospalax galili | reverse complement strand
CTCTCTCTCTCTCTCTCTCTCTCTCTCTCTCTTTCTCTCTCTCTCTCCTCTTTTTGACCAAATGTAATTTTTAAAAACAAAAATAATAACTTGGTGAGGGTATGAAGATGAATCTATGTTGTTGATAGGAATGTAAATTAGTATACTCAGTATGGAAAATGATATGATGGTTCATCATAGACAGAAAATTAGGACTTTGTATGATCTAGGAATCCCTTTTATGAGTACATATATCCAAAGGCAGTATCAATATCTTGAAGAGAGATCTGAGTCCCCATGTCCATTGCAGCATTATTTACACTAATAACTAACAAATAGGATAACAAGTATACAATGGAGATTAGAGAAGAGAGAAATATTATTCATCCATAAAAGAAAAATTCCTGCCATGTGAGGAAGCCAGTTAAACTAAGTGAAATAAGGAGGAGAAAAGTAAATGCTGTATAATCTCTCATACATGCAATCTAAAGAAATCAGATTCATAGAAACAAGTTAGAATAGTGGTTGTCAGGGGCTGGGAGACAGCAGAAGCAGTGAAGCACTCAAAGGGCACAACTTTCAGTCATGAGAGGAATGATACCTGTGTATCTAAGATACAGCATGGGTGGTAATGGGAATGTCAATTGACTTGATTGTGCTAATCATAAAACAAAATATGTATTTAATATCCTGACTATATACATGTTATTTATCATTTAAACATTCTTTTTTAAAAATGTTTTATTTATTATTTTTATTTTATGTGTGAGTGTAATGCCTGCATGTGTGTAGGTGTGCCTGTGTCATGCAATGCCCAAGGAGGTCAGAAGAGGGCATTGGACTCCCCTGGAACTGGAGTTACAGATGGTTGTTAGTTGCCATGTGGGTACTGAGATCCGAACCTGGGTTCTCTGCAAGAACAACCAGTACTCTTAACTGTTGAGCTATCTCTTCAGGCCCTCATTTAAACTTTTATCGATTGATTGATTGATTGATTGATTGATTGACTGATTATTTGTTATTTATTTTTATGGGGCTTTTGGCTACTCTAACATTACCCCCCCTCGAAGAGGTAACCCTAAAATCTTTTAAGGATTAGATATAAGCTCCCAAATATTTTTGAGATTTTTTGGCCTTTGGAATGGCGTATGTTGCTAAGAGGCTCAAGGGCATTGTGAGTTATAGCCGAGAAACTAGCTTCTTTTCTTTGGGGTCTTTTCACCCTAACTGCTTAGCCAATTCCTACCTCCTATTCTTATCACACCTTACTCTGAAGAGGTTACCCAAACTGACAATAGGGAATAGGGACGCAGACCGCTCTGGCTTCATCCACGCTGAATAGGGACACAGGGTGAGGCAACTGGAGTATCCCTTCAGTGGGTCTATCTAAAAGACTCCCAAGTTGCATAACTCTTATCTCTA
>NW_008336020.1:431326-437085 GCF_000622305.1 Nannospalax galili | reverse complement strand
CAGCATCAGTTCCCTCTCAAATGCTTCTAGATAGGGAGAGAAAACAAATTTATCCATCATTTTAGAACAATAGCTAGTTGTCTCCCTTAGCTACGGGTGGGCACTGTAGTATTGGAGACCAAGATTTGAAATCTTACATCTGAGCAGCACTTTCTGGTTAGGAACAAAATCATCAATAAGAAATAATGATCTAAATAGCTTTTTAAAATTTTTTTATTTATTATTTTATGTGTTCATGTGTATTACCTGCATGTAGTAAGTGCACCCATGTCATGCAATGCCCGCAGAGGTCAGAAGAGACTGTAGGGTCCCCTGGGACTGGACTTACAGACAGTTGTTAGCTGCCATGTGGGTATTAAATAACTTTTTATATAGACTTAAGCCTAATGTCTGGAAAGTGTAATCCCTTGAACTCTTAAAGAAATATACTGATGACTTTACTCTTTGGTTACATTTTTCTTTTGAATGTTTAAGACCATACAGTTGGCCCAAGTAAATCAATTTGTTTTTACACTTAAGGTCGTTTGAGGATCTGTTCCTCAGGGGTCACATGGGCTTGGGAGGAGCTCCTGGCTCCATTCTTTTACCAGTTCTATGTGAAGATAAGTCAGAGGTCCTGCTTGACTCCATTCTTTTACCAGTTCTGTCTATGTGAAGATAAGTCAGAGGTCCTGCTTGACCATGTCTGGCTTTACTTGGAAGCATGAATGAGATGTTTCCTCTGAGTTGACCCTCCTCTTTGTGGACTGGACACTGGTTCAAGTCCATCTCATGGGTTCTCTGTGGTTTTCCTGAACAAGAGAACAGGTGACTCACCAGAGTTATAGGACATTTTGAGAGACGTTCCATAGTCACCTGGAACGTAGTCAACCTTGGAGGGCAAGGGGCAATAGCTGTCCTTTAAGTCCCTCTGACCACATTAGTATAGGCCTCAAACTATGGCTGTTAAACTAATAAGGTTAGTTCCACCAGCCTGGTACTTTTAATTATCATGTGCTATGTAGATAAAGCTTGGGTAAAAAAAAACAAATATTCTCAGATAAACCTTGACTAGATATATATTTTGTTCCTTAAAGTAATTGACTAAACTATGACCATAGAAATTTTAATATTATGTATATATTATTTTTGTCTCATCCTTTACGTATCATAACAAATCTACACAGACCTTCATCACTTGCTTAGGCTTTCTCATTTTTTCTGTTTTGGAAAATATATCCAATTCCACATCCTTTTAACATCTTTTACATTCTCATTTTCTTTTTTTAAATAATTGTGAGACATAATAGCATTAACAAATAAATTTTCAATCTGTTGTGAGACTTCTTTTCCTGGGGATGCTAAGCAATGCTTATTCCATTTTAAGGTTCTAGTGTCAAGCCAATGTTTAAGTAAAGTTTTACTGGGGAACCAATGAATTTATTGAGCTTACTTACTGAGATAACTGAGGGGTTGCTGAGGTGTATGTATGACCCAAGGGTATGCACACCTGAAAGCCTTTACCCAGCATGGGTCATTCCTTCTCTTCCTAGCCTTCCCCAGATTGTGTAATTTAGCTCTCCCCAAATCCAGGAGGCCATGTGTGATTAGGGCCAAATTACATATACTTGGCTGGGAAGAGTGGCTGGATACTCCAGTGAGGGTCCAATGACCCTGCATGGCCCTCCTTTAATGAAGCAGCACAACCATCAACAAGCCCAATTGTGACGATGTTTAGCGATCAGACTCGGCTGAAGTCATGATGATGGTAGTTATTTCATGCAGAAGGGACTGCTGTATATCATCATCTTGTTAAAATGACCTGGAATTTAAAAGAATTTGGTGCTAGGATCCACATATGAGGGAGAACTTACGTCATTTGTTTTTCTGAGTCTGTGTTACTTCACTTAGTATAACAGTTTCTAGACCCATCCATTTACCTGCAAATTTCATTATTTCATCTTTCTTTACTGCTGAGTAGAACTCCATTGTGTAAATGTACCACATTTTTGTTAACCACTTGTCTGTTGAGGAGAACTTAGGTTGCTTCCATCACTTAGCTATTGTGAAAAGAGCAGCAACAAACATGGCTGTACAAGTGTCTCTGCAATGGGATGAGTCCTTTGGGTATATGCCAAGGAGTGGTATAACCGGGTCATATGGTAGGTTCATTCTTAGTTTTTTAAGAGTTCTCCATACTGTTTTCCATAGAGGTTGCATGAGTTTGCAATCCCACCAGCAGTGAATGAGCGTTCCCTTTCTCTACATCCTTGCCAGCATTTGGTATCATTTGTTCTCTTGATCCTAGCCAGTCTGATTGGAGTAAGGTGATACCTTAGGGTGATTTTAATTTGCATCCCTAATTACTAATGGTGTTGAAGACTTTTTGAGATGTTTTTAGCCATCTTTATTTCTTCCCTTGAGAACTCTCTGTTTTGATCTTTAGCCCATCTTTTAATTAGGTCACTTGGTTTCTTGATTCTTTTTTTCTTGTGTTCTTTATTTTGGATGTAAAGCCTCTGTCAGATGTGTCACTGGTGAAGATTTTTTCCCCCATTCTGTTGGTTTTCTCTTTTTTATTGTTTATTTTGCTGTACAGAAGCTTTTTACTTTAATGAAGTCCCATTTGTTGATTGCAGACCTTAATTCCTGAGCAATTTCTGTCTGATTTAGAAAATCCTTTCCTACACCTATATCTTGTAAGTTACTGCCAATATTTTCCTCTAAAAATAGTTTCAGGGTTTCTGGTTTCCAGTTTCACATTGAGGTCTTTGATCCATTTGGAGTTGACTTTTGTGCAAGGTGAAAGATAAGGATCTAGTTTCATTCTTCTACAGGTGGAGATCCAGTTTTGCCAGCACTATTTGTTGAAGATGCTATCTTTCCTCCATTGTATGTTCTTGGCACTTTGTCAAATATCAGGTGGCTGAAATTGTGTGTACTTGTGTTTGGATCCTTAATGATGTTCCATTGACCTATGTGTCTATTTTTTTGTGCCAGTACCATGCTGTTTTTATGACTATAGCTCTTTAGTATACTCTGAGATCTGGTATAGTAATCCCCCCAGCGTTGCTCTTTGTGCTCAGGGTTGCTTTGGCTATCTAGGGTCTTTTGTGCTTCCATACAAATTTAAGGTTTTTTTTTCTAATTCTGTGAAGTGTATCATGGGATTTTGATTGTGATCTGCAACTGGTTAAAATACAGCATATAAGTGACTGTGGGTGCCAAGCCCTGATACATCTGCAATGCAACCCCTATACCTATGGCTTTGGGAACATCATGAAGAGGGGTAAAAGATTATAAGAGCCAGAGTATCGGAATGCCTGATGCTAGATATGTCTTCCAGACATGATGGGGAAGCTACAGCCATGAAATCTCAAAATATTGCTTCCTAAATAAGACCTGCATAATGACACCACCAGTTGACATGCTAATATAGATGAGAAAATTTCACAAGGTCTCACCTCTATATGAAGAGCTACAGGCTGCTGGGAGAGGAAGAATCACTTTTCTCTGGGGTCTAGCTGTCTAAGCTAATCTAGTCCTAAGGGCTCAGTGCTAAACACAGGTACATATGTGCACCATTAAATGGACTCAGTAGGTCTGTGAGGGTATGTACACACACACACACACACACACACGTAATTACAATAATTAAAGAAGAGGTCATAAAATTGAGAGTGAGTGGGATGTAGGAAGAGTTAGAGGGGGAGAAGAAGGGGTGGACATGATGTAAATGCAGTACTCATGCATAAAATTCTCAAAAAAGAAAAACGAGGGGCAACAAACGCTGGTGAGGATTCAGGGACAGAGAAACTTAGACACTATTAGTGGGGCTGTAGATTGCTACAGCCAGTATGTAAAAAGCATTTATTTATGTTTCATCAGGTCCACCTGAAAAAATCTAAAAATAGAACCATCATATGATCCAGCTGTACTAGTCCTAGTTGTCCGCCCAAGGGGTCCTATTTAACCGCAGAGATACACATCCGTGCTTATTCCTTCACTAATTACAAAGCTTGATTGTCAACTACACAGGATCTATAATCACCCATGAGACAAGCCTCTAGACAGACCTGTGGGGAATTATTTAGTTTAGGTTGGCCTCTGGGCATGCCTGTGAGGGATTTTCCTGATTAGGTGTGGGGCACCTTCCTAAAGTGCCCAGATATAAGGGGACTGAGAGAAAGCCTTCATCTCTTGTTGATCACTGCTGCTGCATTCATCCTTCGCTCACATCAGAACCTAGCTTCTTTAGATTTCCAAAGTGAACTGAAGACCAGTGGCTCTCCAAGAACCCTCCAGACCTTTGAGGCCTGCTGAGGCCTGCTGAGGCCACAAGGCTTGTACACTGGGCAGCTACTTGGTTCTCAGCTTCTCGAGGATGAGACTACCAGACCATATCCTGTAAGCCAATCTACTAAATCCCTCATTTACTATATGTTCATCTTATTGATTCTGTTTTTCTAGAGCATTCTGAATAATACAAAGTCCATCAACAGGTGAGTGAGCACAGAAGAATGTGGTACACATACAAACTGGAACTTATTCAACTGTAAAGAATGAAATGACTTTTGTGGGACAGTGCATGGAGCTGGAGATCACTATGTTAAGCAAAATAAGCCAGACTCAGACAAATGCTGTTTCCCTCATTTTAGAATCTAGATTTAAATTTATATGCATACATTTATTCATACATACATATATATGTAGGCTATGAAAGAAGAGGGTGGGCTATGAGAGAGAATAAAGAGGCCTAGAGGGATGGGGACAGGGTGCCCAGAGGGAGAAATGGAGTATCAGAGACATGAATGCAGTAGGTGGGACTATTTGTGAGGAAGAATAGAACCATCAAATGCAGTCAGGGTGGGAAAGGGCAATGGAGGGAGTGTGTACAAAGTATAAAGATATATGTGTATGGAAATAGCCCAAAGAGTATCCCATTACTCTTTAATGCTAACTAAAAATATTAATTAAAAATTTTAAAATTAAAAAAATGATCGTGTTGGGGCTGGAGAGATGGCTCAATGGCTGGCTGCTCTTTCAGAGGACTTGGATTTGGCTTCCAGCATCCACATGGAGGTTAACAACCATCTCTAACTCCAGTTCCAGGGGATCTGTTGCCCTCTTCTGACCTCTTTGGGCATTGCAGGACACGAGTGAACTTACGTGCAGGCAATACGCTCATGAACATAAACATAAAAATAATAAGCTCTCTCCAACTCACAGGCCTCTCTCCAGGGTAAGCCCATGCCGCCTCCGAGCCTTGACCCCCCAGCCTCATTCACCCTCCCATCTCCCCCACCAGTCTCTCCTCCTAGCCTGCATGCTGTCCCATTCCTTGTCTTGGTGCCCCAGGCACCGGGGGATCCACCACTGCTTCCTGATCCTTTGCATTCAGACCAACTCAATTCCTTCTTGGGTCCCCAGAAGCCCTTTGGGCCTGGCCCCACCCTCACCTCCCTCTGCTTCCCTGGGATGCACAACCCACCAGCCTCTTTCCTGGATGCTGGGGCTGACCTTTCCTCTTCCTGATCCTTTGCAACCAGACCAACCCAGCTCCTCAGTGCAGTCCCCAGGAGCCCTTGGGGCCTCTTCCTGCCCCCATCTCCCTTTGCATCTCTAGGTGGCACGGCCACCAACTGCCCTAGACCAGCATCTTTCCTGGGCCCTGCTCCCAGGCCAGTCCAACCCCCAAATTCCTGAGGCCAAAATCTTTCCTGGACGGATCCAGACCCTAGGAGAAAGCCTGAGAACATCTGATCCTCATCTGACTTGGG
>NW_008336020.1:430858-431229 GCF_000622305.1 Nannospalax galili | reverse complement strand
TCATGCCCAACAAGTAAACCACAAAGGCACATAAAGTTTACAAAAAGAAGCAGACCTAAACTCAACAAAAGAAGGCTTGAGTCTCAAACAAGAATCAGAAACTACAAAAGAAATTCACATGACAAAATCACAGAGAAAAAATAATAACATGAAAAAATCAAAATAACATGTCCCCACCAAATACCGATAGTCATTTAGAGGAGTACAATGAGAACCCCCTAGAGATAATGCGGGACATGGAACTCAAAAGAACAATTATAAACATGATAAAAGTATTCAGTGAATTTAAAGAACACACAAAGAAATCAAAGAACTGAAGGAAGATAGGGATAAACTTCTGAATGAATTCAGAAAAGAGCTAGAAATATTCA
>NW_008336020.1:428219-430731 GCF_000622305.1 Nannospalax galili | reverse complement strand
GGAATTGTATGACACCATTGAAAGACCAAACTTACCAATCATAGGCATACAGGAAGGAGAAGAATCTTAGGATACTGGTATAAATCAGATCTTCAACAGGATTGTAGAAGAAAATTTCCTAAAACTAATGAAAGATATGCCCATACAAATACAAGAAGCATATAGAATACCGAACAGACAGGACGAGAAAGGAAACTCTCTACATTACATGTACAAAACAAAGAGACAATTCTGAAAGCTGCAAAAGAGAAACAACAAGTCACATATAATGTAAAAGCCATTAGGATTACAGTGAAAACTATGAAAGCCAGAAGAGTCTGGACCAAAGTAATCCCAGTTTTAAATGACCACAGATGCCAACCCAGATTACTATACCCACCCCAAATGTCTATTACAGTTGAATGGGAAAGAAAAATCTTCCATGACATAAATAGGCTGAAGGAATTCATGTCCACAAAGCCGGCCTTTCAGAGAGTTCTAGAAGCAATATAAAGAGCTGAAGAAAGGAATGACTATACCCAAGGGGTTGCAGAAAGAAATTCAATGAAGGTATAACTGTGGAAAAGTACAGTTATATCAAGAATGTAAACAGAAATAAAAATGACAGGATGCAATACTCATCTTTCACTAATAACTTTAAATATTAAAGGACTGAACTACCCAGTCAAAAGACACAGACTATGTGAATGGATTAAGAAACAAAACCCATCTTTTTGTTGTCTGCAAAACTCTTCTCACTTTCAAGAACAGACACTGTCTAAAAGTGAAAGGATGGAAAAAATATAATGGTAAAATCATGAAGATATTACCATCATGAACATATATTCACCAACCTATGGTACACCCAACTTCATAAAAACAATACTATAGTACTTTAAGACCCAGATTAAACCCAACTCATTAAGAGTAGGGGACTTCAATACCCCATTGTCACCATTAGATAGATCAACAGGGCAGAGAGTTAACAGAGAGACATCTGAATTAAACAATACCATATTTCAAATGTAATTAAGAGACATCTACCGAGTATTCCACCCAAGCACCAAAGGACGTCCTTTCTACTCAGCACCCCATGGAACCTTCTCCAGTATTGACCATATGCTGGGGCACAAAACAAACTTCAACAAATACAAAAATATTGAAACAATTCCATGACTTCTATCAGACCACAACGTAATAAAACTTACGATCAACACTAGAAGAATCCTTAATCACCACATGAACACATGGAGATTAAACAACACACTCCTAAATGATGAATGGATCAAAAGAGAAATTAAGAAAGAAATGAAAGTATTCTTGGAACTAAATGAAAAGGACAATACAACACGACAAAACCTCTGAGACATGCTGAAAGCGGTCCTTAGAGGGAAGTTGATGTCTCTAAGTCCCTACATCAAAAAATTCGAAAGAACACAAATAAATGACTTAACATTGCAACTGGATACACTTGAAAAGCAACAACAAATGAAACCCAAACCCAGCAGACAAGAAGAAATAACAAAAATCAGGACAGAAATTAATGAAATTGAAACAAAGATAACAATACAAAGAATCAATGAATCCAAGATCTGGTTCTTTGGAAAGATAATCAAGATTGACAGACCGCTAGCCCAGTTAACCAAAAGAAAGAAAGAGCGCCTCCAAATCAACAAAATCAGAGATGAAAAGGGAAACATCACAAGAGACGCCAGAAAGATACAGAACATTATAAGGGAATACTTTGAAAATTTATATGCTACTAAATTTGAAAACCTAAAAGAAATATGCAGATATGTAAAGGCATGGAAACCACCAAAACTAAATCAAGAAGAGATTAACAGCTGAAACAGACCCATAACACAAAAAGAAATTGAAATAGCAATACAAAACCTCCCAAATAAAAAAGCCCAGGACCAGATGGATTTACAGCAGAATTGTATCAGACATTTAAAGAAGATCTACATCCAACACTACTTAATTTATTCAGAAAGATAGAAATGGAGGGGGAACTTCTAAATTCATTCTATGAAGCCAGCATCACTCTAATACCAAAGCCAGGTAAAGATACAACCAAAAAAGAAAACCATAGACCTATATTCTTAATGAACATAGATGCAAAAATTCTCAACAAGATACTTGCAAACCACATACAGACACACATCAAAAAGATCATCCACCATGATCAAGTTGGCTTTATCCCAGAGATGCAGGGATGGTTCAATATACATAAGTCAATAAACATCATAAATCATATAAATGGGCTCAACGACAAGAACCACATGGTCATCTCAATAGATGCAGAGAAGGCCTTTGACAAAATTCAACATGCTTTTATGTTTAAAGTCCTAGAGAGAATTGGACTGGAGGGAACACACCTCAACATAATTAAAGCCATATATAACAAACCCACAGCCAACATCATTCTAAGTGGAGAAAAACTGGAAGCATTCCCAGTGAAATCAGGAACCAGACAAGGCTGTCCACTATCTCCACTTCTCTTTAACATAGTACTTGAAACTCAAGCAAGAGC
>NW_008336020.1:425630-427200 GCF_000622305.1 Nannospalax galili | reverse complement strand
CCCTAACTCCAGTTCCAGGGGATCCGATGGCCTCTTCTGTCCTCCGTGGACATTGCATGACATGGGTACACTTACGTACATGCAGGCAATACACTCATACACATAAAATAAAAATAATAAATAAAAATAAAGAGGGCTAAGAAGCATATTAAAAGGTGTTCAACATCATTATTAATTAGGGAAATGCAAATTAAAACCACTTTAAGATTTCATGTTACCCCAGTCAGACTGGCTAAGATCAAGAGAACAAATGATACCAAATGTTGGAGAGGATGTGGGGAAAGGGGAACACTCATCCACTGCTGGTGGGGCTGCAAACTTGTTCAACCCCTATGGAAAGCAGTGTGGAGAACTCTTAAAAAACTACAAATGAACCTACCATTTGACTCAGTTATACCACTCCTTGGCATAACCCAAAGAACTCATCGTACTCTAGAGATACATGTACATCCATATTTTTTTGCTGCTCTTTTCACAATAACTAAGAGATGGAAGCAACCCAAGTGTCCCTCAATTGACAAGAGAATAATGAAAATGTGGTTCATTTATACAGTGTTTTACTCAACAGTAAAGAAACATGAAATCATGAAATTTACAGGTAAATGGGTGGAACTAGAAAATGTTATACTAACTGAAGTAACACAGACTCAGAAAAAAATCAACATATGTTCTCCCTCATATGTGGACCCTAGAACCAAACCCTGATAAGTGAATATGAAAATAAGGAAACAGAAAATAACTCCAGAACCAAGGACAGGGGTAGGAAACAGTGAGGTAAAGGAAAGGAAATAACCTGAAAGAGAAGAACAGTAGGAAACAGGCATTAATGAGGGAGATATGGATAAAAATTGGGTTAGTTTAAGGGGGGGGAGGGTATACAAGGAACCTAGGGGATAAAGGGAAAGAAGGAGCTCAAGAGAGGTAGGACCACAGGAGAAGGGTATTATTAAGGGATAAAGGGGGGAAAATGGAGGCACCTTCATTGGGGAAACCATGATGGAGGGGTGAGACAATGCAAGAGATAAATAATGCCTTGCTAGTTTTAAAAACCAAAGGGAAACACATTACTCCAACAACTACTGACAAATTATACATAGCAGATGAAGAAATATGTGTCTTCATAAGATTTATCTGAGAACAATTGGTCTTTGCCCAAGATTTACCTACATGACACACAGTAATTGAAAGTACCAGACTGGTGGAACTAACCTTCTTGGATGTTTAACAGACATACTATGAGGACGATAATAATTTGGTCAAACGGACATAAAGGACAGTTTTTGCTCCTTGCCCTCCTAGTTCGACTAGTTCCAGGGGACTATAAGCATCTCCCAAAATGTCCTGTAGTTATGGTGGGTCACCTGTCCTCTTGATCTAGGAGGCCAAGGAGACCCCATCAGATGGACTTGAACCAGTGTCCAGTCTACGAAGAGGAGGGTCAATACAGAGGAATCATTTCCTCCATGCTCCCAAGCGAAGCCAGCCATGACTTATCTTCACATAGGTGGAACTGGTAAAAGAAAGGAGCCAGGGGCTCCTCCCAAGCCCATGTGACTCCTGAGGAACAGAT
>NW_008336020.1:424689-425511 GCF_000622305.1 Nannospalax galili | reverse complement strand
TGTATAGCTAAAGGCTACATAACAAGCAACAATGCCAGACAGGCGATACCTTCTTTTGAGTTGTTGGCCAGGGTGACCAAAGGGATTCCTAGATAGTAACCCAGCATAGAACTGGGAAATTGAACAGCGGGCCCCAATCTTATCTAAAGGAATATTGACAACTGATTGCTGCTAGATGAGGAACAGCTGACCTTTCTAAAACAAAGACCTCTAGATAGGCTGACTAGACTCACCAAATGGACAAGTAGTGGGGAATGGCTGGGGGTGCCAGCAACACAGCAGACAGTACCAGGGATATCAGAGTATAAGGGCTCTAGTGTGGGGAGGGAGGCTATGGGAGGGTGCCATCTGGGAAGTGGGTGTATAGTTGAATAAGATGGTTTGGGATGTTCTGTGTGATACACACATACACACACACACATCAACAAGTTTTTTAAAATGTATTATGTTTGAGGAGGAAGCATGGAAATTTACGTCATGTTAATTAGTGGAGGTGATAAACATTACCATTGAAATCTACCCAATGACTTTATAGACATACACAGGCACCAAGGATCCATGTGCAACTGATTATGACTAGTAATAATCAGATACATACAGATCAGAGATGCAAGCACCAACATCTCAGTGTTGGTAGCAAAAACAATCAGTCTTTCTGCAAAGAACAATATATTCTCAAATGAAATGGAGATCTTTGTTAAAGGTTAAAAACTCATTCAGTTTTATGTCTTACATGGCTTATACTGAGTTCAATAATATATAACTATATTAATTCAACTGTGAACCCTAGAAACTTGCACCCACTTGCAAAAGAGATGTATC
>NW_008336020.1:419723-424618 GCF_000622305.1 Nannospalax galili | reverse complement strand
GCACACCTTTAATCCCAGCACTCAGGAAGCAGAGGCAGGCGGATCTCTGTGAGTTCAAGGCCAGCCTGGTCTACATAGTTCCAGAACAGCTGGGGCTACAGGGAGGCCCTGTCTCAAAAAGACCAAAAAAATTAAAAAATAAAAATAATAAGTAAAGTATTTAAAAATAATTATCATGCAATCTATGACCTTTGTGTTCTTAAATATTTCATCTGTAGGTGTGGGCTAAGGACTTGAACAGAATTCTCAAATGAAGAAACAAAAATAGCTAAGAAACACTTAAAAAGTGCTCAAAATTCTTAGTAATTAGAGAAATGCAGATGAAAATCACTTTACAATTCCATCTTATCCCAGTCAGACTAAAATCAAGCAAAGACAAGACACCAAATGCTGGTGAGGAAGTAGAGAAAGAGGAATGCTCATTCACTGCTGGTGGGAATATAAACTCATGCAACCACTACTGAAAGCAGTGTCGAGAACTCTTAAAGAGTTAAAAATGAACCTACCATATGATCCAGTTATACCACTCCTTGGCATATACCCAAAGAACTCATCCTACTCTAGAGATACATGTACATTCATATTTGTTACTGCTCTTTTCACAATAGCTAAGAGATGGAAACGAATTAAAGGTCCCTCAACTGACAAATGGACAATGAAGTTTTGCTCAGCAATAAGAAAAGATGAAATCTGCAGGTAATTATATAGAACTAGAGACTGTGATACTAAGTGAAGTAACACAGACTCAGAAAGGCAAGTGACGTATGTTCTCCCTCATTTGTGGATCATAGCACCAATCCCATACATGTGAGTATATATCCTGATGTTATACCAGGAAATGGAAAGGAAACGTGATGTAAAGGGAAAGAAAGAGTCTGAATGAGGGGGATAGGAGGAAACAGATGTTATGGGGTGGGGAGGTAGGGAAAGTGGGGTATTTGGCATGGCAAGCCAGAGGGAAATGTGTTGCCTTCAAACACCCTGAGTGTGTATATCTGGGGTCTGTTTGGCAAGAAGCACAGTGCCAGACAGGAGAGACCTCCCTTCATGTGGTTGGTCTGAGTAGTGCAGGAGAGTCCCAAAATAGCACAAGCTGTTGCTGGAGCTCTTGGCTATCTCCCAGAACTTGAAGGTAAAACCCTACTTCTGAAGACAGGGCATGCTTTGGACACAGACTTGGAGCAGTGGAGCTGACCTGGAACCTTCTCCCTGAAAACTAGCTTTCATAATACTAGAGGGTACTATGCACACTGCTAAGGAAGAAAATCAACAGTCCAACCCAGCCACAAGCACTAGCACAGAAAACTACATTTATTGGTGCAATAGTGGCACTGTTATCTGGAGGGTAATCAACGGTTATCTAACTGGACTTAAAGCCTTCTCAATGGGAGGGAACACATGAGTGGCACTGTAAATTCACATAGCTGGAGAAGTCACAGAGCCTAGAGAAAACCGTGTCTCTGTCATATCTCTAAAATGACATTTCTTACCATATGCTGAATATGGATTCTTATGTTTACAGACACCACTAATCAAAGAAGGTTCTTTTTGCAACAGATGGAGGTTACTGCAGAGTTCCACAACTGGTAACACACAGAGAATATATATCTGTGAGATGCCCAGCCCCAGGTGACACATATACAGTGGACCCTCTCTAAGACTCATGGAACATAGCAGAACTGGGAAGGGAGAAAATACTAGTGCATCCCTCAGCTTTCACCAGTGAGGCTTCCTTATACACAGGGTTTGATGCATACAAAAGGCCACAATTGGCTAAGTTTTAGAGAATAAGAGACTGCAGAGTGCGTGTCCCTGGCTAGGACTCTTTTGTTAAACCTCACCTACCCAGGGCTCAGGGACCATTCCAGAAGAGGGGATGTAAAGATTATAAGAGCCAGGGTTGGTCCATGAACATAGGGAAACAGAACTTCAGGCCACTGGAAGCTTGCTCATGTGAGGTTGTGGCAATGGTGGCAGGTGCTCAAGACCCAAGCTGTCTCAATCAGACAAGGGCCCAGTGTGGAACAAGGAAAATGGGCAGCAGGCCCTGGCCCTAGCCTGGGAACTGTTAACAACTGATTACTGCTGGGTGAGGGAGAGTAGATCCTTCTTTAAGACCTCTAGAAAGGCTGACCAGACTCCAGTGGATGAACTTGCCCCAACGGACGTCTGGGTACAAATGCTTGACTGGATAGGACTTAACATCTATGACAGAATGCATGAGGTCCAGTGGCAGGGCTATGAGGGAGTGTGGATGGGGTAGAGGGGTCTAAATTTAATTAAGAACTATTGTACGAAATGTACAAAAACTCTATAAAATATTTTAAAAATCTCACCTGTAGCCAAATAGCATGCATGCTTAACAGTGTTATTATGTAATGTTGTAGAAGGCACGTAACAATGCACTAGTTTATACTATAAATTATATACTACTTAAACTAAACATTTCCACATTTCCTATGAGCTGTAGACTATAGAAGAATTCAGAAACTGCATTTACTTGCACAGCAACTTTGCCATAGTCTTGGTGACAGTTGGAAGAATGGTCCTTACAGAACTTTGCAGGCAGCTAGAATAGCATCAGAGCACACCAGGAGCGGCTTCAGGCATGAGAATGTGATCATCAGGAATGGGAAGAGTCAGTCTTAACTTGCTTTACTTGAGAACTGTTCCTGTGGAAATTATTCTACCGTGGTCTCTCTCTAGCTTCTCTCTCTCTCTCTCTCTCTCTCTCTCTCTCTCTTTCTCCCTGTCTCTCTCTCCTCCCTCTCTTTCCCCTGACATAAGTTCAGGTACTTGCAGATCTTCTTGAGGTTTGATTTTAAGCTTCATCGGGGGGAGTGGAAACCACTCTTTATTTTTGGGACTAAGTTCCATCACTAACGTATGATCCTTCTGAGGATCCTACCAGCTATGTGATGTCCAGCCTTGGGAAACTTTCTCCAAGGACGTTCAGATCAATCCTGAGCAAAGACTCTGCTTCAGATCTCTACCAGCTTTCCTCTGGGCAGCACCATTCTTTTTGGTATGTCGCTCTATAAATTCTAGGAGTGTTATAGCCTCAGACTTTAATCTCGATCTCTTTAACTCAGCAGAACAACTTTTGAAAACACAATGACTTGAAAACTAAAGTGTGGGGAAAAGGATGGCTCCAAACAGAGACACAAGAGACCCCAAAGCTAGTATTCGCTTTCTTCCTCCTGGTGACAAGCCCTATACTGTGTTAGGTATATGAAAACCATTGCTTTATCTATTTTGTCAAGTATATAAGACTTGTTTAAAACTGAAGAGCAATTCCCGCTGCTGCTAATTCTTGCTGGTCAACAAAGACCCCAGTCTTCAGTGAGCTTACTCTCTAACCATCTGTCCCATATTCTGCTGAAACTGCATCAAGCCCACCAATGCTAAAATGATCAGACGACTGCTAGCTCTGTGCTTAAAATTCACAAAGGTCTAAGTCTTCTCGAGCACTTAGAAACTAATACCAATGACATAAACAGCCTGAAACACTCAGGGGACACTTCCCATAGTAAAGACAGTTTGTTGCTATTTCCAAATAGAGGGAGCAAGTTATGCCACGCAGGACGGCGTCGGGGAGCACAGGGACCGTCTGCAGGACGGCGTCGGGGAGCACAGGGACAGTCTGCAGGACGGCGTCGGGGAGCACAGGGACCGTCTGCAGGACGGCGTCGGGGAGCACAGGGACCGTCTGCAGGACGGCGTCGGGGAGCACAGGGACCGTCTGCAGGACGGCGTCGGGGAGCACAGGGACCGTCTGCAGGACCGTGTCGGGGAGCACAGGGACCGTCTGCAGGACCGTGTCGGGGAGCACAGGGACCGTCTGCAGGACCGTGTCGGGGAGCACAGGGACCGTCTGCAGGACCGTGTCGGGGAGCACAGGGACAGTCTGGCGGCAGGAGCAGTGAGGGGAAAAGAAAGCACACTGCGGTTCTTATGAGAAGAGTGGAAGGCAGCGCAGACTCCTGCGCTCATGGAGGACTGGATAGCTGAATAACTGAAACTAGACAGGAGGGTGGTTGGAGAGGGCTCTGGGCTGGTTGTCTCTCATTCAAGAGGCCTCCTTGAGGTCAATTGTTTGCTAACCCTAGATATTAGCAAAGGGCAAAGCTCAAAGTATAGAAAATAAAAGACACATGCAACTACAGTAAACTGACCCACCGCAAAGAGGTTTGTTAGCATGCGGGGAGGAATGAGAGACAGAGATTGCAGAGGGTGTAAGTCCAGGGGCCAGGCAGCAGAGCACTGCCGTGGATAGGTCTCCTCTCATCCCATCTGGGCTGCTGCAGTCTCCTGTTTGCTTCCAGCTTTACTTCTCTCCTCTACTCTTATAGACAACACCGTCTGATCGTGGCTCTCACATACTTCACACCCTGCGGTAGTGACCCAGTATTTGTAGAATTAAGTCCAGACTTCCTAACGCTCAGCATAGCTATTGGTCCCATACTACTCACAGTATAATCACCTATCCTGAATTCCACTAGGTCTTTTTAAAACATCAAACTCTGCTTTCTAGCTCTTCACACTTGTTTACTGCTGTTCTAACTTCAAAGGACCCTTCAGACCTTGATTCAAACATACGCCCCTCAGAAAGGTTTTTCTGACTGTTCCCCAGCCTAGCCAGCTTCAAGGGACCCACCCAGTCTCTCTGTGACATTCTGTTCACTGTTGTGGCTCTAACCACACTTCCATACCTGCCCATTTCCATGTCTCATTTGCCACATTCACAGAAAGCTGTGTTCAATTTTGTGTTGTGGTGCTTGGCACCCAGCAACCTTTCAGGAAATGCATCCAAAATACTTGTAAGTAAGTGAAACAGCAGCATGCTGGGACCAGCCGGACCCCGGCTGAAAAGAAACACTGGTTTGAGAAGTGCT
>NW_008336020.1:324723-414723 GCF_000622305.1 Nannospalax galili | reverse complement strand
GAAAGGCAGTATCTATTAATTCAATCGAACATTATTTTCATAAGCAAATAAGTTTGAAAAAATTAGCAAGCAAATGCATAAGTAAATTACCTACATTGAAAGCTGTTACTGGCAGGCATGATAACATGTTTCCTGTTAACTAGTTTACATTTCTTTTGAAGTGAATTTCTGGCTGACAGTGTTTATGTCACAGATGGTATCCTCACCTGCTTCATTAAGGCCTGTTTAGAATACAGTTCTAATGTAGGTTTTATTCCATGTAAAGCCACCTAGAGATAATTTAAAATGATCATATCGACTAACAAACACGTAATCAAGAAGCTCTTAAAATTTTATTAAAATTCAGGTCTTTCACCATTAGCAAACCTGCTTCATTAACATATTAATAGATAATGCTCCTGCTCATAATTACTGTGCATTTTCTTTGCATCATTGTAGTTGAAAGAATTCAGGTGAGGTTTTAGACAAAGTTCTTTTTTTTCCTGTCAACAAAGAGCCTGGGTGAACAACTGAAGATCTGACCACCCGCTCATGCTCATCATCTGCTTCCTTCTGCCCACATCTTGTCTCCTTAACACCCAATTTATGAGCTATCTCCCCCCCACCAGCCCCATAGTCAGCCTACTATGAATTAGAGACACGGTAAACAATGAAATGGATGAGAATCTGGTCCACTCACTGAAGGATGAATCCTACCTACAGGAGAAGCTCCAGGCTCAAAAATATTCTTTTTTAAAAACTTTAAAAAGTACTTTCGACATTTTTGGCCTCTGGAACAGAGTATGTTGCTAAGAGGCCCAAGGACATTTTGACGTTTCGCCAAAAAACTGGCAACTTTTCTTTGAGGTAGAAATCGTTTAGATTTTAGGGTTCCTCTTCAGAGGGGGGAAATCTCAGAGTAGCAAAAAGGCCCATGAGAAAAGAAAGAAAGAAAGAAAGAAAGAAAGAAAGAAAGAAAGAAAGAAAGAAAGAAAGAAAGAAAGAAAGAAAGAAAGAAAACAAAGTTGTCAGAAAAAAGTGATGTGGAGATATGGGAGGAGTTGGAGGGGAGGGAGTGGGCATGGATTTGATCAAAATACCTTACATGCATGTATAAAATTCTCAATAAATTTTTAAAAACTTCAAAAAAATTTTTGTATATGCATGTATTGCCTGCATGTATGTAAGTGCACCTGTGTAGTGCAATGCCTACAGAAGTCAGAAGACAGCATCAGATCCCCTTGAACTGGAGTCATAGACAGTTATTAGCTGCCATGTAGGTGGTGGGAGTTGAATCCAGGTCTTCTGTAAGAGCAGTTTGTGTTCTTAACCACTGAATCATCGCTCCAGCCTCTCAAAAATATTCTTACGAAGAGTTTGAGAAAAGTAGACCATATGGGACTGGAAAATTCTTTATTTTTCCTTTAAAATAGTAATTTAAAGGCCCCAGTTTTTCAAACTTGAGTTGCTAAAACAGCAAATAGAATCCATGTCCATGTCTCTCTAAAGAGTGCCATCAAGTTGAAGAATGGTGTCGTACAGAGAGAAGCCATCTGACAAGTGGCTGCTGTTTAACTGTTTTTCGATGACCACAAAATTGGATGAGTCTATAAATGAAGATCTTGAAATAAAGCCACAGATTTATTTTGAAATATTTTAACTGAAGTAATGTGACTTGTTAACAATTAAGAATATGTTTAGAAGGGGCTGGAGAGACGGCTCAGGGATTAAGGACACTTGCTGCTCTTGCAGAGGACCTGAGTTCAGTTCCCAGTACCCACATGATGGCTAACAATCATGTGCGATTCCAGTTCCAGAGGCTCTGATGCCCTCTTTTGACCTCCATGGACACTGCATGCATGTGATGTACTTGCATGCATGCAAATAAAGCACTCATACACATAAAATTTTAAAAAACCAATATGATTAGTAGCATCCTTAAAGGGGCCAATCAAATAAAATAGAAAATTAGATTTACTTTAAAAATAGCAATCATCAAGCTGGAGGACTGGCTCAGTCCTAAAACCACTGGCTACTTTTCCAGAGGATCTGAGTTTGGTTCCCAGCAACTGCATGGTAGCTAACAACCTTCCATACCTCCAATTCCAGCTGACTCCCTCTCTGGTCTCCTTGGATTTTTCATGATACAGTGCATTTTTATACATGCAGGCGAGGCACTCATACACAACAAATCATAAATAAATATACTTTAAAAATAGCAACTGTCACAAGGCGTGGTGGTGCACACTTTTAATCCCAGCACTCAGGAGGCAGAGGCAGGTGGATCTCTGTGAGTCCAAGGCCAGCCTGGTCTACATAGTGAGTTCCAGGCCAGCTGGGGCTACTGGGAGATCCTGTCTCAAAAAAGACCAAAAAAAAAATTGTCTTCTAACATGGCCTTTTAAACAATTAGCCAGTTCTGTTTACCACAACCATTCTGAAGTCATGTTTTTCTGTGACTTTTAGGATTATCTTGACATTTGGCAGACACTACCAGCATGATCTAGGCATATTGGAACCTTTTACATGGGTCAGAGATTAGTTGTACTTACAAGGGGTATCCACCATAGTTGTATTCTTTGGGGCTGGGTTTTGGTGTCTTAGGTCTTAGAGTCCATCTGGACCCCCATGCATTGTATGCAAAACCTAATTCAGGCCCAGAGACATTTAGCAGCTCTCTATGTCTATCAGCTTGTCCAGGGACACTGTTGAGGATTATATTAAGACTATTTATTTATTTATTATTTATTTTTACTTTTCTTTTTGCCACAGTTCTCTCTTACAATTTCCTAGCCTTGACTTTCTCAATGAGAAAACAAACAAACAAAAACATACCATAAGTGGTAGCGCAAGCCTTTAATCCCAGTACTTGGGAGGCAGAAATAGGTGAATCTCTGTGAGATTGAGGTCAACCTGGTCTACATAGAAAGTTCCAGGCCAGCTAAAGTCTATAGAGAAACCCTGTCTCAAAACAAAAGAAACAAACTCCAAATAAAAACCAAGGGAAAAAATGATAGCTATGCATTACAAGACTGATTTTGAGGAGGGAGTAAGTTGACTACAACCATTAAGAACATTTTCATCATCCACCCAGGACACCATGTGGACAAAAGGGAGGGTTCACACACTGTGATTCTGAACTACCATCTCTACATTTACCAATTAAACTTATAGCACTCATTGCGGCATGCTCACTGCAACCTCCTGCAGTTACGAAAATACTGGATATTTATTTTTTTAATTTTTTAAATTTAATAACCACATGAGTAGAAGAGGCATTTCACTACAGCTTTAACATATTCAGTAACACACTCCAGAGCACGAATACATCTCTTTCAAAAGTGACTGTAAATTTTTAGGGTCACAGTTGAGTTAATACAATTAGACAATATTGAACTCAGTGTAAGCCCTATAAAGCATTAAAGTGAATGAGTTTTTAATCATTAAAAACGATCTCCAATTCATTTTAGAATATATCGTTCCTTGCAGAAAGACTCATTGTTTTTGCTACTAACACTGAGATGTTGGCACATGCATCTCTAATCTGTATGTATCTGATTATTACTAGTCATAATTGGTTGCACTTGGATCCTTGGTGTCTGTGTATGTCTATGAAGTCATCGGGTAGATTTCAATGGTAATGTTTATCACCTCTATTAATTAACATGATATAAATTTCCATGCTTCCTCCTCAAGTATAATACATTTTTAAAATTTGTTGATTGTGTGTGTGTGTGTGTGTGTGTGTATCACACAGAACATCCCAAACCATCTTACTCAACTATACACTCACTTCCCAGATAGCACCCTCCCATAGCCTCCCTCCCCACACCAGAGCCCTTATACCCTGATATCCCTGCTACTGTCTGCTGTGTTGTCAGCACCCCAGCCATTCCCCACTACTTGCCCTTCTGGTGAATCTAGTCAGCCTATCTAGAGGTCTTTGTTTAAGGAAGGTCAGCTGTTCCTCATCTAGCAGTAATCAGTTGTCAATATTCCTTTAGATAAGATTGGGGTCTGCTGTTCATTTTCCCAGTTCTATGGGTTACTGTCTGGGAGTCCCTTTGGCCACCCTGGCCAACAACTCAAAAGAAGGTATCACCTGTCTGGCATTGTTGCTTGTTATGTAGCCTTTAGCTATGCATATGGACTCTTAAAAAATTATATTGGCCCCTTTAATCTTTGGTTATACTTTCCTTTTGGGTGTTTAAGGCCATACAGTTGGCCCAGATATTTTTACTCTTAAGGTCGTTTGAGGATCTGTCCAACATGGGAGCCACTACTAAGGACCTACAATGTGATTGAGGCAACTGAGGAACAGAAATTTTAATTTCATCTAATCTTAAACTTTAGCTAACCACATGTAGCTAGTGGCTACTGTGTGGGATAGCACAGATTTAGCTATAGATTCAGATGCCAGTGAGCTAGAGACCTCTGGTGGAAGGGACTGTGCCCTACAAGACATAGAATACAACTTAAAAGTGGGTGATTATTTTTAAGAGGCAAGTATTTCTGAATTGCTTACATATTTTAATGTTGAACCTGAGAATTTCTCATGATTAACTGAGAATTAATGAAAATACCTTAGATGAATTTTATTTTGTTTTTTTGCAGTGCATGAGAAAGAGATCCAACCTTATTTTTTTCTACTTAGCACCACATTGTTTTCTCTAGGGCTATTTATTTAAACTATTCTTTTGGTTTTTGAAAAAATAATTATTTTAGTGTGTTTGTGTGTGTGTGTGTGTGTGTGTGTGTGTGTACATGTGAGTGTGGGTATTTTAGAGGCCAAAGGCATTGGGACACTTGGAGTTGTAGGTGGTTGCAAGCCACCCAACATGGGTCCTGGGGACTAAACTTGGTTTCTCTTGCAAGAGCAGTACCTGTTCTTAACTGGTGGGCCATCTCTCCAGCCTCTGTCTACTCTTTCTTACTGAACCAAAATAGCACGTTTCCCATATAAACACTGTTGGACGTATTTGTCTATTCAAGCTCTGCACTATTATTGTATTGTTTTGGTCACAGTAGCTTTACAGGAGGTTTTATATCTGAAACACATTTTTCCAAAAAACTCTTCTGGTAATGAAAATGATATAGGTTAAGAGCACTGGTTGTGCTTGCAGAGGATCAGGGTTTTGTTCCCAGCACCCATATGGAAGTTAATAACCATCTATAACTCCAGTTCCAGGAGACTCCAGCACCCTATCTGGCCTCTGCAGGCATTGCACAGATAGGCACACTTACATACATACTTGCAAAACACTCATATACCTAAAATAAATAAATAAATAAATAAATAAATAAATAAATAATAAAAAATAATAATAATTTAGACCAGGCATAGTAGCACACACCTTTAGTCTCAGCACTCAGGAGGCAGAGACAGGTAGATGGATCTCTATGAGATCGAGGTCAGCCTGGTCTACAAAGTGAGTTCCAGGCCAGGTATGGCTACAGGGAGACCCTGTCTCAAATATATCAAAAGAAAAAAAAGAATATGTATTCTAGTTCTAAGAAAACCCTATTGGGATTTTTAGTGGAATTGAATTAGATAGGTATTTTAATTAGGAAAAAAATATAACATTTGTATCATCTCCCCATCTAAGATGCAGTATGCCTTTATATTTATTTATACCTTTTAATAAAATGTGATGATTATTTTGTTTTGTTTACTTATGTATAAATATGTTTTAGTTCATTTTCTAAGTCATTAACATCACCTGACTTTAACTCTTCATGGGATACAGTTAACTTGTATTGTCCAGTACCATAGCTAGTATCCACAAGTAGCTATCTAAATTTAAATCAGTTAAAATTAGAGCCTGGCATGATGGCACACACCTATAATCCTAGCACTTGGGAGGCAGATGCTGGTAAAATGTCCCAACTTGGAAGTCAGTCTTGTCTGCATAGTGAGATCCAGGCTAGTCAGAACTACATCGTATCTTTTTAAATAATAATAGTAATAATATGGAAATTAGTTAAGATTGAAGAAAGTAATTTAGTTCCAGTTTTAATTTCTTATTACTATATTTTCTTTGACATTTATATCTAGCTACTCTATCAATTAAACTTATCAATTCTCATCATTTTAATAGAATTTCATTAATTTTCTAGGTATGTAATCAAAGCATCCTCAGGCATTTAAGATGTTTGGATAAGTTAACGTGGCAGGGGAGCACTTATATAAGTTAGAAACTCAGAAGCCATGAATGGCAGACTTAGCAACATAAACATTTTAAATGTCCACATACCAGTAACAGCTAGTATACAGTATGCATATAATATCTTCAGATGTTTATGTTTAGAATGTGCTCTGGGGCTGGAGAGATGGCTTAGTAGTTAAGAGCAGTGACTGCTCTTGCAGAGGACCTGAGTTTGAATCTCAGCACCCACATGGCAGCTAACAACTGTCTGTAACTTCAGTTCCAGGGGATCCAACACCCTCTTCTGACCTCCATGGGCATTGGATGACAATGAGGGCACTCACATACATTCAGGCAATACATTCATATACATAAGTTAAAATAACAAATAAAAGAAAAAGAGAAAGAAAGTGCTCTGAATGTGCTAGCTAGAAACTGGTTCTTCTACTTTTAACATGTTAGAATCACTTGGCAGTCTCTGTCATAGATACCTTGGAGGTAAAGGCAAGAAGATCAGAAGTTCAAGACCATCCTCTACTACATAGTGAGTTCCAGGCCAGCCTAGGCTATTGGATCTTGTCTTCAAGTTATTTAATCGTTGTGGTATTAGCATTAAAAGTCCTGCATGCCTCAGAAACCCCACATCTGTGTCATTCACCATCTTCAATGAAAGAGATATGCAACAATTAGAGACAGTAAAAAATAAGTGTTAGTTATTTATAAATAACCAGAGAATTTGCTCATTTTTCTTCCCATCTCTGCACAGTCACTGCCATCTTGCTAGAAGCTAGCAAGCTGAATGAGTGTCAGATCATCTATGCCAGAGTGCACTAAAGTTTGAAATCCCAAACCCTTACTTTACAATCTTAAGTATCAAGAAAACACTGATTGACAGCAAGATATTTTATTTCTGATTTGCCTCTACAACTTAAGGTTGAAAATGACTTTATGCCATGAGAAGACCCTTCAGCTTAAAAAGTGATATCAAGTTGAATCTTCTGTGCCATGTTTTACTCTTTCCACTTGTCTGGGGATATAAGGATGAGAAGAGTGCACTTATTTCGATGGACGAACGACAACAGTAAATGCACAAAACTGTTCTATCGTGCCTCCTTCACATTATCTTTCTACTACACTGGACATAGCTTCCCTCTCTTTTTAAATGGGAAAAGTAAAGACAGGGCAGCAGTAGATTATCAAAAAAGTAAGGGCTGTCATTTTTTTGACTTGGCAACTCACATGACCTTAGTGCCTACTATTCCACTCTGCAAATGGAAAGTAAAAGTAACCATGGAGAGTGGGTAGAACAGTATTTTTAATGTGTGTGTGTGTGTGTGTGTGTGTGTGTGTGTGTGTGTGTGTGTGCGTGCGTGCAGACAGCAGATATTGGCCTGTGGGACATAGTTTACCACTCTTTACTTATAGACTCATTGATCAACCACTAGGACCTCAAGAGACTGAAGATCATTAATGAAGACTGTTTAGTAAGAGAGATGCGGAAGGAATTGAAAGTATAGTGGGACAGTACTGTTCTCTTTTGGATTAAACACAATCTTGAATACGTAGAAATAGCAACATATGACAATATGTATACATATATATATATATATTTCTGTATAGCCTTGGAACCTTCTGTAAATCTAATGATCTAAGTTACTATAACATATTTATCACATTTTACCTGACAAGACAGATGGCAGTACCAGGAAAAATGCAATTTCTAACATGGCTTTTCCTACATTATTTATGGCATAGTAGGATTAGAACTAATGTATTCAACAGGGAAATGCTGTTTTCTTCATTATCAGGAAATCAAGGCTAATATCTTGATCACAATGTTCTAAGAGTAAGTGTAAATGTCTCTATATCAAGAGAAGAAAACATGGAGAGGTACCCTGAACAGTTAAGATGCAGAGCTCTAGGTGAGACGTCCCACTCTAACGTACTATGATGACATAGAGTTTTGTCAGCAAGCTACTGCAGAAGGAATCAAAATGATCTCACTAGCATTATCACTAGTACCTGGAGGTGGACTTCAGACAGAGATCTACAACTTTTAAGATTCATATGTTTTTGAAAAGAAATATGTACAATATTGTTTAAATAATATTGGAAGTATTACTTGATATATCTTATATTGTATTTGGGACTTACTAATTAGGCCACAGGAAACTAAGTTAGTTCCGTGCCAAACAGCGTTGAGGTTACTTCCTGTGCTGTTATCTACTGAAAAGAAAACAAATGGATGCAGGAGAGAGCTCTGTGGGGCTAGGAGAACACGTGTGCATCTGGACCTCTCATAAAACATCAAAATGTCTTTGTTAAATTTTTTCCAGACTTTTTAATTGCAGAAAGTAAAGTAAACTTAAACAAAGTGCCCTCAAAGTAAAGAAAGGACCTTCTCCCACACAAGTATTGCTAAATTTTTCTAGCAACAGCTACCTTCCAGTCATGTCTGCACATTGGCCATCCATATCTACCATTTATGGCTTGTGACTTTCAACCATGGCCCTCTTCTGGTTATGTGATTTTCTGCTAACCTAGTCATATCTCCTAGGCAGCAGCCCAGATCCTTGTCTGAGAGGCCCTGCCCAGGATAAAATGAAAATGCCAGACAGCTTGTTCTTAAACTCAGGAAAACAGTATCATTAAGAACATTTTCCTTTGTTCTTCGGCCTCTCACCTGTCATAGTGGTTTGATTAGATAAAATTGTATGTAACCCAAAATACCCAATTATGTATAACTATTAGAAATTTGATGTGCTCCCATAGGAATTGGAATACTCACTAGACAAGTACAGAGCCTCACAAGCTCACAGGCCTGGGGTCAGGGTGAGGGTTGCCCCTAGAGCCCAGCATTAGTTTCCTATCCACCAGCTGCCAATTCTCCCTTCTGTCAGCTGTGCTGGTTCCTAGATGGAAATGTGAAAGTCAATCTTTCTTCTTCATGGGTCTCCAATCCCCAACCAGGTGGATGTGTGGTTCCCAAGAGATGACAACCTCTACACTTGGAACACACAGGGTCAAAGAACGGGCTATGGATGAAGGCCCATCCCACCAAATAAGCCATGGACTCATGACCCTTTGCTTACAGTTGCTGTCATTCTCCATCTGAGATACCTGATTTTTCATGCAGGGGCAAGCGATAACATGCTGCGTTCCCCCTTACCGCACTGATGAGACAGATGAGGAGGCTGAACACCCTTGTGGGAGACCTCTGTTGTGGGGCCCAAGCTTCTGGAACATTCTCCATGGTCTAATCAGAATTCACTGAAGAAAAAAAAAAAAGAAGAACACAAATCAAAGTTAAAATTTGTTAAGGATTTCAAGGCCGAGCTGCTTCTTGATCTTTCCAAATGTGAGTAAGCGTCTGTCTTTCCTGGGGCTGTGCCTTCCCTGTCCTGATGTGGTAGACTCAGTCCCTCAAACCTGTAAGCTGCAGAGCAAACTGGCAGATGAGAAGCTGCCCCAGTGCATCCCAGTGAAAGACAAAAATCAGCATAAAAACCCTTGGGTTCTATTCCTGTATGAAATCAGGGAGGGGTTGTGAGGTGGGTGAGGGTAGGGAAGGGGTCTGAATATGACCAAACACACGATACATAGTTCTCAAAAAGTCAATAGAAATCTTTTTTCAAAAAAAGAAATCTTCCCCTGTACCAAGTAGTTCCCTTAATTACACCTCATGGTACCTAAGACCTCCAAATTAATAATTTCTT
This sequence comes from Nannospalax galili, assembly GCF_000622305.1. Taxonomy (NCBI): domain Eukaryota; kingdom Metazoa; phylum Chordata; class Mammalia; order Rodentia; family Spalacidae; genus Nannospalax; species Nannospalax galili. Next base: position 404,882 of record NW_008336020.1, on the reverse strand, counting down.
AGAATTAAAATATTGTTTTTCACAGGTATTAAAATATAAATATGTATGGGTGAAGTGAAAAATAGTCAGTCAGTAAACATCTCAAAGATCACTGGCTAATCAAGTCCATATACCACAGGAAAGGACAGAAAAGACCCATGAAGTACACACTGAAGCAGGCCAGAGGCAGGGAATGTAGCTCACTGGTAGAGTGATTGTCAGCATGTGGGGGCCTTGTGCTAAGTCCCTAGTAACAAAATCAAGTAATCAATCGGTAGAAGGCATGAACAACAGATAAAAAGCTCCAACATGAATGAACATTGTGCTAAATAAAAAAAACCAGGTATAAAAACCTACATATTGCATAAATCAACATATCAATGCCTAAACCAGGCAACTATAGAGAGTAAATTAATAGTTGATTAGGGCTGAGGTCTGAGGATGGAGATCAAACCCTGATGAATATTGTTTCTTTTTGAGCTGATGATGCTCCAAAAATTGGATTATTATGATGACTGCACAATTAAAATATACTAATGCCATTGAATTTACATTCACAATGGGAAAAGCAGTATGTGAGTTACATCTCGATAAAATGGTTTAAGATGGTCGGTTTAAAGATGGCCGGTTTAAAGATGGTCGGTTTAAAGATGGTCGGTTTAAAGATTGTCGGTTTAAAGATGGCCGGTTTAAAGATGGCCGGTTTAAAGATGGTCGGTTTAAAGATGGCCGGTTTAAAGATGGCCGGTTTAAAGATGGCCGGTTTAAAGATGGCCGGTTTAAAGATGGTTGGTTTAAAGATGGTCGGTTTAAAGATGGCCGGTTTAAAGATGGTCAGTTTAAAGATGGCCGGTTGACATGTTTGTCAATTCTAGCACCTTCTCTTCCTTTGTCCTTTTTTTTTTTTTCTGTCTTTTGGCCACTTAAACAATTCCTTCTATGAAGTACTTTAAAGCTCACCTTGTCACGTTAGAACCAAGACTACCTCAAATTTTCTTTTAAAAAGTGCATTATCGGGGCCGGAGCACTGGATCAGTGGTTTGCTGTTCTTTGCAGAGGACCTGAGTTTAGTTCCCAGCATCCACATGGCAGCTAACAACTGTTTGTAACTCCACTCCAAGGGGATCCGACACCCTCTTCTGACCTCTGCAGGCACTGCACAACATAAGGACACTTACATGTGTAAGTTTTTTTTTAATTTTGTAAGTATTTTATTTTGTGTATATGGGGCAATTCACTCATACACATAAAATAAAAAAAATTTAAAGTGCATTATATGCAATACAAATATAAAACTGAGTAGGAGGAAATTACAATTATAAAATTATGACTTGTTTTATGAAATCTTCCTTAGTTTCTTTAAATTAGTAATTTGCCTAATAGATTTTTTCCCCAATATTTCTCTACTTTATTAAAGTTAACCACCATGGTATTTATGTCTCTAAATATTTCAGTTTTCAGTGATGCTTAATTTTTTTCCATGAGTTAATTGAGGTACATTGGTTTATATTTTATAGAAAAATAATTATCTCTATGACACAGATTGGAAAAGGAGAGTCTGTAAATGTTACAAAGATGATTTCAAACTTCAGCTAACCTCTTTCCAAACTGCAACCACTCATTTAGCCTTTATGACAAAAGAGATCAAAAGCAACTACTTACACATATCTGTGTGATAGTCTGTAACTTAGAAATCCCCCAAAGTATGTAAACTGTGATTATTGAAAAGCTCAGAACGCTGGCAAGGCTTGACTGTAAAGTGTTTAACAGAAGGCTACAAATGTTGTTTTCCTAAGAGGAGCTGGGAACTACAGGTGTCACATAGTAGTGCATTGAAATGGCATTTCCCAGTGCAAGTGAACGCTGCACAGAAATCAGGTCGTCTCCTCAAAGCAATCATGTTGGATAAGCTTCCACTATCCTGCATGACCCCGCCCTCCAGCTGCACAGGCAGCCACTAAGGCATAGTGGCTTCCATCCTTACGCAATCTGTTGGCACCAACCCGCAGCCAGTGGCTCCAAAAGGGTGTCCCAGAGACAGTGATCCACCCCAGATATTCAATTTCTCCAGAGGAGGTGTCTAGCCTTGGCTTTCCTATGCATGTCATGTAGTTTTGCGCAAACCAATCAGAATCCATGGCTTTAAAATTAGCCAAAATCTGACCTGAGAAGGCTTCATGAAATTCAAAAGCATCAATAACATTCATGGTTAATCCTGCCTTTTCCAGAACTTTTGGAGTAGCATATGTTGGTCTGAGTAAAACCTGATCTTTTGAATCCTGGAACACATATATAAAATCCCTCAGATATGCCTTTGGCTTGTAACCCGTAGCCAGAGCTTTGTCTTCTGACATAATCAGCATTGCAGAAGCCCTGCCCATCTGGAAAGAAGTATTTGCAGCTGTCACTGTGCCATAGGGTTTGACGAATGCAGGTCTTAGTTTTGACCACTCTGCTCCAGTGAGGAAGGGCAGATGCCATTACCTTTGGTGACTGTGTCCTCTCCTGGTTCTTTGAAGGATACAATATCAGAAAGGTGACGTTCATCCTGTACCTTCTTGGCCAGATTGTGAGAGCATATTGCATATTCACCCTGTTCCATCTGAGAAACAGCAAAGGCAGCAGCTAGTCAGTCTGCAGAGTGGTCCATGGTCTCCTTAGTGGAGAACTCAGCCACTGCGGGGAGCTCAGGTGATAGAAAATTCAATCTGAATTTAGAGAGTAAAGACAGTCGCTGACCCAGAGTCTTGGCTTTATTGAGATCAAACATCATTTTTCTCATTTTCCCTGAATGACAAATAGGAATGTCAGACATTAACTCAACACCCCCAGCTGCAACCACATCACACTGGCCAGAAGCAATCAGGCCAGCAGCCATGGTCAGGCTTGGTTTGAAGAGATGCAAGCCAAGGAGAGACAGTGTGAGCAGGAGTCTTATCAGAGAAGCCAGCTCCGTGCACAGCCTCTCTAGCCACATTGCTTGTTTTCACTTCTTGAGTAACTGTACCAAAGATGATATAATCAACAACATCCTTCGGAATATTGGTCTGATGCAACAAACATGAAAGTGCAGCTCTAGACAAGTCATGTGGCATCAGGTCTTTTTACGAAGCGCCTGACAGCAAAAATGGAATGCGGACACCTTCCACAACCACCATATTCTTTACATTGGGTTTTGCTAAGGTCTTCTTTGATTTAGTTTGGGCAGCTGGGGCAGCTTGTAGTTGGGAAAAACAGCTCAGAGGTCTTACAGAAAATCTGACAGTCCATTTTGATATAGCAGAAAGGTTTTTAAAAGTGGAAGTCAAGATTGAAGTCATTCTGAAATCTCAGTTTTCCTTGTGAAGGCAGCCACTCCCAGGCAGGCTCTATGAGGAGTGAAGTTGCCTAATAGACTTTTAAGTCTATGTGTATGAAAGATTTGCTGAAAGATCCAGGCAGATTGTCTTTGTACATTTTGTACTGTGATAACAGAATACCTGAGACCAGGTAATTTTTAAGAAGCAGAAATCTGTTTCTTACCATTTGAGAAGCTAGAAACTCAGGAGACCCAACGTGGCTAGGGCCATCATGCTGCATCATCCCAATGTGTAAAGTAGGAGAGAGAGAGCAAGAGTGACAGAAGTGGGGAGAGAGAGAAAAAGACCAGACCCATCCTTTTATTAGATTCTAATCTATGATTGCTAACCCCCAGACTGGCAACGACATTATGAAATTTTCATGAATGAAAATTCATGAGGCCAGAGCCCTCTTGACCTAATCACCCACTACAGGTCCCATGTTTCCACAGTATTGCATCAGGATTAAGTTTTTAGTACATAAACTTTGGCAGACACATTGAAACTCTAACAGGGTTGGAGAAAGGAACTGGCCCAAGAGGGCCGCTCAGCAAAACTACAATACCCCTGCATCCCCAAGAACAAGATGCCGCCAATACCAAAAACTTTAATATGTAGTTCAGTTCCTGACTGCAGGAACTAAAGTGTAAAAAAGCAGTAGTGAAAAGATAAGTATAAATGGATACTATCAATTGTCGTTATTGGAAATTACTATACACCAAACACTTCACCATTTGTTACACACACATTCAGTTAATCCTATGGGCATTACCATTTCTACAGACATTACCACTTTCATACAAAGAAACTGAGGCTCATAGAAGTTAAATAAGTTGACAAAAGCCTCACAACTAGTAGAATGATCCCTATCTATATAAGATATATATTTACTTAGTATTATTTATCTCTCTCTCTCTCTCACACACACACACACACATACACACACACAGACATACACACATATGATGGTATCAGACCCTATACTGCAGGTAAAGGAAGAATCCTGGAAAGTTAACTTGTGTAGACTGAATCCCAGAAAATATCTATGAATGATGTGCTCCTTTGAAACCTGATAGTTGCTCAGTGTAGCATTGAGACTGATATTATCAATGATGGGCCAGTTGCTTTTTATTTTCTTATCTTTGCTTGTTCTGTTCCAGATAGTTGAATCTCTTTGCCCAGGGGATAAAAACGTACCTTAGACCTTTCCCTCATAACAAAAAGAAATGCGTCTTATTACTACTCATTTTCTGACAACCCCTGCACTGTGATTTGTCCATCTTTGATCAAAGGTCCTTCCCGAGAAGACTGATTTTATGAAATTCCCTGAACTGTGTTAAATGGCACCACATTAGCATCAACATGAATGAGGATCGAGGGGTGGGCTGGGCACAAAAGCTTGGCCTCTTAGGAGTTGCCACTTGGATACTTTCTCAGCACTGATTCAGAGGCAGGAGAGAAGGCTCATAGGGGATTATGTCAGGGGAGAGAGCTGACTGCCTCTTACATCCATAATTATATGTGGCATTTTGGCTCTGTAATTAAATTCAAAATAAATCACATGTGGCAATTTGCTAAATTTAAATGCTGTTACAAAAAAGCAAGAAAGATCAGTGAATGAAACAAGCCTCTGAACTTATGGGCATGATTTGAAGAAAGATGGCCATTCACTCGGACTAGCAAAAAGAAGCACAGGAGAACTTAACGCTGCTGAATCTAGTTGTGATGAGGCCATTCGAATCTGGGCCTGTGAACTGGATTACACAGGAAATAATTGCAATGAACCCTCACATGTAGGAAACTCAAAATTTTAAGTTTAAGATAAGTAACATTCGTAGTCTGGTTTCTATGTACTTTCTGCATGATTTAAGGTCTTTTGAGAGTTGCATATAATATTTGTTACAATCTAACCAGATTTTTCTGTTTTGGAAGTAGCCGAGGGACAGAGAAGAGATTTATTCAAATTAGCATGAGAACTGGGATAAATGCCCAACTGTGTGTAGCCGTTACTTCAGCTCACTGAACATTCTTTGGTCATTTCAATACCTGTGTGTAACGGTCATCTCAGGATCACTGAGCATTTTCTGGTTGAAAGGTGCTCTCATGTTCTGTATTTGTTTTTCTCATTGCTGTGGCAAAATACCTGGCAGAAGCAACGTAAGGAAGGAAGGATTGGTTTCAGCTCACAGGCTGAGGGCACAGTCCATTATGGTGGGGAAGGTAAAGCAGTTTGAGGCAGCTGGTCACGTTGTGTCTGCCATCAGGAAACAGAGATGAATGCTGGTGTTCCACTCAGGAACCGCTGTCCTCAGGATCAGCAGGCAAGGATCACTAGGGACGGCTTTGAGGGCTTCGTCCATAGCATCTAACCTCACTAATAGTCAAAGAAGCACAGATAAAAATAGATTTCAATTTAATCTTTTTATAGATGTTGAGATCCATAAAAATCCAAGTCCTTCAACATAGTAATCTCAGTGCTAAGAATTCATCATAAGGAAGCAACCATAACAAAGAAAGTCTATACTCATGAACATGACTATTAAAATATTAATTGTAATAGAAAACTGAGAGGAATTGTAAAACAATAATTCAAAAAAAAGAACCCTTAGGCTTATCCACTTTGCAAAATATTTTAATTTTTACCTTTAAAATAGATTATCATGTAAAATCCCTATCTTAATACAAAATGAAAAATAAAGAAAAAGTATGTAAATTATAATTTCTGTCAAATTAAAATCTTTATAAGGTTAAAAGACTAAAATAATTATTCCCAAGTGCTATCAATAATTGAATTTGACAGGTGGAATTGTAGATGATTTTGTCTTCTGTTAACTTCTTTCAACTTTTTGAGAACTTTAACTGTTAAAATAAGAAAAAATACAAAAACTGATCACACACAGAGATATGTATAGGTACAGAAAGGCAAAACCCTCAGAAAAGTTGTTGGGTTTTTGCCACAATCATTTTCTGTGAATTTAAGACTTCCCAAATCTGTTTACCCAATTCCTTACCTTCAAAAGAGAATATGAATCTACATATATTATATTGTGTCTCTATAGTTCTGAAAGTACTTTACAGCTGCTTCAAAGTTATTGTCAGTATATTCCTGTACTGTGTTATTCCTATTGCAGAGTTAGAAAATTTAGGCTTGCAGATTCACTGCCGAGGCTGAAGAGCAAAGGGTGGGATGACAGGAGGAACTGGTACTTTGCAGTTTCTCCTAAAGTTAAACATAAACTTAGTATATGATCCAGAATGCAATTCCATGCCTACAGATTTAAATGTTCTAAATGAAATGAACACTTAATAGTTATACAAAAACGTGCACATATACCTTTGTATCCCTGGGTGGCATAGCCACCAGCTTTCTGGGGTCAGCATCTTTAATGGATAAGTTTAGCAGCCCCCACCACACCTTGACTCTCCCAGCCTCATTCACCCTCCCAGCTTCCCCACCCCATCTGTCCTCTTAGTCTGGGCACTGGCCCATTTCTTGTTTTGGCACCCCAGACCCCTGGACTCACCTCTTGGCCCAGAATCCCCACTGCTTCCTGATCCTTTGCATCCAGACCAGCCCAACTCTTCCCTGTAGTCTCCAGGAGCCCCTTGGGCCCGTTCCTGTCCCCACCTCCCTTTGCGTCCCTAGGCAGCACAGCTACCAGCTTCCTGAGGCCACCATCTTTCCTGGAGGGATCCAGACCTTAGGAGAAAGGCTGAAAGCATCCGAACCTCATCTGACTTGGGCCTCTGTGGGAACTCGTGAGCAGCAAGACAAAGCAATTTGGCCACTCCAATATAAAATCAAAAGAGAGAACCTGAAGCCTAGACCAACCAGCTTTTCATCCCTAACAAGTAAACCACAAAGGCACATAAAGTTTACAAAAAGAAGCAGACCTAAACTCAACAAAGGAAGGCTTGAGTCTCATACAAACCAGAAACTACAAAAGAAATCCACATGTCAAAGTCACAGAGAAAAAAAATGATAACATGAAAACCTGAAATAATATATCCACACCAAATACCAACAGTCCTCTAGAGGAGTACAATGAGAACCCCCTAGAGATAACACAGGGCATGGAACTAAAAAGAACAATTATAAACAGGATAAAAGAATTTGGCGAATTTAAAGAACACACAAACAAAGAAATCAAAGAACTGAAGGAAGATAGGGATAAACTTCTGAATGAATTCAGAAAAGAGTTAGAAATATTGAAGAATACTTAGGCTGAAATGAAGAAGGAAATGAAACAGTAAGCCAATTAGAAACAACAGGAGAAAACCTCACCAATAGGATGAATGAAATGAAAAACAGAATATCAAGACTGATAGATAAAGTGGACAAATTAGACCACTCAAGCAAAGATTATGAAAAATTTAAGAAAACACAAGAATGGAATATGCAAGAATTGTGTGACACCATAAAAAGACCAAACTTACGAATCATAGGCATACAGGAAGGAGAAGAATCTCGGGATAATGGACTGGACCAGATCTTCAATAGGATTGTAGAAGAAAATTTCCCCAAATTAAAGAAAGACATGCCCATACAAATACAAGAAGCATTTAGAAAACCAAATAGATAGGACCAGAAAAGAAACTCTCTATGGCACATTATAGTAAAAACACTAAATGTACAAAACAAAGAGACAATACTGAAAGCTGCAGAAGATAAACAAGTCACATATAAAGGAAAACCCATCAGGATTACAGCTGACGTTTCAGTGCAAACTATGAAAGCCAGAAGAGCCTGGACCAAAGTATTTCCAGTTCTAAATGACCACAGATGCCAACCCAGATTACTTTACGGGCCAAAATGTCTATTATTGTCGAAGGGGAAAGAAAAATCTTCCTTGACATAAGTAGACTGAAAGAATTCATGTCCACAAAACCAGCCCTTCAGAGAGTTCTTGAAGCAATACAAAGAGCTGAAGAAAGGAACAACTATACCCAAGGGGTTGCAGAAAGAAATTTATGAAGTTATAATTCTGGAGATCCACAGCTATACCAAGAATGTGAACAGAAATAAAAAATGACAAGAATCAATACATATCTTTCACTAATAACTTTAAATATCAATGGACTGAACTCCCCAGTCAAAAGACACAGACTAGTTTAATGGGTTAAGAAACAAAACCCATCTTTTTGTTATCTGCAAGAAACTCATCTCACTTACAAGGACAGGACTTATCTTAAGGTGAAAGGATGGAAAAAAATATATACCAAGCGAATAATACTAAGAAAAAAGCAGGTGTTACAATTCTAATATCTGACAAAATAGACTTCAAACTAAAACTAATCAGAAGAGATAAAAAGGGCCACTTCATTCTGATCAAAGGAAAAATTGACCAAGAAGATATTACAATCATGAACATATATTCACCAAACTCTGGTGCACCCAACTTCATAAAAACAGTATTACAGGACTTTAAGACTCAGATTAATCCCAACTCATTAATAGTAGGGGACTTCAATACCCCATTGTCACCATTAGATAGGTCAACAGGGCAGAGAGTTAACAGAGAGACATCTGAATTAAACAATAGCATATATCAAATGGGCCCAAGAGACATCTACTGAATATTCCACCCAAGCACCAAAGAATATACTATCTATTCAGTGTCCCATGGAACTTTCTCCAAAATCAACCATATACTGTGGCACAAAACAAATCTCAGCAAATACAAAAGGATTGAAATAATTCTATGCATTCTATCAAACCACAATACAATAATGCTTAAAAGCAACATAGGAAGAAGCCCTAGTAACTACATGAACACATGGAGATTAAATAACACACTCCTGAATGATGAATGGGTCAAAGGAGAAATTAAGGAAGAAATAAAAGTATTCCTGGCATCATCATTAGTAATTAGGGAAATGCAAATTAAAACCACTTTCAGATCATCTTACCCCAGTCAGACTGGCTAAGATCAAGAGAACAAATGACACCAAATGTTGGAGACGATGTGGAGAAAGAGGAACTCTCATCCACTGCTGGTGGGATTGCAAACTTGTCAACCCCTATGGAAAACAGCAAGGAGAACTCTTTAAAAACTAAAATTGAGCCTACCATTTGACCCAGATATGCTGCTCCTTGGCATATACCCAAAGAACACATCTTATTGCAGAGACTCTTGTACATCTATGCTTGTTGCTGCTCTTTTCACAATAGCTAAGAGATGGAAGAAACCTAAGTGTCCCAACTGATAAATGGATAATGAAAATGTGGTTCATTTATACAATGGAGTTTTACTCGTAAATGAAATTTGCAGGTAAGTGGATGGAACTAGAAACTGTTATACTAAGTGAAAACACAGACTCAAAACAACAACAACAACAACAAAAACGACGTATGCACTCCCCCATATGTGGATCCTAGCACCAAATCCTGTTAAGTGATTATGTATCCAGACATAACTATAGGAACCAGGATAATGAAAAGGAACCAAGAGGCAAAGGAAAAGAAAGAATCCAAAAGAGAAGAACAGTAGGAAACAGGTGTTAATAAAGGAGATATGGATAAAAATGGGGTTATTTTAAGGGGGAGGGAGGGAAACTTAGGGATAAAGGGAAAGAAGTATCTCAAGAGAGGTGGGACCATAGGAGAAGGGCATTATTAATGGAGAAATGGGGAAAATGGGGGCACTTTAAATGGGGAAACCATGGTGGAAGGGTTAGACTGTGCGAGAAATAAATAATGCCTAGCTAGTTTTAAAAACAAAAGGGAACCGTATTACTCCAACACCCTACTGACAAATTATACATACAACTAGCTCAAGGAATATCATATATGTCTAAGCAAGGTTTATCTGAGAACATTTGTCTTTGCCCAAGTTTTATGTACATAGCACATGGTAATTAAAAGTACCATACTGGTAGAACTAACCTTCTTGGATGCTTAACAGCTATACTTTAAGGCCTATACTAACTTGGTCAGAGGGACACAAAGGATGGTTTTAGCTCCTTACCCTCCTAGGTTGACTAAGTTCCAGGGGACTATGAGCATCTCTCAAAATGTCCTGTAACTGTGGTGAGTCACCTGTCCTCTCGATCAAGGAGGCCATCGAGACTCCATCAGATGGACTTGAACCAGTGTCCAGTCTACAAAGAAGAGGGTCAACACAGAGGAAACATTTCCTCCATGCTTCCAAGTGAAGCCAACCACGGTCGAGCAGGACCTTTCACTTACCTTCACATAGGCGGAACTGGTAAAAGAAAGGAACCAGGGGCTCCTCCCAAGCTCATGTGACCCCTGAGGAGCAGATCCTCAAACGACCTTAAGAGTAAAAATAAATTGGTTTATCTGGGCCAACTGTATGGTCTTAAATACCCAAAAGGAAAGTATAACCAAAGATTAAAGGTATTTATATAATTCCTTAAGAGTCCTTGTGTATAGCTAAAGGCTACATAACAAGCAACAATGCTAGATAGGAGATACCTTCTTTGAGTTGTTGGCCAAGGTAGCCCAAGAGATTCCCAGACAGTAACCCAGCACAGAACTGGGAAAATGAACAGCAGACCCCAATCTTATCTAAAGGAATGTTGGCAACTGATTGCTGCTAGATGAAGAAGAGCTGATCATCCTAAAACAAGGAACTCTAGGTAGGCTGACTAGACTCAGCAGATAGACAAGCACTGGGGAATGGCTGGGGGCACTGACAACACAGTGGACAGTAACATGGTTGACAGAGTATGTGGGCTCCAGTTGGGGGGGAGGCTATGGGAGGGTGCCATTTGGAGTGTGGATATACAGATAAGTAAGATTGTGATGTTCTGTGTGAAATAAACACAAAAAAAATTTACAAAGAAAAAAATGAGCTATATTTGAGGAAGAAGTATAAAAATTTTCTTCATGTTAATAAGTAGAGGTGAAAAACAATACCATTGAAATCTACCTGATGACTTTATATCCATATTCAGGTACCAAGGATCTCAGAAAGTAACTGACTGTGACTATTAATAATCAGATCCAGGAAGAGATTAGAGACTCATGTGCAAACATCTAAGTGTTAGTAGCATTAAAAATGAGTTTTTCTCTATGAAAAACTGTATTAATTCAACTGTGAACCTAAAAATATACAGCCAATTTTGAAAGAGATACATTTTTGCTCTGGAAATTGTTACTGAATTTGTTAATGCTATAATGAAATGCTTCTTCTAAGCATGTGGCTATTAAATAAATAATTAAATTTAAGAAGAAGAGCTGCCCCACCCCACTGAGTCATGATGGGCATGCTGCTTAAAGCTACTGAGATTTGGAGGATGTTTATTACCACTACATAACCCATCATGTTAATACTATGCCTTTTGGTTGTGCATACTGTTTGCTGGATAGGATGCCTTGACAGTTTCAGAATAGTAATTGATGACCTTTCTTTTTCATTAAATGAGAAATGTTCTGCCCTATTTTGGCAATATAATATAAAATGTTGCAAAACAAAAATATAGCACTGTGTTTGAGATGATCTAAAGATGAACTCTCCAAGACTACCTTAAGAAAGTTCTATCAAAACTGTACTATCAAACGTCGACACTAATGTGAAATCTGTCCGTTTCTGTAATGTGTTTAACCATCTATTCCCTTTCCAAATTCTCCAAACTGTACAAAGCTTTTCAATGTAATAATGTTATTTCTTAAAGACAGCAATGCTGATAAAATATTTTAAAATAAAAAGAAAGTTCTGTCAAAGTAAAGAAATAATTACTTCATTTATCTTAAAACCATTAAGATAATTAAACTTTTATATGCCTCTACTACACTATTCCTTTAAGAAAAGCACAGTGAATGTATAAATCAATTATTTACATCAATGGAAACATGTTAGCTGGGCATGGTAGTTCACACCTGAAATTCCAGTTCCTAGGAGGATTGAGACTAGCCTAAACTACATAAAGACTTAAGGCCAGTCCAGGCTATATAGTGAAATCTCATATCAAAAAGCACAGCTAGGCATGATGGTGCAGTCCAGCAATACCAGATATGCTGAAGCTTGAAACAGGAGTATCGTTAATTTTAAGACCAGGTTGCACAACTTAGTGAGAGCCTGCCTCGAAGTAAAAAGGGCCCAACCCAATTCCTCTCAGATCTCCAGATTAGCATCCTAACCCAGACTAGCTAACCGCCCTAGCATAGATGACTAAATTCCTCCTCAGATGGTCCCACCCCTGTCTTCCCCTGGCTCGCCTAGGACTCCATAAAGAGCAACTAGGCTATGTAAACAATATAAACAGAACTAAGATTTAACCAAACAAATGCAGAATTTAAAAAAGTTCCCACTGGACACACAGCCAACGAAGAACATCCACAGGTCCAAACAGCAGTACAAAAACATAAGTAATATTAAAATCCAAGAGAAGATGTCCCCAACAAAACCCCCTAGTCCCACAGAAGCACACTACAATGGGAACCACACTGAGGAACCCCAGGACACAGAATTTAAAAGAACAATCATAAACATGATTAAAGAACTGAAAGAAAACAGAGAACTCAAAGAACTGAAAGAGGATAGGCATAAACATGGTGGAAGCTCAAAAATATACAAATATGTAGCTTAGTGAAATATCAAAAATAAATTCAGGACTTGAAAAGTGAATTCACAAAAGAGATAGAAATATTGAAGAAAGCCCAGAGCAAAATGAACAAGGCATTGAAAAACTCAATAAGCTAACTGGAAACAACAGTAGGACGCCTAGAAGTAGAATGAATAAAATGGAAAACAGAATATCAAGACTGGACGACAAAGTTGAAGATCGGGACTCAAGCAAAGACTATGTTAAAAAAAAAAAAAGAAACAGGAATGGAATACACAGGAAATGTGGGACACCATGAAAAGATCAAATCTACACATCACGGACATACAGGAAGGAGAAGAATCTCAGGTTAATGGCACTGACCAGATCTCCAAGGATTATAGAAGAAAACTTTCCTAAGTTAAGGAAAGTCTTACCTACACAGATTCAAGAAGCACATAGAACACAAATTAGACAGGACTAAAACAGAAACTCCCCAAGGAATAGCATCGTAAAAAATATGTACAGTACAAAGAGGGTACGGAAAGCTGCTAGAGAAAAGCAACAAGTTACATCAGCATGACAGCTAGCTTTTCAATTCAAACTGTGAAAGCCAGAGAAGCCAGGACCAACGTATTCCCAGTCCTAAATGACCGTGGATGTCAACCCTGAATACTTTATCCAGCAAAACCATCTATCATAGTCAGAGGGGGAAAAAAAGTTTTCCATGACATAAATAGGCTGAAAGAATTCATGTCCACCAAACCAGCCCTATAGAGAATACTCGAAGCAACATAAAAGACCAAAGATAGGAATGAGTATACCCAAGAGGCTACAGAAATAAAACAAAGAAAGGTATAAAAACAGAAACACAAAATAGGGCCACAAGTACCAAGAAGTTAAAATGACAATATCCAATACATATCTTTCAATAATAAGACTAAATATCAATGGCCTCAACTCCCCTGTCAAAAGACATAGGCTAAGCAAAAATGAATCAAGAGAGAAAACCCATCTTTTTGCTGTCTTCAAGAAACTCATCTCACCTTCAAGGATAGATATAACCTTCAGGTAAAAAGATGGAAAAAATATTCCAAGCAAATGGCTCTAAGAAGCAAGCAGGTATTACAATTCTGACAAAACAGGCTTCAAATTAAAAGCAATCATAAGCGAAAAAGAGGGCCACTTCATTCTAATCAAAGGAACAATAAATCAAGAAGATAGTACTGTCATGAACATCTATGCAACTAAACTCTGTTGTTTTATAAAAACAGTACTCCGGGACTATAAAACACAGATTAACCCCAACTCAGTAATAGTAGGTGACTTCAATACCCCACTATCTTCAGGTCAACTGGACATGTGAAATAAATTACATCGTACATGAAATGAACCTAACAGACAGCTGCAGAATATTCCACCGAAGCACCAAAGAATGCACTTTCTACTCTGCACCCATGCAAGTTTTTCTAAACTTGACCACATTCTGGGACACAAAACAAATCTCAATAAATTAAAAAATTGAAATAATCCCATGCATTCTATCAGACCACAGTGCAATAAAGTTTATAACTAATAGCAAAGGAAGCTCTAGTAACTACTTGAACTCATGGAGATTAAACAACACACTCCCAAATGATGACTAGATCAAAGGAGAAATTAAGAAAGAAATAAAAGTAATCCTGGAACTAAATGAAAATGAGAATACAGCACCACAAAATCTCTGGGACACTTTGAAAGCAGTCCTAAGAGGGAAGTGTATAGCTTTTAGTGCCTACATTAACAAATCAGACAGAAATGCTGTAACATCTGTTAAAATCCCCCCCCTTTTAGGCTGAATAACAACCCATTGCATGAGTATATAAAATTCAGTTTTTCATTCAGCTGCAATAGATGTTTGGGTTTCTTTTAACCTGTTGGTTTTTATAATTTTACTTTTGCTATTTGATCATAGTGACTTTGCATTTCCCTCCTTATATTCCATTTAAATTCTTCCTATTCTCTTTTCCAGATCGATGCGCGAAGGGCGAGGTCTCAGCAGAAAGTAGAAAGTAGGCCTGTCCTTTTCTCATGGCTGCAGAAGCTCTTGACTAAGGTTTTGAAAGAAAAAAAAAATGACACTTAATCCAGAGATAAGGTTTTTAGACAAAGAAAGAGAAAGGATTTTGTCACTTATTCAGATATATGAACTTGGGAAAATGTGCCTGATTTGTTTCATCAACTTCCTTAACTGTAAAATATAGAAATAATACCCATCTCATAAGTGTATTAAGGAATTAAAATGCTCTTGGCTCAGAAGAGGTCAATAAAGAAAGTGAAATGTCAAAAACAAAATCAGAAAGAGCACATGTAAATGACTTAACAGCACAACTCGAGACTCTGAAAAGGCGAGAACAAACTAACCCCAAACCTAGTAAAGGAGAGAACAACAAAAATCAGAGCGGAAATTAATGAAATAGAAACAAAGAAAACAATTCCAAAAAAAACCCAATGAATCTAAGAGCTGGCTCTTTGAGAAGTTAAACAAGATATACAGACCCTTATCCCAGTTAACCAAAAGAAAAAAAGAGTAAATCCAAATTAACAAAATCAGAAATGAAAGAGGAAGCATCACAACAAACACTAAATCCAGAACACCGTAAGGGAATACTTAAAAAATCTATACTCCATTAAATTCAAAAATCTAAAAGAAATGGATGAATTTCTAAAGTCATGGATACCATCAAAGTTAAATCGAGAAGACATAAACAGCTTAAATAGACTCGTAACAAACAAGGAAATTGAAAAAATAACAGAAAATCTCCCGACTAAAGAGAAGTCCAGGCCCAGATGAATTCACAGAAGAATTCTACCTGACATTCAAAGAAGATCTGCAACCTACACTGCTTAAATTATTCAAAAAGATAGAAACAGAGGGGAACTCCCAAACTCCTTCTAGGAAGCTGGTATCACTCCAAAACCCAAACTACGTAAAGGCACAGCAGAAAAGAAAACTGTAGGCCCATGTCCTTAATGAACATAGATGCAAAGATACTCAACAAAGTACTCACAAATCACATACAGACACACATCAGAAAGATCATCCACCATGATCAAGTTGGCATCATTCCAGAGATGTAGGGATGGTTCAATATACATAAGTCAATAAATGTAATAAAACATATAAATGGACTCAAAGACAAAAAATCACATATCGTCTCAAAAAACTAAAAATGAATCTACCATATGATCTGGTTATACCACTCCTTGACATATACCCAAAGAACTCATCCTACTGTAGAGATACGTGTACATCCATGTTTGTTGCTGCTCTTTTCAAAATAGCTAAGAAATGGAAACAACCTAAATGTCCCTCAGCTGAAAAATGAATAATGAAAACATGATGCATTTACACAATGGAGTTCTAATCAACAGTAAGAAAAGATGAAATCTGCAGGTAAATGGATGGAACTAGAGACTGTGATACTAACTGAAGTAATACAAACTCAGAAAAGCAAGTGATGATGTATGTTCTCCCTCATTTGTGGATCATAGCGCCAATCCTATACATGTAAGTATATATCCGGATGTTACACCAGGATCCAGGAAAATGGAAAAGAAACATGGTGGTAAAGGAAAAGAAAGAACTCAAAAGAGGGGGATGGGGGAACAGATGTTACCAAGGGGGAGATGGGGAAAGTGGGAGTATTCAGCTGGGAGGAGAGGAGGGAGGGACATGCAGTTGGCCATGGTGGAGAAGGAGGGAACTCAGGAAAGGGGGGATGGCAGGATGTGGGTGTTATTGGGGGGAGGATGGGGATAATGGGGACACTTGGACTGGGGAGGGAGGTCAGATGTGTGGAGAGAGAGTAGAGATGGATGGATCTTGGGGGGGTTAGGTAAGCCAGAGGGAAATGTGCTGCTTCTGAAACCCCGAGAAATGCACATATGGTGTGCGAACATTAGTGCATATGTGTACCTGGGGGCTGTATGGCAGGGAGCACAGTGCCAGACAGGAGAGGCCTCCCTTCAGTGGTGGGCCAGAGCAGTCCAAGAGACTCCCAGAATAACACAGGCTTTTGACAGAGCTCTTGATTATCTCCCAGAACTAGAAGATAAGACCCTACTGCTGAAGACAGGACACACTTCAGACACAGGACTTGGAGCAATGGAGCAGGAACTAAACTGGAAGCCTTCTACCTGAAATTTATTTACTTCTCATAGTTCTAGAGGATACTATGCAAGCTGCTAAGGGAATAAATCAATCAACGGTTCAATATAACCGTAACAACTGGCACAGCAAACTACCTCTTGGTGCAGTAGGGTACTGTTATCTGGGGGGTAATCAGCAGCTATCTAATTGGACTGGATTAAAAACCCTCCCAATGGGAGTAAATTCATGGGTGGCACTGTAAAGACAGCCAAATACACATAGCTGGAGAGAGCATAAACCCTAAAGGAAACCCTGCCTCTGTCATAGCTCTAAACAAATGAAATTTCTTACTGTATACTAAATATGGATCCTTATATTTATAGGCAAGTGTACATCACTCATCAAAGAAATTTTTGCAACAGATGGAGGCTATTGCAGAGTTCCACAGCTGGTCATACACAGAGAATGTATGTCTGGGAGATGTCCCACATCTACAGTGGAACCTCAACACCTAGGGCTTATGGAACATAACAGAATAGGGCATAGAGACAGTACTAACACATCCCTCAGCTCTCACCAGCGAAGCTTCCTCATACAGCAGAGTGCGATGCACACAGAAGGCCACAACTGGCCAAGTTTTAGAGAATAAGAGACTGCAAGAATGTGTGTCCTTGGGTAGGACTCCTAGATAAACCTCACCCACCCAAGGCTCAGGGACCATTGTGGAAGAGGGGCTGGAAAGATTTTAAGAACCTTATGTTTATGAACATAAGGAAGCAGAGGTTTTTCGGTCCACTGCAAGTTTTCACATGGGAACTTGTGCCAATGGTAGCATCGAGCACAGGACCCATCCCAAGTCAATCAGACAAGGGCCCAGAGTGGAGCGAGGGAAATGGGCCCTAGTCTGAGAGCTACTGGAGATTGATCACTACCGGGTGAGGGAGAATAGACCTTACTTACGATCTCTAGATAGGCTGACTAGACTCCAGTGAATGAATTTGCACCAAAGGACATCTGGATACAAATACCTGACTGGATAGGACTTAACATGTATGGTGGAATACATAAGGTCTGGTGGTGGGACATGGATGGGGAGGGGGTCTAAACTTGATTAAGAACTGTTGTATGAAATGTACAAAAGCTCAATAATTTTTTAAGTAAAAAGAAGGCTAGAGATGTAGTGCAGTGAAAGAGTGCTTGTCTACCATACATAAAGTCCTAGAATCAATCCCCAGTACTAAAAAAATGTTGTTTTTAACTCTACTAAAATTTACATTTATCATTAACTTCATTGTTATCATAGAATTAATAAACATATGAAAGACATTCATAATTAAACTTTCTTGCTCTAGCTTTTTAAAAATTTTCTAGCAGGCACATTTTTTGAAGGTATTCATCATTCTTAAACTATGTTTTACAAAACCCTCTATATTCCTAAGAGGGATGTATATGTTTCTCTTTGACAGAGAAAAATGTCCTGAGGATTAACAAGGCTCTGGAAGGAAAGTCCTTCAAATGTCTGCTCTGAGATTCACTGAGTGGCCTGGGTCCCCAACCCAGACTTAAGTATTTCATCGATTCTAAAATACATTTAAAATTTTTTCAAGTTTACCTTTTAATAACCATTATTTCCCTCTAAATTGTGTAGACACCAATTTTCACTGTATTGCATACATGAGAATGATTATTATTTCTCTATAGATAGCTTAGTTCTTTTATCTAGCTGTTTCTAGATTGTGGATATGTGTGTGTGGTATATGCATGTGTGTTCACATGTGTGTGCAGGTATGATTACATGTGTATGATGTGTGGAAATCAGAGATAGGTATTGGGTGTCTTCCTCAGTTTCTGTCCATCTTGATTTTGGGGATAGACTCTCTCACTGAAATCTGAAGCGCACTGGTTGGCCAGTGAGGCCCTGGTTTCCCCTGTCTCATTCCACCAAATGCTGGGATTATGGTTGGTCACTGCACTCCTGGCTTTTATATGGGTGCTGTGGATCCAAACTTAGGTCATTGTGCTTTCCCTTTACTCATTGGATCATCTCCATAGTCCCAGAATTTATTTATACTTAGTAAATGTTTATATGAAATGACTTATTATTTATCGCTGTTCAATGGGTGAGCTGGACAGTTTACTGGCTGGTTTCATGAGGAACAAACATGCCACTACCCTCTCAGTTGGATGGTCAGTTAGACTGAAATAAACATGGTGAGCTCACTCACGTGTCTGGTAGTTGGTCCTGGCTGTCAATTGTGGAGATCGGTGACTCTCATCCTTCAATAGGTTTTTATTAGTTACTTTTCTGTTGCAGAGATAAAACACTATGACCAAGGCAACTTAAAGAAGGAAGAGTTTATTTGGCTTACAGTTCCAGAGAAAGAGTCCATAATAGTGGGGAAAGCATGGCAGGAGGTGCCCAGAGCAGAAAGTTGAGTACTCACATCTTCAAGCAGACCCAGGAAGCAGAGTGAAACTGGAAATCCAGCAAGGGTTAAGAACTCTCAAAGCCTGTTCCCAGTGATGTGCTTCCTCCAGCATGGACACATCTTCTAAAGTTTCCATGACCTCCCAGTGCCCTAAACTTGGTATCTATCAAACCACCATCTATCAAATATGGTACACTGTATTTATTTGATGTCAATGTTTAGATAAGAAGGTGAATTTTCCCTTAAATTCCACAGCTCACAGAGCATTGCTTCTATCACATTGGTAATCACAGCAGGATTCTGTAATCACCTATCAGGCTCAAGGGGTGGGAGAAACAGACTGTTCTTTTTTTGATTTTATAATTTATTGAGAGTTTCATACATACATATAAGGTGTTTTGATCAAATCCATACCCACTCCCTCCCCTCCAACTCCTCCCATATCTCCCCATCTCTTTTTTCTAATAACTTCATGTACTCTTTCTTCTTATTTTTTATGGGACATTTCGCTACTCTAACATTCCCCCCTCTGAAGAGGTAACCCTAAAATCTTTTAAAGATTAGATAAGAGCTCCAAAATACTTTCGACATTTTTGGGCTTTGGAACAGAGTATGTTGCAAAGAGGCCCAAGGACATTTTGATTTTTAGCCAAGAAACTGGCTACTTTTCTTTGGGGTCTCTTTTTTACCCTAACTGCCTAGCCAATTCCTACCTCCTCTTCTAATCACACCATCATTTGAAGAGGTTACCCAACTGTAGTTAGGAAATCAGGATGCAGGCCACTCTGGCTTCTTCCATGCTGAACAGGGACGCAGGGTGAGGCAACTGCAGTACCCCCTCAGTGGGTCTATCTAAAAGACTCCCAAGTTGCATAACTCAGAAAGTCCTTGAATCATGAATGGGAGATGTGAAGGAGAAGTAAAGGCAAGAGTAATTATCATTACAAGTTCTAGACAGGGAACTAGAAAAAAGTCAGAACAGGGCAAATTTTAAACGTTCATATGAGAGTCCATTAGAATTTCTTGACAAGGGCTTCCTAAAGCATCCCTCTATTGGGTTCCTCCTCATTTTTCTTTTGTCTGCCAAAGCTGGACTTGAGAGTGGTGGACTGAGGATTTGCTTTCAGGCACTTTGATAACTGTTGGAGTCATTAGAATCAGTGTCAGTTCCCTCTCAAAGGCTTCTAGATACGTGGAGAAAACAAATTTAGCCATTATTTTAGGATAATAGTGGGTTGTCTCCCTTAGCTACAGGTGGACACTACAGTATTGCAGACGAAGATTTGAAGTCTTACATCCGAGAAGCACCTTCTTATTAGGAACAAAATCATCAATGAGAAACGATTGCCTGAATAACTATTTGTATGTACTTAAGCCTAATGTCTGGGAAGTGTCATCCCTTGAACTCTTAAATATACTGATGACTTTACTCTTTGGTTATACTTTCCTTTTGGGTGTTTAAGACCATAAAGTTGGCCCAAATAAATCAATTTATTTTTACACTTAAGGTAGTTTGAGGATCTGTTCCTCAGGGGTCGCATGGGCTTGGGAGGAGCCCCTGGCTCCTTTCTTTTACCGATTCCATCTACCTATGTGAAGATAAGTCATAGGTCCTGCTTGACTGTGGCTGGCTTCACTTGGAAGCATGGAGGAAACGTTTCCTCTGAGTTGACCCTCCTCTTTGTATACTGGACACTGGTTCAAGTCCATCTGGTGGGGTCTTCATGGCCTCCCTGAACAAGAGGACAGGTGACTCACCATAGTTACAGGACATTTTGAGAAATGCTCCATAGTCCTCTGGAACTTCAGACTATCCTTTTTAATGGAGGTGCTGCCAAGAACTGTGGCCATACTGACTCTGCTACTATCTATCCCCTGTGGTAATGGCTTACATCCCTCCCACATGCATGGGATACTTAACTCCTCCCAAGCTCTCTGGAAGTTTGATACAGCTATAATATCTGATTCACCATCTTATCTGTCTGAATCATGTATGGATAATGCTCCTCCCAGATGATAACTCACTATGTAATGATCAATTAAATAAAACAAGGTTTACAAACTTTTTCTTTAAAGTGTCCCATAGTAATTATTTTTGGATTTGTAGGCTACATATTCTGTTTTAAGTCTTCACTTATGCTATCAAAAGTGACTGAGTTGCCATAAGTCAGGCATTTCCTAAAACAAAATAAATAGGTTTAGCTCACAGACCATGGTTTTCTGACCCCTAAGTCATAGAAAACTTGAGGTGTCCCAGCCAACAGTATTCACTGTCAGTCCAGTCAACTCTCTTATTGACTTAGCTCAAGTGAAATCAGCAGGAAAACCACCTAGATAACAAGAAAATCATAAGAAACAACTAACTGCCACTGTTTTAACCCACTAACTTTGGGGCATTTCATTACACCATTTCTTTATCTAACTAAAATAATTCATAGCTCAAATAATTCACTTGTAGCTTTGAAAATTATCTAACTGAAAGAGAAACTGGCTCCTAGAAGTAGGGTGCCACTGTACTAAAACAATACAGTTGGGAAATAGTAAATATCTGTGCATTTTCCTGGGGAGATTGATAACTTTAATTAAATATTTATGGAGTGATAAAACATAAAACATTAAAAATCTCTAATCTTCATATATCCCTATAAAATTTTTAACATCAAAGGGTGTTAGAATGAACGTACCTCACATTTTAGGGGCCTTAATTTTAAGTTTTTGTTAATGTCCTGAAACATATCCACTGAAAACCTCAAGTTAAGAATCCTTGAATTAAATATTGGTATATTTTTGTTAATTTTAGTTATCCCTTTCCATCTGCAACACAAATCCTTATTTAGTTTATTGAAGTTGTTTTCCATTATAGCTTTAATTACTTCTTGTTTTAATTATGTGTGATTTCTACCATCCATAGGTAGACCATCTTTATCTCCCACCACCAACTTCTGGCTTGTTATTTTCACCTCTATATCCTTTTCTTTTGCAAATCAGCAGGCTTCTTATTATTCTTTCCATGTTGCTTATTTGGCTTTGGTGAGTGTCAGTTCTTCATTGACATACTTCTTAAAGACAATGTGGGCGCCAGGTCGGGATTTGATAGACAAGCCGCCTTAAAGAAACAGTTACTGAAACGACTGAGGAAGTTTGAGCATGGTCTGGATATTAGCTGATATGAAAGAAATATTATTAGTCTTTATTAGGTGTGATGATGAATTTGTGCCTGTAGTTTTTAAAGGGAAAAGTAAAGTGTTTATGTACCAAAGACTCTACAGTATTTTCAAGTAAAATTGTATTATGTTTGCAGTTTGCTTTAACTAGTCTAGTCCAAAAAATATTTGGGGAGAGATAGATTTGAAAACAAATCACAGAATATTTATAATTATCTTTAGTGAATAGTGAGCAAATGATGATTTTTATAATAATTTGTCTATTCTGAATTTTTAAAGAAGTCTAATTGTACTTCTTTTAATACGGATTTAAAGTGTGTCATTTGATGGATAAATCACATCTTTCCTTGAGTTACCCCACTTCTACTGTACTTATGTTTGCCTCCCTCCCTTCCACTGCGGTCTCTTGACTTAGCTCATTTTAAAGTTTCTTTGTGGTGCCACTAAACTGACAGCCTATCTCCCAGAAAGTCCTTTGTCAGAAATATGTTCTTCTCACCATCTTGAAGCTTAGCATTTTTCAACATTTTCCTATGCTCTAGGTTAGTTCCCTTTCTGTGTATTATCCTTGAAGGAGCAGATCTGATCCCCCCACTAACAAGGAAAGTATATGTATCCTATTTGATTCTGTCACTGTCATCCTGGTTATTGAATTTTTTCCTTTCAGTTAGAAGTCTATTGGATAGAAATATCAGTGAGCCATAATCCTTGGCACATGAGAAAGGTGCCAAAACACTGAAAGCTCCAAGTAGAGAAATCCACCTCAAAGTATCCCTCCACAGTGCCCGATGAAACTAACAGTGAAAGCCGGAAGCTACTGTTCTGCTTCTACTAGGCCAGTTATTCGTATTAAATGCATGTGTTTTACAAAGTCTTCTCGATGCTGCTGCCAGCTCTGTGGGTCTCGGGAACCTGCCACTTGAGCGGCTTGTTCTCAGAAGTTTCCCATGGCCATTCCTTCTAATAAACGCTGATTTGCACTGGTGAAATGGAATCCAAGTGGGTTCCATGGAAACAACCACTTCTGTGATGGCTTTGTGTCAACTGGTTATGCTGAACTCAATTCCCAGAATTCTCTTTTCTGTATGTGTGCAATTAGAGTCAGCCACACAGACATTCAGATGTTAGGGTAAAATGGGAGCTGCAGCCATTTTCAGAAATAGCACACACGTTCACACACATTGTCAGTCACCCTCTCCTTGGGTCACCTATTGGTTTGCAAGATCTCCATTTTTTCCTAAATCAACCTTAAGTTTCTCCAGCTCCTAGGTCAGACATGGGTTTAGCTCCATGACCAAAAAAAAAATTTTAATTAAATAAGGGGCTGGAGAGATGGCTCAGGGTTTAAGAGCACTTGATGTTCTTCCAGAAATCCCAGGTTCAGTTCCCAGCACCCACATGGCAGCCTAACAATCATCTTTAACTCCACTTCCACAGGATCTGATGCCCTCTTCTAGCATTTACATGGTACATTAACATACATGAAAGAAAAACACTGATAAACATAAAATAAAAATTAAATTTTTTTAAAAAATTAAAAAACAAGGCCAGGCATGGTGGCTCATGCCTTTAATTTCAACATTCAGGAGGCAGAGGAAGGCAGGTCTCTGTGAGATTGAGGCCAGCCTGGTTCCAGGCCACCTGGGAGGGAGACCTTGTCTCAAAAAACAAAACAAAGCAAAAATTAAACAAAATAGGAGAAAATATTGTTAGACTTAAATACATGATGATAGACTTTATCCAAACTAAGGCATGAAGAAGAAATAACATGTACAAATACTAAGTGATCTGTAGAAAGATTTAAGGCAGTCTAGCTTATAATTGGGGCCTTCCCCTAAAAAGAAACAGAAAAATTATTTGAATAACTAATGACCCTAAACTCCCCAAATTTGATAAAATCTATAAACACTTATATCCAATAAATTCAACAAACTATGAGTATGATTATCACAAAGAAAATCACATGAAGAAAGGCACATAATAAATATGACAAAATGGTCTCAGGGAGGAAAGTGTTTAAAATAGGAAAAAGGAAGAATGATAGGTGGTTAGTAAAGGCAGCAGACAATGGAGTATCATCTTTAAAGTTCTGAAGAAAAGAAAATTCAAATCTAGAATCCCATACTGGGCAAAAATTTTTTTTTAAATTAAAAGGAAAATCAAGCTTCTTTAGACTATTAAAAGTGGCATTGCCAACAGACTTAAACAATAAAAAAATGTTGAAGTTACTCTTCACCATGAAAGGAAATATACAAGACAGAAAATAAGGTTAATACAAAAGAATAGAGACCACACAAGTATTAGTACAGGAACAGATACGAAAGGCGATTTCCATGGCTTCAACTTTTAAAAAATAAGACTGTTTATTACATACATAGATGATGTATGATAGCACAAATAGCATGAGGGAAACTGAATTGTGCCTTTTGAGGCTATTTTCACTGTATGGGAAGTGTTGCTTGAAAGTGAACTATGGTAAGTTAAAGATGCATAGTTTAATGGTACAGAAACAATTTGTAAAAAAGAATTACAGAGCCCGGCGTGGTGGTGCATGCCTTTAATCCCAGCACACGGGAGGCAGAGGCAGACAGCTCCTTGTGAGTTCGAGGCCAGCCTGGTCTCCATAGTGAATCCAGGACAGCTGGGGCTAAAGGGAGACCCTGTCTCAAAAGACCAAAAAAAAAACCCAGAAAACATGGCAATGATGATGTTAAAACAGAATACTTTAAACTCGACTAATGAAAGAGGGCTAAAGAGAGGCAGGAACGAGCAAGTAACAGAAAGAACAAATATAAGAAGAATAGAGGTACGATAGAGTCATGCTGATCATATTTCAAATGACTGGAAATGTAGCCAGGGCTGGAAATGTATATAGCTTAGTGGTTGAGTATTGGCAGAGCAAGTAAAAAGTCCCGGGTCAATTATTAAAATGTCCTGGGTTCAATTGTTAGCAATAATCCATGCATACACACACACACACACACACACACACACAGAGTATAAACACCTCAATAAAAGACAGAAATTGGGCCACCAAGATGGCTCAGTGGGTAAAGGCACTTGCCTTAGGATGATCTGAGTTTTATCCCCAGGTCCCACATGGTGGAAGGAGAGAACTGACTCCCACAAATTGTTCACTGACCACCATATGTAGCATGCATGTGCTCACAAACATAAACACATACACATACATATACACCCTAAATAAATAGATAATTAAATGTATTAAAAGATTTAAAAGGGGAAAGAAATTAGTCTAGATTTTGAGAAAGCAAGATCAAAAGTTAAAAAGACCCTGGGAAGACTTATAAAGGAAAAGTAGTTCCTACTCAGACACCTATAAAATTTAGACAAGAAATGGACTTACTGAAAACCCCAGAGAACAGCCAGAGGGGCAGAAACTGCAGGGGCATCATCCTTGATTGAAGAGACCAGCTTTAACATTCTAATAGAACTTTTGGCATAAATGGCTTTTTTCTTGTAGACAGATCAAACTAACAAACCCACAGTCTCCACAAAGAACAGTGCACAATGCTCAGGATGCAATCCAACATTGCTAGAAATATGAAGCAAAAGGAAAATGACAGCTTGTACACAAAAATACAATCAGCTGACACAACTCTGAGAGGATGCAAATGTGAAAATCACCAAACAGAACCTTGAAAGTAGCTATTACAATCCCAAGGATATAGAAGAACATATTCTTATGATCAGATAGAAATTATCAATAAGTGCCAAATATCAAGGCAAAAGTCTGAGTGTAATGAGGGGAGGGGACGATGGAGTCCATGGCCAATATGAGCTGGAAGGGTCTGCAGTAAAACGTCAAAGTAGTCATTAGGTACAGCCTTTGATTATTATCAACAATTTAAAATTCTGGCTC
This sequence comes from Nannospalax galili, assembly GCF_000622305.1. NCBI lineage: Eukaryota > Metazoa > Chordata > Mammalia > Rodentia > Spalacidae > Nannospalax > Nannospalax galili. The sequence goes on along the minus strand of NW_008336020.1, from coordinate 378,447 downwards.
ACCTGACACAGTCATGTCTTCTTCATGCAGCTTCTTAAGGTCTATCTCAGTTTTAAGAATCTCCTAACATTGACTGGACGTGGTGTTGTACACCTTTAATCCCAGCACTCAGTAGGCAGAGACAGGAATATCTCTGGCAGGCAGATCCTTGTGGGTCCCAAGCCAGCCTGGTCAATATAGTGAGTTCTAGGTCAGTCAGAATACATAATGAGACTGTCTCAAAAGAAAAAAACAAACAAACAAAAAAACCCAATAACAACAAAGTGTTTTGGAGCTGCTGGAGATATGGCTCAACAGTTAAGAGCACTTACTACTCTACTCTTATAGAGGACCCAGGTTTAATTCCCAGCAGTCACTTTGTTGGTTCATAACCATTTGTTAATTCTAGTTCCAGGGGATCCAACATCTTCTTCTGTCCTCCAGGCATGCATGTGGTGCACTTACATATATGCAGGCAGAACACTGATACACATAAAATAAGCTTTAAAATTAAAAAAAGAAGAGAATCTCTTAACATCATCAATTTTCCAAGATTGACAGGCAATGTGGGACAAATTAAAGCATTATTACAAAATTATCCAGTAAACATTGCTGCTGTTTGAGCTATAGGCCTCTCTCTTACAAAAACATGGGACGATGAAGGAATACTGAGCTGTAGTTCAGTCTGTACTGTGCTTCTGGGGCTTGTGTTTTAGCCTTGCATACAAGCACATTGGCGATGAGAGGGGAGGGACCCAAGAGCTCGGATATTAGGTACTGAGTATTCTCTTCTGCTGCATGCGCCAGGAAATAGAGTCCAGGACTCAGCCCAGTGACTAGTGAAATATGTTAGATTTCTGTTGGATATCTTCAAGTCTTGACAGAATGGAAGATGTTGACTGAGCAGGCATCAAGTCAGTCTAGAAGAGCTTCTGTTGAGTACTGTGACTAAGCATGGCAGATGAAAAAGCAAACTTTGTTGAAAAGCAAAGTTAAATGACTTTCTTCCACAACGCTCTCCCTTCTCACCTTGGGGGAAAAGGAACACGCCTACTATGTAACAGAGATTTGGATGACATTGCCTAGAAGTCAAAACAAGAACTAATGACTTAGGTTTAGTGAACTAGTGGGGGAGGTAGCAGCAGCTCGGTTGAAACATTTCTAGAAGGATATTGAGATTCATTCTGAAAGCTTAATCAAGGCAGCCATAAATGAATGGACTGGTCTATGCTGGCGAGGTGTTCAACACACCACTGGTGGAATAATTGAACCCATGCTTTTTTTAAAGACAGGGTCTTGTTAAGCAGCCCAAGCTAACCTCAGACTTGCAAGCCTGCCCCCGTCTCGAAGTGCTGGGGTTACAGTTGTGCACCACCACACCTGGCTGTGATAACTAATCTTATGCTTAAAAAGGTGGTAATTCAGATGTTCAAGACTGAGTGCTAGAAGCAATATATACATGGACATCTTACTTCTGCACGTCTAACAGCCTGAGAACATACAGTTGAATTTCTGCTGTGTGCTTTGATCATTGGTGTTTTACAGACGACTGTGGCAATATTTTGTTTTATCTTTTCCACTCTGCTTCTCAGATTCGATCCTTTCTGTTGGTCTGTTTTCAAGTTGTCATTTCTGCTGTCTCCTGTCTTTTCACCTCATACAGTGATTTTTCTTTTTCAAGTAAGATGCTTTAACTCTTTATTTTCTGGATTTCCATTTGATTTTTAAAATGGGTTCTATTTTCCTGATGTGAAACTGACTTTTGGAATATGGACGTAATCTTATCTAAAGACTTTTACCTAACCTTGTAATCAAAAAGTTACTGTTTATAATGTAAACAAGCTCACAGAGTCATGTGCTCCTCTTGTGACCTGGGCACCTGACTTTAATCCTCAGAACCCCACTGTGTTGCCTTCTACCCCAGAGTGAATGAATGTGGGTATGCATGATTAACTATCAAAGTGCTGAAAGCAGTGTGTGATTCTCATTGCAAACAATGAGAAGAATTAAGAAGTCGGTCTGAAATTGTGTGTGACATATTCTAGACCTACTGATCAAAGGATAAGATTCTTTGGTAAGAGTGAATCCTAGCTTCTACTTCCCCAATTCATCTGGAAATACTGTTTCAATAAAAGAATGAATAAAGCCTGGTTGGAGGGTACAGTTCTGTAAGGCATTAGAAGGAACAGGTTCTTAGAGTTTGGTTCTACTCTGGGCCCTAGAATGAATGCTAAGGGTCAGACCATTTCTTTATTCAGGCATAACTGTAATGTGGCACAGTCTGATAATGTTCCCCCATTTGTTCTGTTACTGTTGAAATAGTTTGGCCTTGGATACAAATATATATGTGAATATAAGTGAGTGAGTGTGTGTTTCTTTAACGTACTTTTCTGCTAATTTCAAACTTTGATCATCTGGAGGTATTTCGATTGACTGCATTCCCTTTTGATCTTGGGAATTGTTTTTAATATTTTCATAAACTTTGTAATAATTTTTCATTACAGCATAGCCATTATGATGAATACCTTTTAGAATATCTGGATTATTTCCTGGGATTTCCCTACTGTATTATTTACTTTTTTGTTGCTGTGATAAAACACCATGACCAAGGCAACTTACAGAAGGAAGCGTTTATTGAGTTTACAGTTCCGGAGAGATAAGAGTCCATTACAGCAGGGAGGCATGGCAGCAGAAAGCTGAGAGCTCACATCTTCAAGCATCACAGGAAATAGAGAAAGCCTAACTGGAAGTGGACAAGACTGTATACTCTCAAAGCCGCCCCACTGATGTGCTTCCTCCAACAAGACTGTACCTCCTAAACCTCCACAAACAGTGCCACCAACTAAGGCCAGTTATACAAATACTTGAACTCGGGGAGGACACATTCAAATGAACGCATCTGCTAAAGCCTTTAGTCTTTCAAGTCAAAACCACTGGCATTTTTGCTCATCTTCCTTCTGCCTGCACTATGCTTCCAATAGGACAGATAGCCTTGTGGGGCTCATTTTCACCTAGTGAAACCTTCCATTAATACTAAAACTCCTTTTGGTTTTATGCCTGCTTTTGACCACTTTCTGGTGCCTTCAAGTAATTCTCATTTCTCTCTCTCTCTCTCTCTCTCTCTCTCTCTCTCTCTCTCTCTCTCTCATGTGTGTTACTAGGTTATATAATTGTTGTCTTGGAAAGGCATAGCCTGATATAAAGTATTTTCTATTACCGTAATCAGAGCACCCACTCAGAAACATACACATAGAGCAAGTGTTTTAGGTACTCCTTGTACACTCTGAAGTCTGAGAGCTGCTGTCTTAACAAACTGTTGTGCTTAACTTTGTTGAGAAGTCATTTTTCTTGCTCCAAAGAACAAGTTAAGCTCTCCATGTACATTAGTCACACTCATGGAAAGCTGAAAGTAAAGTCCTCTAAATCTGGCAAGCATATTCTTCCATACAGTTTGCTTCTTGCTGCATTTCCCCAAAGGGACTGGAAACTATTTGTTGAAACTCAGAGGAACATAGTAACAGAGTGGAAAAAGTGCAGTGCTATCCTACAGTAACTTTTTTTAGATGGGGTGATACTTAATATAGAAACCCAGTAGTATAAAAAAAGCCCCTGGTAACTCTTTAAAATAGTGACAAAATTTGTGGATATAATTTGGTAGCACAATTTTTTAAAGTATAAATACTGAGCAAGAAAAAAAGAGGAATTATGCGAAGAAAGTCTCTGAGTGGTAAGTGGATTTTCAAATCATCTTTCTGTTAAAATAACTGTAAAATCCCAACATAGATAGAGGTTTCTCTTTGCTTGTTGGTTTTTGTTACTGAGACAGGATCTCCCTACATAACTATGGCTTTCAACCCTCCTGCTTTGGCCTCCCAAGTGCCGGGATTACAAGCTACACTCAGCTGAGATTTCTTTAAAGTTCCTATTTATTTATGCTATGTCTTCTCTGTGTGTTAGAATTACATGTTCACATTCAAAACTTGGTCTACTTATTAGTTACATAATATTCAGCAATTTACTTAAACTTTCTGGGTCTTGGTTTCATCTATAAAGTTGGGGAAATGGGCCAGCAAGATGGCTGAGTAGGTAGACACCTGCTGCTGAGCCTGATCACCTGAGTTTGATCCCCCAAATCCACATGGTGAAAAGAGAGAACAGACTCCTCATCCACATACGTGCATGCATATGTACATATGTACATGCATACACACATACATAAAAATAAATAAATGTAAATTTTTAAATTGGGAAAATAGTATATCTCTTATAATATGAATGCCAGAGTATCCAAAACATTTCCTGGAATACGTCACAGCGAAGGGCCCAGGACTAAACCGTAATGTAAAATATTTACCAAATATTGCCAGGCTCAAGCAATATTTATTATGATCAGTTTGAAAGTATCTGTTCCCCTGATACTTTATTAGTAGAAGAGAGACAGAACTTCAATGAACAACCTCAACTTAAGCACAAAGTAATGTTTTGAAAAGTTTTACTGTAATTCCTTCCACACTTTCCCAAGAGTATATCATGATGGGCAAGTGATAAGAATTTTAGGTAAAGAGATGGAGAAATGGCTCTACTGATCTTGCAATGGACCCCAGTTCAGTTCCCAGCACCTATGTCACATGGGTGACTCACAACCACCTGTAACTCCAGCTCCAGGGGATCCAACTCCCTTTTCTGGCCCCCTTGGGTACTCACATGCACATGTGCATACCTACACACAGAAATGCACACATGTATACATAAATAAAAATTTTAAATCTTAATTTTAATATTTTATTTATTATTTTATTATGTGTATAAGTGTATTGCTTGCATGTATGTAAGTGCATCCATGTCATGCAATGCCCATGATCCAGTGGATGGTCTTATGCCCATGCATAAGGGGCAACACTAATTGAACTCAATGGGTTATCTTTTTTTTTTTTAAAGTAGAGGTCATGAAGGTGAGAGGAGGATGTGTTGGGGATGTGTCAGAGAGTTGGAAGGAGGAATAGGGACTGGAGAGATGGTTCAGCAGTTAAGGGTACTGGTTGCTATTGCAGAAGACTCAGGTTTGGTTCCTAGTATCCACATGGCAGCTAAGAGCCATCTATAACTCCAGTTTCATGGGATCTGATTGCCCACTTCTGACCTTCGTGGGCATTGCACAACATATGTGCACTTATATGTGTTTTGATATGTAAACACTTATATGTGTTTTGATATGTAAACACTTATATGTGTTTTGGTATGTAAAGCATGCATACACATATTCATGCACTCTATTGGGTGGAGGCAAGGAAGGGTCCCGAGGGATTAAGATCATATGCCTAGGTCACAAGAAAGTCATATGGCTCAGTGAACTTGTTTACATTATAAACAGTAACTTCTTGGTTGTAAAGTTAGGTAAAAGTCTTTAGTCTAGATTATGTCAAGGTTGTAAAAGTCATGCCTACATCCCCCAATGAATATATATACATACATGCATACACACACGTGTGTGTGTGTAAAAATAATTTCCTTTTGGTTTTTTTTTGAGACAGGGTTTCCCTGTAGCCCCAGCTAGCCAGGAACTCATGATGCAGACCAGGCTGGCCTTGATTTTGTAGGTATCCACCTACCTCTGTCTCCCAATTGCTGAGATTAAACGTGTGTATCACCACATCCAGCCCAAATAAATAGGGGCTGGATAGATAGTTCAGGGGTTAAGGGCACTGGCTGTTCTTAATCAACTGGGATTAAGTTCCCAGCACCCACCTGGTAGCTCATGACCATCTGTAACTCCAGTTCCAGGTGATCCAACGCCCTCTTGTGGTCTATGTGGGCCCTAAATACAAAATATTTTAATAAATAAATGAATAAATAAAAAGAAGCACAAAAAGATAACTGTGAAATACTTGTTGTAGAGCTTATATTTAGAAGTATGATACATGGCAATAATAATATAAAAGAAATGGAAGGGGAAGAGACAGCAGTATGCTGTTGTAAGGTTCCAACACTGCATGAAATGGTATAATATTATCTGAAGGAAGATTATGGTAAGCCAAATATCAAAGCAACTACTAAAACAGCACAACAAGTTATAGCATGTAAGATTTTAAATGAGATAAAAGGAATTATGGAGGATACTCAACCTAAAAGAAGTCAGAAAGAACAGAGAACATAGGAGAAATCTTAAGTAGCATACAGACAGCAAGATGGCAGATTTAAGCTCAACAGCACCAGTGCGGAGGGTCTAGCTCAATAGTAGAGCCTTACCCAGCACATGCAAGGCCCTGGGCTAGATTTCTAGCACCACAAAAGGGTCAATAATCACGATCACATAATTAGTAAAACTAGTCTAAGTATTTCAATTATAGGCCTGTAAAGAAAGATTGTCAAATAGATAAATAAATAGATAGAAGATGATAGATAGATAGATGATAGACAGATAGATAGATAGATGATAGACAGATAGATGATAGATAGATAGATGGTAGATCGATGATAGATAAATAGATAGAGGTGATAAATATAAACTCAGTTAAATGTTGCTTATAAGAACTCAAATCAAAATATAGACATAAATAGTCTAAAAATAAAAGAAGACTAGATATTCCATTTTAATACTGATAAAAGGAAATCGAAATTTACATTAGAAAAAGAAGACTTCTGGATGTGGAACGCTAGCAGAGAGGAAAGTAGAATTGCTTTATAATAAAAAAATGCTACATTCAAGAGGCTCCAGCAATCCCAAATGTTTCTAAAACTCATGAAAAACTACGAAAGGGGTAAAGCAAACTCTGATAGAACTATGGGAGCAGAGAAATGACTGCAGTTGAAGATTTCAACATCACTCTCATTAATTGATGGAACAAGTGGGCAGAGTCACAGAAAGAGTGTGAAAGTCTGAAAGAACACGATGAGACAAGCTGACCTAAATGACAGTTATAGAACACTTCACTGCACAACAGCACAGTAAACATTCTTTTCAAATCTGTGGACACATTTACCAAGATAGACCAAATTCTGGGACATTAAACAAGTCCCAATAAGTTTGAAAGGATTCCAGTCATACCAAATAATACTCTGATCACAATCAAATCAAATTAATAATCAATAATAGCAACATCTCTAGAAATGCACAGGCATTTAAAAATTAAAAAGGATAAGTTATATAACTTAATATTTTTTAAAAAGCACATCCAAAGAAAATTAGATCCCAGTACTGAAGAAGGTGACACAGGAGTATCATGAGTTTGAGGCCAGTCAGGACCACATAGCTAGATCTGTTTCAAAAAAATAAAACAAAATTATATACAAATGAGGTCCCAGAGCTTGAATTTTAGCTTTGTGATAATAGGGGCATACATATAGAAATCCATAGCATAAAAATTTCCTCACTAAGTTTTTAAAATACATTTTATATATTGTTTGAGAATTTCATACACAAATACAATGTATTTTGATCAATTCTCTTCCCACTGCTTCCCCTCCAACTCCTCCCCTGCTCAGTGACTGCAATTAATTCATTCACGCATTCATTCATTCATGAATTCACTTATTTGTTCAACTATATCTTGAACACTCTGAGTGTACTGAGAATCATTTTTAGTATGGAATTACAGAATGGGAGATACTGCCTTAAAATCCATTTCTCAAGATTAAAGTTCTTAATTTATTAAAAATGAAAATGAAACACAGCATATTAAAAATGTATTGGATACAGTTAAACCAGTGGTCAAAGGGAAAGCTGCTCTACCAAATGCTTGTGTAGGAAAGTAAAGAAGAAAGCTGGGCATGGGGACACATGACTGTAATCCCAGTGCTCAGGGGGACAAGGCTCCAGGAGAGTCATGAGAATCATGAGTTTGAGGACAGCGTTGGCTACCTACTGGAATTCTGTCTTGAGGGTGGAGAAGAAGAAAGAGAAGAAGGGAAAAAGACCTCTTAAAAAGATGTGTCCATGTCCTAGTCATCAGAACATGCTGTGCTATCTCATACTATTTAGGAAAGAGATTTTTGCAGATTGATGGTTTTGAAGTGAGGAGATCTTGAGTTATCCAGGTGGGCCCTCAATACCATCAAAACATTTTTGCAAAAAAGAAGTACGGAAACATATGGGGGAAACCATGTAAAAATGGAGACAGATGGGAGAAATGAAATCACAAGGCCATGAATGTCAAAAGCCACCAGAAAGCTTGGAGAGACAGAAAAGAAGCCACCCAGAGCCTTTGCAGAGAGCATGAGCCTGCTGACATCTTCATTTCAGACTTCTGGCTCCCAGAACTGTGAGAAAATGAATTTCTGTTCTTTTATTATTCCTGTTGCAGCAGCCACAGGAAGCTAGTGTCATCTCAAATGAATTACCTTACCTTCCATCCTAGGCCAAAAAACACATTTTGGTATATCGATAAAATGGAATGCTATTTAGCATTCAAAAGAACAACTTTTGTAAACAACAATGTTCACATGCAAATATATTTATGAATCTCAAATAATTATACTAAGTGAAAAAAACATGCAAAATAGTCATACAGTTTTATTCTATTTCTGGAAAATTCTTAAATACGATATACAATACATAGTGACAAAAAAAACAGATTAGTGATTGCATCATGATGTGGAATGGGTGTATGAAAGAACAGGAGATAGCCATTACAAAGGGGCATGAGAAAGTTCTGGAATATTAGCTCATTATCTTACTTGAGATCATGTTTTCATAGATATATGCAAAGTTCAAAACTTACTAAATTTTATACTGCAAACACAGGCTGTTTAATGTGTGCTAAAATGGAACAAAATGAAACAAAATATGATTAGTTTAGATCGGCTGGAGAGTAGGCTGGAAAGAACTCAGAGAGAGGGAGAGGATTTTGTTTGAAGGTACAGGTGGCAGTCTGGCCTTTAGAAAGCATTATGTACTGGAGTGGAGTGAGTCCAGGGGCGGAAACAAAAGTTGAATGATGAGGTAACAAGTGATCGATGGCCATGGCAGTGAAAGGAGAGAACTGGTTATGACGAGGTGGGGCTGGATTAGGAGATATCTAGGATGTAGAATTAAAACTAGGAGGAGGAAAGCTATCTGACCAGGGAGCTGCTGTGAGCTATACTGTGTCCCCCTAAAATGCGTGTATTGAGGTCCTCTTATTATGACTGTATTTGGAGATAGGATCTTTAAGGGGTATCTTAGCCAATGCATTATTATAACTAAATACCTGAAGATAGATATTTTTAAAACAACAGAAATTTATTTCTCACGGTTCTAGAGGGGATATGAAATCCAAGATCAAGCCACCAGAATCTGATAGGGACCTTGCTGCATCCTTTAGAGGAGAGATATGCTGTATGCCAACATGACTGAAGAGTAGAAGGGCAAGCTGCCAAATGATTCATAAAGTCTGTTTTATAAGGGGCTGAAGTCCATTAAGTGGTAAGATGCCATCATAGCCCTGTAAACCCTTAAAGACATCATCTCTTAATGCTATTGTACTGACAACATATGAATTTTGGAGCAGATACCTTCAAATTATAGCAGGAGGTAAATAAAATGAAATCAAGTCATAAACATGGAGCTTTAATACCATAAGGTTATGGTCTTATAAAAATTAGCTATCTTTCTTTACTGTAGACAGGAAAAGGTGGGCATCTACAAGCCAGGGAGAATCCTCACAAGAAAACAAATCCTATTGGACCTTGATCTTTGGCTTTCCATCCTCCATAACTATAAAAAAATAAATTTCTGATGCATAAGTCACCCAGTCTTGTATTTTGTTAGTAAAAGCCCAAACTGAGTAATTGAGCGTGTGGTAGCGACTCCTCACATGGTGGCAGACTAGGAAGAGGCTGCAGCTGGAACTAGAAGTAAGTAAGAAGACCCTTCAAAGACCTTCCCATAGCAGCATACTTCTGCCAGCTACACCTTACCTAAAGGGTCTATACCCGTCAAAGCAGCACCAGAAAGTCGGGGCTAGCTACCCAAAACCTAAGTCTGTGTGAGACATTCCTGATTCAAACTATCATATTCCACCATGACCACCAAAGACTCATGGCCAGCTCATAATTCAAAATGCATTTAGTCCAACTCCAAGAGTTTTCCATTGTCTTAACAATTCTAACACTGTTCAAAGGGCCAAAATCTCCACTGAGATTCAAGGCAAGCCCTTAGCTATAAGTCCCTTTTTTAAAAAAAGAAAAATGAAGTTACATACTTTCTCTATACAATGACACAAAGTAAACATTTTATTCTGAAAGGTAGAAATGCAGGCACAGGAAGAAAAGCAAGCCTGAAAGCAGCACTGCAAACAACCAGGACATGTGCTGGAGGCATCATGTAAGTGCCAATGGACTTGGGCAGTGCCACCTCTATGCTCTGCTATTTGCAGCCCACCTACCCCCTCTCTTGGACAAGCTCTATTCAGTGCTGTCAGCTTCCCTTGGCAGACGCTCATAGTCTTGGAGTTTCCATTGCATCTTAGGCTTTACCCTCTTAGCTTTACACATAGATGCCCAGGGGTGCCCTGCAGATATCTCTCTACAGGCAACGCATTACTTGGTCTTATCTGCTTTTTTCTGCAACCTTGGTGCCAGCCTCCATGGTTCTGTAACTCTAGCATTCAGTAGGCCTGCAAAATCAGCATCATATGGATGAAGTCAAGTTCTGCTATCAACTTAAGAAGTAAGTGGACCCCTTTTACCAAGACTGCAGAGGCCTCTGAGTGACTTAATTGCTAAACTTGGGAAACTATTTTCATAGGCAGCTCTTTCCCAGAGAGCACTCCAGAATTCTCTTTTCCACATGGAAGTTTTTCAAATGACTTTGCATATTTATCCCCTGGAGACTTTAGTTGGTGGTCTGTCCTCAAAGTAACTTTCCTATTGTCTCTGTGCAAAATACATGGCTTCTCTTTAATTGCACTAATAATTTTTTAAATTTTTATTTATTTTTATTTTATGCATATGAGTGTATTGCCTACACGTCTGTAAGTGCACCCATGTCATACAAGAGGGTATCGGATTCCCCTGGAACTGGAGTTATGGACAACTTGTTAGTTACCATATGGGTGCTGGAATTGAACTTGGGTCCTCGGCAAGAGCAGCCAGTGCTCTTAAGTGCTGAGCCATCTCTCCAGCCCCCATTACAACTTTAAAAGTCCTCATATTAAAAAATTGTTTTTTTTATTTATTTGTTTTTTGTGTATATGAGTGCATTGCCTGCATGTATGTAAATGCACCCATGTCGTGCAGTGCCCGGGGAAGACAGAAGAGGGTACCGAATCCCCTGAAACTGGAGTTATGGACAGTTGTTAGTTGCCATGTGGGTGCTGGGATTCAAACCTGGGTCTTCTGCAAGAACAGCCAGTGCTCTTTACTGCTGAGCCATCTCTCCAGCCCAGTCCTCATATTTTTAACAGTCCCAACACTATTCAAAAGTCCAAAGTCTTCCAAAAACTCAGGTACTCTCTTAACTGTGACACCTTGTTAAAAAAAAGTTACATATTTCCAGTAGACGGTGGCACTGAGTGAACATTACCATTCTAAAAATGAGGAACAGAAGGCTATCAAGGAAGAGCTGAGCAAAGCTAACGGAACCTAGCAGGGCAAACACCAGGGACTTCGGATGCAATCATCCTGGCTCCAAAGAGCTGGGTAGCCCTGCTCATCAAGTTTTATTGCTTGCAGTACATATAAACTCTCTCTTTGAACAGGTTTCATTGTCCCTGAAGCTTTCCTCTGTGGACTTCTCGTAGTTCTGGTGTCTCTACTATCTTAGCGTGTTCATATAACTTAGGCTTCCTCTTCCCAGCTTCATGCAATGACCTTCAAGCTTCTTGCACATTGCCTAGCCTCTGGAGATCCTCTTATTTATTATCTCTCATGCCTGCTGTCTTAGTTTGTTTCTTCACTGCTGTGACAAAACACTCTGACCAGTACCAACTTGGGGAAGAAAGGGTTTATTTGTCTTACATCTCCCAGGTCGCACGCAGTTCATCAGGGAGCCCAAGGTAGGAACTCAGGCCAGGAACTTGGAGGCAGGAGCTGGAGCACAGGCCATGGAGGAACGTTGCTTACAGGCTTGCTCCCCTGGCCCCCGCTCAGCCTGTTTTCTTATGCAAAACAGGACCACCCGCCCAAGGGTGGCACCACCCCCAGTGGGCTGGGGCCTCCCCCATCCCTCATCAAGAAGATGCCCCTCAGACATGGCCACAGGCCAGTCCAATAGAGGCAATTTCCCGATTGAGGCTCCCTCAACCCAGGTGTGTCAAGTTGACACTAAAGCTATCCAGCACACCTGCAAAGCCAGTACCACACGGTTGATGCCGCCAAGTTCTGCTGTCATCTTGAAACGTAGCCTCACCCACTTGGACCACACTGACAACAATTTCTGTGTGCTGACCCCTAGGAAATGCTTCCCTAAGCAGTTGTTTGGGGATAAGGAACCTCTTCAACACATTCTCAGTTCAGTCTTTCTCCTCTCAAGTAAACCTGCATTTTCCTAAGATGGAGCAGGCAAATGTCAGGTGCCCTCAGGGCACGCTTCCTGTTGTTGCAAACAAAGCACTAGTTTTCTCTTTAATAAGGGTGATCTCTAACAATTAGTTGTTGCTGCTCTCTCAGTACCTATCTTGTCTGCAGCTCTTAATTCCTTTTTGCTTCCTTCATCGCCAAACTGCATTGCTCTTTGCTTTAGTTATTTTTCTCTTTACTGTGATCACATATGTGACAAGAAGCAATTGATGATGGAAGTCTTATTTGGCTTACAGTTCAAGGGAATACATCATGGTATGCAAGACAAGGTGGCAGGGGAGGGAGGCAGCTGGCCATGCTGTATCCACAATCAAGAGGCAAAGACAGGTTGGAGAGATGGCTTGGTGGTTAATAGCACTTCCTGATCTTGCAGAGGACAAGTTCAGTTTCCTGTACCCACATCAGGCAGTTCACAACTGCCTGTAACTCCAGCTCCAGGGGATCTGATGGCCTCTTCTGACCTCTGTGGGTACCCACAAGCACACGTGTACCTATACCCAGACAACACACATGCATATAAAACTTTCAAATTTTAATCTAATTTTTAAAGCAGAGATGAATACTTGTGCTTAGCTAATTTTCTCCTTTCATTCAGCCTAGAACCCCAGTCCATGACACAGCACTGCCCACACTCAGAGTAGGTTTCCTTTTTAAAAAAAAAAATATTTTATTTTATTATTCTTTATTTTATTTTATGTGTGTGCGTGTATTGCCTGTGTGTAGGTAAGTACACCATGTTGTGCAATTCCCGAGGAGGACAGAAGAGGCTGTTGGATCCCCTGGAACTGGAGTTACAGACAGTTGTTAGTTGCCGTGTGGGTGCTGGGATTCAAACTCGGATCTTCTGCAAGAACAGCCAATGTTCTGAACCACTGAGCCATCTCTCCAGCCCCGGTTTTCCCTTTTTGAAAATGTGTACACATGAGGTATGCATGTTTACGTGTGTGTAGGTGTGCTTGCCTGTGCTGATGCTTGTAGAAGCCTGAGGCTGATGTCAGGCTGTCTTCTTCAATCACTTCTCTACCTAGAGCTTAGTGTTTCAGTTAGACTGACTGGCCAGTGAGCTCTGGGATCCACTGTCTCTGCCCCAAAGCACTGGGATTATAGATATGCACTGCCATGCCTGGCTTTTACATTGGTGCTGGAGATCTGAAATCACATCTTCATGTTTGCCCAATAAGCACTTTACCAACTGAGCCATCTTGCTAGCCTAAGTCCTCCTTTTCAGGTACACCTTTCTGGAAACAACCTTCATTGACACAGCTAAAAGTGTGTTTCCATGGTGATTCTAAATTGAATCAAGCTGACAATGAAGAGTGACCATCACATTTCTCGTATCTTTTTGCTTCATTTGTTGCTCTCTCTCACTGTAAACAAGGATTGGGGGAGAGAGCAGTAACCACAGCACAACCTGAATGCTACCCTGTCTTGAGAGTTCCTTCACAAAAATATAGTCTACTACTTTTTAATTCATTGTTCAAGTTCTCAAGACATGAGTAGAATGGAGCTAGACTCTTTGCCATACATACATAGTAACACAAATGCCCTTCAGTGCAGTTCCTGCTAGAGTCCTTGTTCTTGAAACTTCATGAGTTGGCTCTCCATCATCCAAATTTCTTTGGCATCTGGTCTTCCAAATTTCCTCCAGAATGCCCCATTAAGATCTGCTTAGAGTACTATAGGGCTTTTCTAACCCAAGTTCCAAATGCTTCCACATTTATCCCCAGAACCAGTTTCAAAGGCTTATGAACCACACAGTCAGGTTTACCCTACTAACAACCCTACTTCTGTTTCCAGTTTTCTGTATTAGTTACTTTTCTTATTCTTGTTACTAAATACATGACAAGAAGAAACTTAAAAGAAAGGGTTATTTAGGCTTATAGGTCTGGGAGATACCGTTCATCAGCAGAGACTACATGGTATGGCAGTAGCAGTGTGAGGCAGCTGGTCACATTGCTTCTGCAGTCTGAAATCAGAGAATTGGACAGGAAGTGCCCAAGTCCCTGCCCCCAGTGAACTAGTTCCTCCAATGAGGCTTCACTTCCCAAAGGTTTTACATCCATCAGAAAGTGTCATGAGTTGGGGACTATGTGTCTATGGTGGAACATTTCACATTCAAACCAGGACATGTAAGAAGGGTTTATTTTGGCACATGGGTTTAGAGAGTACAGTGAGTTATAGCAGAGAAGACATGGTAGAATCTGTGGTGGCAGTGCTATGTGACAGAGACTCCTCACATGATGACAGAACAAAAGGACGACAGTATGGAGGCACCCACAAGCTTCAAAGGCCTGCTCAGAATAGTTAACCTTCACCAGTTGGACCTCACCTCCTAAAGGTTCCACATCCTTCAGAAAAACTGTAAACTAAGGACACAGGTGCACTTACATACATGCAGGCAATACACTCACAAAATTTAAAATAGTAAATAAAAATGTTAATAAGAGGCTTTTTCTCAAAGAGGCAATCTTTTTATTACTTTTATTTTAATTTTTATGTGTATGAGTATATTGCCTGCATGTATGTAAGTACACCCATATCATGCAATGCCCATGGAGATCAGAAAAGGGTGTCAGATCCCCTGGAACTGGAATTATGAACAGTTGTTAGCTGCCATGTGGGTGCTGGAAATCAAACTTGGGTCCTCTGTGAGAGCATCCAGTGCTCTTAGCCATCTCTTCAGTCCCAAGAGGCAATCAATCTTAAAAGGCAAAAGGGAATTATGACTTACATGTGAGGGTGGGAGGAATGATGTTCTGCTAAATGGAAAAAGCACAAAATGATCATTCAGGAATAATTAGGGTGAGCCTGTGGGGATGATGGAGAAAATTCTGCCTTGACAAGAATTCAAAGGTTGGGATGAGGTAGAGGGGAATTAGGAGGAAAGCTTGCTTGCTCAAAAGTGCCTACCTAGATGAAGCCAGTTCCAGAAAGGTTTTAGCTCCAATATATTCTGGAAGCTATTCCATTACTGTTTCAGCACAAATCAGAATCTCCTGTGTTAAGCTGCCCAGCAAGAACAGCTCCTTTCTTTAGGCTTTAGAAATGCAAAAAGTAAAAGCCACTTCTCCACCAAAAACATGTCTAATTGCCCTCAGACTTGGAGAGGAAATCCCGATAACAAAATTACAAGATAAATCATAATTAGGAGGAATTTAGGTATCACAACGCCTTCTGTGGTCCTGATTAGCACATGGGCTCCTTCAAATAAGAGGGGGAGCCTTGGTAATTCTAAGTCAATCAACCTATGTTGAAATGGCTTTGGGTAGACCTATGGAAAGTCTGACAACTTTGACAGCTGGGTAATACTATCAACAGTTAAGATGAGCCAGTGAATGGCTGGTTAACCACTACCGGTCTCCAGCAACTTAACCGGTCTTCCTTTCTAAGATCTAGTTAGTAGGACAGCTTCCCCGACTGCTCTTAGAGGTATATTTTTTATCGATGACCGGTAGAGGGCGCTGCGGATTGCCTTGGTCTGCAGCTGTTGGGCTTCCACACCTGGACAAGGAGAATACAGACTCTTGCCGAGTGGCGATCCCCATGAATCCCGGGACCGCATTGTGGCTGCCAGAAACTTTTTCCTGGGTACAAGTGCTGGAGAGGAGGGCCAGGAAGGGAAAGGGAGAGGTTGTAGAATAGAAAAATATTGGAGAAGGGAACCCCGGCGGCGCTGTTGCGACTTCGCAGGAAATGCAAGCACACTATTGGCGACAGAGTTTGATAGGTGGTGGAGGGCAGAAAGAGCAGCAAGTTCAGACTGCCTAAAAAGCTGAAGGAGAGAAGTGTTGGAGATGTGGCTCAGAGGCAAAGTGATTGTGTATCGTGAGCGAGGCCCTGGGTTCGAGCACCAAGTAATATAATGTCTGTCTGTCTGTCTGTCTGTCTGTCTGTCTGCCTGCCTGCCTGCCTGAGGCTGAATGAAGCTGCACGGGTCCTGGGGTGAAACAATCGGGCCCTCATGAAAATCCTGGTAGCTTTGTCTCCAAAACTTTCCTTAGATCTGCACTCAACCGAGGGCATCCTGGCAGATAGTCCCAGTTGCCCAACTTCCGGTCTTTCAGAGGCTCTGCGAACTGTAAGGCAAGGGACCAGTTCTCTGTGATCTTGGAGTCCACCCAGGGCTCTGTCTCCGCGCTCGGCTTCAGGTGGACGTCGCCGCCTCCTCATCGTCTTGGTTTCAAACGGTTTCGTTCCAAATGCTATTTTAATGCCCAGTTTCCATTTCTCTCTGCTTGGTAACCCGCTCCTCAAATTCTCTCCAGCCTCAAACCCCATCCCGCCAGGGGGCGTCCCTGGAGCAGTGGAGAGAGCAAGGGTTCTGGATACA
The DNA here is from genome assembly GCF_000622305.1 of Nannospalax galili. NCBI lineage: Eukaryota > Metazoa > Chordata > Mammalia > Rodentia > Spalacidae > Nannospalax > Nannospalax galili. The sequence goes on along the minus strand of NW_008336020.1, from coordinate 361,643 downwards.
ACTTGAGACAATTTGGAGCTAGGGGTAAAATGAGATTTCGAGACCCCAAGTGTTAACCTTTGGGAAAGCTTGGTGGGAGAGAAAAGCAGCCCGGGGGCAGGACTCTCTTCCCAACCATCTACTGAGTCTTCCCTGGAGCGCTCTCCCTCCAGAGAGGCGCAGAAAGGAGGCTCAGGAGAGGCCTTCGATGTTCCCACGCACTACCCCGCCCCACTCTATGCCCACAGGCCACGACTTGAGAAAACATTCCTCAAGCGGAGCAGAGAGGGAGCAGTCCAGGGATCGCTTCCTTGCTACACTGAGCAAAAGCTGCCTAGACACATGTCTTCCCTGGTCGGGATCCTAAGGATGCTTTCTAATCTTGAGCCCGGAAAAACTTAGGAAGGGATCCTGTGGGACTTTTGGGGGAACAGAAGCCAGCAAGCCATTTTTGAAAGGCCCTTCTAAGGTCCCTGAGTTGGAGTAGCGACACCCCCAGCTCCGGGTCTCCCGGTTTGCTCCCAGGCTCAGTCCAGCCCAGCCCAGTCCTGGAGTCTGCACCTGGAGGAGTATCTGAGGATCCTATTGGTCATTCTTACTGAGCATTGGAGGCTTGGTTCCAAAATTTAAGTTCAAAATACAGAATCAAGGCTGGAGTGTGGCGCGCATGCCTTTAATCCCACTGCTGGGGAGGCAGAGGCAGACAGATCTCTATGATGTTCACATCAGCCTGGTTCACACAGAGAGTTGGATCCCAGCCTGGGCTACATATTAAAGATCCTGGCTAACAAACAAAAACCACAGAATCAAAACAAGTCCTGTTTGCTTTCAACTTTAAAGATGAGCAAACTTGGGCACAGGGTCTCTCATGAATTATCTAAATCCTAGCACAATAATGTAGGAAGCTGTGTGTACTGGGCAGGCTTATGGCTCTCTCTCTCTCTCTCTCTCTCTCTCTCTCCCTCCCTCCCTCCTCTCCTCTCCTTTCCTCTCCTTTCCTCTCCCCCTCTCCTCTTTTTTCTTTTCTTTTTTTCAGCTGATCAGGAAACACCTGCTAGAACTCTTTGTTTTCTTAACATTCTCTGAGTTTCTGGGGGCTTCAAAGATAAAACTGGATTTTGCCCTAGATGAGGGCAACCAGAAAACACACGGGTTTAGTCTGGCTATGATGGGGATTGTTCCAAAGCATGGTGGAAGCTCACATATTGGAAGGTAGGAAAGCCAGGTCTCAAACCCAAAGGCTTCTGATTTTTACTCAAGTGCTTAGTCCACTGTTGGGAGTACTGGGAGATAGGAAAATGGAAAAGCACCCCAAACCCCACTTCATTACAGTCCCTTCTTTCTCAATTGGATATTGCAGCAACATTTGTCACAACGTAATTGCATCTTACTGGATTGATTTAGTGTTGATATGGAAGCTCCATGGGGGGTGAACTGCATCTAGATTGTTGAAAGCTGGATTTTCTGACCTAGCCCAGTGCCCAATATAGCCTGGGCTCAGTAATATTTTTGACTAAATCATGAATTGCAATAAAAAAATCTTGGAACAGAATAATATTGGCAGAAAACATGGTGCCCTAGGGAAGTGTGAACACCATGAGACTCAGAGAAAAGCAGGCTGAGCAGAAGTAGGGGACAGCACTCTCCTCAATAGCCCACTGTGTGAAGCTCCTGATCTTTCAAGAAGACACTGGAGGGAAAGAAGGGCGTTAGTCTCCCAGGTGTGCTGCAAAGGCTAGAGACTAGTCCATTCCTGTAGGACTGGGCCTGCACCTGTGTCTCTGCAGCCAGCCTAGCTTTGTGGTTGAGATTCAGCTGGACCAGGGAAAGCCCCATGATGACTCGGCTTTGCCCTACCGGCCACCTGGCTAACTCATCTAGAGTGTTAGTCATAGTGTAAAGGAAGACCCCACAGCTATGAAAAGCAAACTAGATTTCCAAGTATTAACCAACAGCTGGGGGTGTGGGGGCTGGTTTAACACCGGTGACCCCTGTTCAAGGTGAGTCAGAGGGGTAACCCAAGAAGAAAGCATGCTCTTCAGTTAGAAAGAGGTGTTGGGGCCAGGAAAGCAAGAGGCCTGTACTTGGACGAGTTTTTGTGCTACATGGCGGTGGAATATTCAGTCTTATTCTTAGTGCCCGCGGGTGCCAGGAAAAGAATGCAGGATGGTGGGTGTTTGTGAAGGGGGCCGGAGTGGGCGAAGAGCTGTGGGGTCTGGGCAGCAGGTCTAGAGTGGATCGGGTGCTGGTGCTCCGCAGAAGTGCTCCTGTTCCATGAGGCTGAAGTTGAGCCCCACTTTACCGGGGAGAGGATGAAACAGAGCTGCTGTCTGGGGCTGCCTCCTGGCCTCAAACCCAGACTCCAATTCAGCACCCTACCCAAACCTCACACACGCGCTACCTGCTGATGGCAGGGGAGCGGCCCTAGGGATTGGAGAGCTCAGACTCGGGAGGTTCACACTCGGCCAAACTGGAGCCCGCAGGGCCGCCGGCCACGTGCTCCTGTAATGAAGGCCCAGACTGTACACTCTGGAAAATTTACAAAACCTTTCACTCAAGTCCGGCCCCTGAAGAGGCAGAGGATATAGTCAGGAGAGTAACTACAGAAATCTCCACTCCGGCAATAAGCTTACATTTTTACCCAAAGTTTGGATGTATTAAAATGTGCCCGATCTTACTTAAATTTCTTTAAAAAACAGAGATGGAAGGAGAGGGATGATCAGTTACTTCAAAATAAGACCCCTTTTGCGACCCAGGCGAGTCTGGGTGGTGCCTTCAGATGAGCGCGGCGGTTGGCTTTGCCTGCTCTTTCCTGTGGTTCCCTGGATCCAGTGCCCCCCCCCCGCGCGCCCAGCTCTCTAGACACATTGACCAAAGTGCAGTTGATGGGGTCTGAGTTCATCCTGAGAGCGCCCCCCACAGAAGTCCCTGGAAAAGAGGAGCACTGAGCTCTGCTTCGAACTTGTCTTTTGCAAATCAAGACCCGGCGCAGCTCCGGGCTTAAGTCAGGGTTGCTGCCCCAAAGCCGCAGTGGGGGCCCCCACGAAAATGCGAGCCCAAATGGGAGACCAGAGGTGCATCAGAGCCTCCCCTCCCTTCGAGACGGAGGTAGGTGGTGGGGAAAGCTAATGTTAGTACAGCCGTTGGCTTTGTGTTGAGGGAGTAGAGAGCTCTCTTCGAGGATTGAAATCTTAAAAAGCAAATAAAACAACTTTCCATACGATAATTGCTATTAATGGAAAAGGAGTCTACCCTGCTGAATTAAGTAGCTCAAAACTGCCTGTTCATTATCAGCAGTTCTCTCACTACACGATGAGGAAAGAAAATGTGAAAACAAAAACTAAAATCCAGATGCGTCCTTGACTGGCCGAAGTGTCTCCGAGGCACCTGCAGGACCGGGAAGCCCTCCGCCTTCCCAGCCTCTAGCGCGCCAAGGAAGCTCAAACAGCCCCAAAGAAAGAAAAACAAAAGCAAACAACGACCAAAACGTTTAAATTCCAAGGAAGAAAATGGGAAGTGGTCTCAAAAGCTACAACATGCACCGGTAGGCTGGGCGTCCCACTAGGCTGCGGGTCCCGGCCTGGAACCAGCAACACAACTGGCGCCCCAGCCCCGCTGGGCAGCGCAGCCCACAGCTCCCCCTCGCCAGGCGCCCAAGGACCCTCAAGGCTCCGGGGCTCACACTTGAAGCCTGGGAACGCGCAGACAGGAAACCCACTTCCTCCTAAGCAGTTTCTTGCTCGCTGGATGAGAGGCGCCCAATTGAAGCAGAATGATCCTCATCTACTAATATCCAGCGTGGCCACAAAGCGACTGGCCATTTACGCCGCCACTTTAGACAAAGATATTTGGTTATTCCCGGGGAAAGCAAGTGCACTTTTGCATGGCTCAGCTCCGGGAGGAGGCGAGCCTCAGCCCAGCCTACCGCCCCCTGGGTATTTCGCCTCCTCCCGGACAGCGGGTTCCACCCGGGTTCAGGCTCAGTTCCACTCCGCAAGGGACCTGCGGGCACTCAGGCGGCTTCCTGCCGGGGCCCTGCCTGAAGCATCAGAGGGGAACACAGCGGAGCCCTGGGTTGGGGTACTAGGACTAGGATGTCCTCGGGAAGTCTTCACCAGCCCCAGAACCCGGAATATCCAGGCCATGGGCAAGGGTCAGGGCCACCAGGTTTGTTCAACAAATGGGACAACTTCAGTGGACTCTCACGTTAATTCCCCGCATTCTTGTCCTCCCAGCTCAGAAGGCCAGTGGTGTTCTTGCCTGGGCCGGCAAAAGGGGTGGAGAAACGGAGCGGAGGGGTGGGGGGGGGACTGGGGGGCTGGCCCGCTATGAAGCCAGGAACTGGGGGAGGGGGGTGCGGGGATCCGTGACAGCCTCCCGGAGGCAGTCGTTCCCTTACTCAGCTCCCCCTCCGCCCGCCGGGATTCTCTTGGGCGAGGGGAAAGGGGGCGGGGAGCAGAGGTGTCCCTCTGACGGCGGCAGAAGAGGCAGACAGACTGACAGACACACAGACCAACAGTACGGCCCCAGGGTTCGTCCCCAGACTAGCACGCTCGTTTGGTGGCGACTGGGGCTCGGCGCGCGGCGAAGCCCGATGTGGTCCGGAGGCAGTGGGAAGGCGCGGGGCTGGGAGGCCGCAGCGGGAGGGAGGAGCAGCCCCATCAGGCTCAGGTGAAAGCCCTTACCCCGTCGCTCTGCCCCCTCTCCCCCAAGACCAGTCCCTGACCCGGGAACCCCGACCGAAATGGAATGCGGTTCCACTTTGTAACTCCTCAAGTTGGTTGCAAAGCAGCATTCACCTTCCTTCCTCCTCACCATCCCTCCTCCTAGCTTACTCTCTAACCCACCTCTTGCCCTCCCGCTCGCCGTCGCCTCCTCCCTTTCCTCCCCTACCTCCTCCCCGCGCGCCGCCAGCACCCCACAAAAATGGGGGTGGGGGTGTCCAGGGGAGGGGGGGGAGTAATGCTTTGGGGCTTCGTCTCTCTCTCTCTCTCTCTCTCTCTCTCTCTCTCTCTCTCTCTCTCTCTCTCTCCTCTCTCAGACCTAAAAATCCTGACAAGTGAAACTTAAAGGTGTTTACCTTGTCATCAGCATGTAAGCTAATTATCTCGGGCAAGATGTAGGCTTCTATTGTCTTGTTGCTTTAGCGCTTATGCCCCGCCTCTGGTGGCTGCCTAAAACCTGGCGCCGGGCTAAAACAAACGCGAGGCAGCCCCCGAGCCTCCACTCAAGCCAATTAAGGCGGACTCGGTCCACTCCGTTACGTGTACATCCAACAAGATCGGCGTTAAGGTAACACCAGAATATTTGGCAAGGGGGAAAAAAAAAAGTAGCGAGGCTTCGCCTTCCCCCTCTCCCTTTTTTTTTTCCTCCTCTTCCTTCCTCCTCCAGCCGACGCCGAATCATGTCGATGAGTCCAAAGCACACGACTCCGTTCTCAGTGTCTGACATCTTGAGTCCCCTGGAGGAAAGCTACAAGAAAGTGGGCATGGAGGGCGGCGGCCTCGGGGCTCCGCTAACCGCGTACAGACAGGGCCAGGCGGCCCCGCCGGCCGCGACCATGCAGCAGCACGCCGTGGGGCACCACGGCGCCGTCACAGCCGCCTACCACATGACGGCGGCGGGGGTGCCCCAGCTCTCGCACTCAGCTGTGGGGGGCTACTGCAACGGCAACCTGGGCAACATGAGCGAACTGCCGCCTTACCAGGACACCATGCGAAACAGCGCTTCGGGCCCCGGATGGTACGGCGCCAACCCAGACCCGCGCTTCCCCGCCAGTAAGTGAGGCCGCCCCACCGCGGGGCTGCGGGCTGGGCACGGGAGGCGCGCCGAGTGTCGCCCGCAAGGTGCGGCGCCCGCCGGCTGCGCACTACATCCTTGTGGGCAGCCGGGCAGCGGCGCCTGGGAGTTGGGGCTGGAGCTGGGGATTTGTGCCCCTGCCGGGTTAGGGTTTCAAGAGGCACTTGGTAGCGCTGGGGTCCTGAGGACAGGTGCTCACACCTCCAAGCACCACCAACCCGCAGCTCTGCTCTGCGCAGAGGACCTCAGGGAACCGAGGGCGGCCAGCCGGGAGCAGAGGGCTCTGGGCCCGCAGAGCTTGGAAAGCCGAGGCCTGGCCTGGAAGGCGACCGCTCGGCTGGGACGCGCTGGAGCGCCGGGTCCAGCACTTGGGGCAGGACGGGAGGGCGGACAGCTATGAGGAAGCTCTAAAAGGGCCGAATAGCTGTCTTCCTAGGGGCCAACAGGAGAGAAGGCAAGAGGCAGGCTTCTAGGGGCTGGAGCTTTCGGAAGTGAAAACTCCCTTCTCCTAACCTCCCAAAGTTGGGGTCTTCCGTCAACCTGAACTCTCCCCATCTGTGGGCTTCCAACCGGGCTTGGACACCGAGGGAGATGAGGCACTCTTTCCCCACTGCACATTTTGGGTCCAAAGAGGCTCTGAAAACCGAAGAAGGGTAGGCAGGGTTGAAGCTGGGGGAGCTCTCCCTTACGCTCTTCGACAGCACTGCCTGGGCCAGGCACTAGCGACCCCAGCCAGCTGGGCCGCGCTCTTGGGAGGAGCTTTAGGCGGCCTAGGTGAGGAGGATGCCGTCCAGGGCTGGGGCGGGCGGGCCAAGGGCGCGGAAAGAAGGCTTGGCCTGGCCCGGCCCTGGCCGACGCTGTGCGTTTGTCGCTTGCAGTCTCCCGCTTCATGGGCCCGGCGAGCGGCATGAACATGAGCGGCATGGGCGGCCTGGGCTCGCTGGGGGACGTGAGCAAGAACATGGCCCCGCTGCCTAGTGCGCCCCGCCGGAAGCGCCGGGTGCTCTTCTCCCAGGCGCAGGTGTACGAGCTGGAGCGACGCTTCAAGCAACAGAAGTACCTGTCGGCTCCCGAACGCGAGCACCTGGCCAGCATGATCCACCTGACACCCACGCAGGTCAAGATCTGGTTCCAGAACCATCGCTACAAAATGAAGCGTCAGGCCAAGGACAAGGCGGCACAGCAGCAACTGCAGCAGGACAGCGGCGGCGGCGGCGGCGGCGGCGGGGGTGCGGGATGCCCGCAGCAGCAGCAGGCTCAACAGCAGTCGCCACGCCGGGTGGCCGTGCCTGTCCTGGTGAAAGACGGCAAACCCTGTCAGGCAGGCGCCCCGGCGTCGGGAGCCACCAGCCTACAAGGCCACGCACAGCAGCAGGCTCAGCAGCAGGCTCAGGCTGCCCAGGCGGCTGCAGCAGCTATCTCAGTGGGCAGCGGCGGCGCGGGTTTGGGCGCGCACCCGGGTCACCAGCCTGGCAGCGCAGGTCAGTCTCCGGACCTGGCGCACCACGCCGCCAGCCCCGCAGCACTGCAGGGCCAAGTCTCCAGCCTGTCCCATCTGAACTCCTCGGGCTCGGACTATGGCACCATGTCCTGCTCCACCTTGCTATATGGTCGGACCTGGTGAGAGGACGTGGAGCCGACCCTAGCCCAGCGCGCTGCCTCTTCGCTTTCCCTCTGCCCGCCACAAAGACCACCATTCACCTGCTGCTCCACGCTCTTCTACTTTTCTTAAGAACCTGTTCAAATTAAACCAAGGAAAAGTACACAAAGACCAAACTGCTGGACATCTCCTCTTCACCACGACTACCACCTTTCCTTCCTTCCTTCCTTCCTTCCTTCCTTCCTTCCTTCCTTCCTCCAGAACCTGTAACAGTGCATGAAGTAGAACAAGTCATTAACAAACGGTCCCTCCACTCTTCCTCCTCCTTTCTCCTCATTTCCCTTCCCCTTTCCTCCTTCCTTCCTTCCTTCCTTCCTTCCTTCCTTCCTCCTTCCTCCTTCCTTCCGTCCTTCCTTCCTTCCTTCCTCCTTCCTTCCTCCTCCTCCCTCCCTCCTTCCTCCTTCCTTCCTTCCTCTTTCCTTTTCTTCCTCCTCCTCTTCCTCCTCTTCTCTTTCCTCTTCCTCCTCTTCCTCTTCTTTTTTCTCCTCCTTCCTTCTTCCTTTTCTCTTTCTTATGTAAATTTTGTGAATTTTTTAAAACATCAAAAGAAAATAAAAATAGCCAAGCAAATTCAATCCTTCATGGATTCTTTAAACAGAGAAAGACATAGAAAGAACAAATTTGAGGGTGTCTTTACAGTGATGCAAATGGGTTCCTATGCTTGGGTGGGGCACAGTTTTGGAGCTGAGAGGACTATAAAGACAAATGGAACTCTTCCCTCTGGGTCCACTCTGCCTGCAAAGAGAACTTGCTTGTAAATACCAGGATATTTTTCCCCAGGGGAGAGGACAGGACCTGGGGAGAGGAAAGATTCTTCAATATACCCACTTGAAATTGACACAAAGGAAGTGCCCCTCCCCCATGCCCTCTGGCCTTATAGGTCCAGTTCAGGATGGCCCCTCAGAAAATGGTTTTAGGTTTGATGTGAACTTGTAGCTGTAAAATGCTGTCAAAAGTTGGACTAAATGCCTAGTTTTTAGTAATCTGTATATTTTGTTGTAAAAAGAAACCCACTCTCAGTCCCCAGCCCCTCACATTTTTTAAGGGCATTGACAAACCTGTGTATATTATTTTGCAGTTTGGTATTTGCAGAGTCAGTCTTTTTTTTTTCTGTTGTAACTTATGTAGATATTTGGCTTAAATATAGTTCCTAAGAAGCTTCTAATAAATTATACAAATTTAAAAAAATTCTTTTTCTGATTAAAAACCTTTCTTTTTGTTTGGTTTTGATTTGGCTTTAACTGGATTGGGGGGGCAGGGATTGAGAGGGCTCAGCATTGGGCCTGATGGGGTCCAAATTGTTTGTGTTTGAGCTTCAAGGATTCTGACCTAGCTAAGGAAGCCAGGCCCAGAGTTTCTGTCCTATAGAAGAGAGAATTTTGTTCGGCCTTGGGCTTGAGTGGAACCAAATCTTGGGTAATCCTGAGAGTCTTTGATAGAAAAGATAAAACTAAACTACTTCTCTAGGAGGGGGAAGTAAAGGAAGAAGGGGAGAAAATAGAAAACAAAAAAATGAAGGACTCATGCATGTTCTTACACATCTGAGATAATATTTGAAAACTTGGGGCAGGCCTTCCATCTGAAACAGCCCTAAAGGAGCTATCATCTTTAGTGAAAGGATTGCTTCTGTACATTTGAAACGCGAACCTATATTTCTACTTCCCATCCAACCTCTTCACAGTTAGAATATGGTTGGCCAGGCCACTGTTTTCAGAAATGAAATGGTTCTGGGTTTTATTTCAATGCTCTAAAGCAAGATCTCTGCTCAGGGATCTGCAGTGCCCCTCTACCCTGGACCCTCCTCCCTGGTTTCTCAGGGCTGCTCTGTCTGTTTGCTGGACTGCAGGGCCAGCCCAAGGACACCTCTGGCAGGACCCTGGGGGCTGAGGTTTCACTCTGTTTTCAGCACTTCCTGTCTCTGGGCTCCTCAGTCTTTGTAACAAGGAATCTTCTTCCTACTTCCAGCTTTCCACCCTCTTCCCCCAAGCAAAATCAAAATAATTTTAAACACCTTTTAATCTCTGATTCCCCCAATCTCCTTCTTAGATGTATGTGAATTGGGGAAACTATTGAGGTTATGGTGGGGGTGGAAGCCAGTGGTGGAAGAAGTGATTTAAAACAGAGAGAAAAACTAATTCCTTGGATGAGCTGTTTCTGAGTCACCCCTGATAAACCTGCAGAGAAGGCAGCCCAGTAGGCTGTGGGCAGGTGGCCCTCGGGTCCCACATGTTCTCTGTTCCTGGAAGGCAGCTGATTCACTACTGGCGAGGACTCGCTCCCCTACAGATGTTCAACTTTATTCTTTTTTCTTCTCTCCTTTCTCTTCTTTCCGTCCTATTCTGTTTCCCACTTTTCTTGGATCTCTACTGCACCTTCACCCAGCTTTTTTTTTTTTTTTTTTTAAAGTCTGTCAAGAAACTCCCACCTTGAACCCAGAGCATTTTTCATGGACTTTCTGGGGACTTTTACCCTGAGGTGCCGATAGAATTCAGTTAGCCTGAGCTTTCTTTCTCTGAAGCCCAGTCCTGCCTACAGGCTTCTTATATCTTGAAAGTAATCTGATATTGAGAAAGAATGATTGCTTGGGTCCAGGGAGTGACCAGGATGTGTGTGTGTGGGGGGGGTAGGAGCTCTCAGCAGATGTCATATTTTGGAAAAACGAAACCAGGAAAGTTTAAAGTTTTTTTTTTTTTTTCTTTTTAATGGGCATAAATGGTCCCAGAACACACCACCGGCAGGCTGTTCCGGGCAGCTGGGTACTGCAGCTGCTATTTGGCTCTAAGGTCTGGATTCAGTCAGCCTCAGCACAAACCTGGACCCGGCACTGCTGGCTGGCCGGCTCTAGGCACCACCTTGCCGGCCTCCCAGTCGCAGTTTTACTGTCTGTAGCACTCTCTCGGTCTCACCATCATTGCACTGGATGGAGTTTCTATCAAATACATTATTCTCCAGCCGGTTTAGTCTGAAATCTGTTTACTTGTCCCCGGAATAGGTGAATCCCACGAGTTCTGTGGCTTGGTGGTACAGACAGGGCTTTAGCGGCTCCTAGCCGTCAATCATTCCTGTTCCTCCAGTTCCTCCCTAGGGGACCTGTCTCAGCTGTGGAAGCAGCCTTGAGAAGCGGACTTACAAGTCTCTTCAGGGAAATAGGTGCATGCTGGGCTCAGGGCAAGAGCTTTCCACAGCTTGGGAACACCCCCCACCAATACAACCCGTCAGCATCTGGAAGCGGACTGCGGTCCCTGCCTTAGGTGTCCAACAACTCAGGCCTAGGTCGGTTCTGGCGTCCAGGATGAGAAATAAGCATTTTGAGGGCACCACTGGCATTGAGGTCTTTGAAGAGAAAAACTTCACCACTGAGGGGGTAGAACAGTTGATTTACAGTTTCCCTAGAAACTGCCCCTTCCGAAGCACCCCATCCAACCCCAGACCGTCTTGGCTCCAGCAGTGGGGGGGATTTTGAAGAAAGCATCCCCCGCTTTGCTTCTCTCCCCCACCTCACCCCAACCCTGCCATGCAAACACGAGGACTTTCTCGAGAGCCCTGGAGAGCCGCTCTAGTGGCGTCGGGGCCTGAAACCCCAGGCTTGGCTTGTTTGATGTTTAGCATCCCAAAGCGGCTCCCCACCCCCGCCCCAGCCTGGGAACCCCGAGCTGTGGGGCCGGAGAGGAAAGGAAGCAGTTCTCTCAGCTGGCAGGCGGTGGACTGGGCTGGGCTCAGAGAAGCAGCGAAAAATCCGCAACAGATGTGCCGGGAGCAGGGGAGGAAGGGATCCGGGGTTGCTGCCGCCACCCTTAAGACTCAGATGCGGTCCTCAAAGCCAGGAGGTGGGTGAGGAAAGAAATGTCCTCAGCACCCAGGTGGACACCGGGGATAAGGTACTGGGTGGAAATAGTTGCGGGCCTACGAAAGAAAGGCAAGACAGGCAGGATGCAGTTGGGGAGAATTATTCTGAGGCCCCCCCTTTCCCCCCCCCGCATTAACCAGCACTAGATGCCCGGCGCGCTCCTGAGATTGCTCTTCCTGCCACTGCTTAGGGTTTGCTTGGTCTTTCACCGGGAAAGACTTGGGAGTCATCCAAGAAATTTGAAATCCTCCCGGGCTGGACCCTGGGAGCTCCCGTGACAGTCCTCGGATCTGACCTCCATAGTCTTTGATTTTGAGAGCCTAGGAAGATTCTCAGACTTCGCGCGCTGCCGGGGCGTCTGGGCTCCGTGAGCTGCGGTCTCAAGGCACAAGTGCACAAAAGGTAGCACGAGTCTCTTCTCTGGCGAGCCAAGATAAGAGGAAATGAGAGCGAGGTTTTCTGACTTCCAACTCATTAGGGACCAGGTAAGGTCAATGCTTTCTCTATTATGTCTTTATCTTAAAAGCTGGTCAATTTAAGATAAGGGAGAAAAAAAAATCAAGAATCTGTGTGAACTGTGCTGATAAAGACTGACCCCTTTTCTTGAGCTAAAGCAAGCCGGGCAGACATTCATTTTCTATAAACAAGAGAGTTGTGAGATGCTGCCTTGAATTCTGATCGGAGGTCTCCAGCCTCCCCAGACATAGCTTCCCCTCCCCATCCCCACCCCCACCCCAGTTATTAGAGTTAAGAAGAGTGAGCAGGCGATTTTGTTTGTGGAGAACTAGGAAGCCCATTGGGAAATGTAAATCCAAGAGTATATGATTCCTAGGCTGCTGGCTTGTTTCAAACAGTTACTTTTAAAACGAAAAGCTATGGTATTGGGAAGGATGAGGAGGATGTTTTCCTTGCTCAGATCTCCTTTAAGAGACACCCGAAACCACCCTCATCTGGTCCTCTCAGCCTAGACGGCTAGTGTGTGCTTCCTTGAATGGTTTTGTGTCTGAGGCTTCGACTTTCCCCGCTGGGGTCCAGTTTGGGAATCTGCCTCAACTTGGAGCACAGAAAGTTTTCTGGTGTCTCTTCAGTGAGTGCCTTCTGGAAGGCGTAACTTCTCTCTAGTCACACTCTCCTGCAAGTTTGTCCAATCAAGTGTATTGTTATGGATGAAAATAACTTATGTGTTTTATTGAAGGGGTGGGCTGAGGATTGCATGAACTCTCATTCCCACTCTATACAGTGGCATTTCTGAACTTTCTTTTGAGAATATCTTCAAGGATGGGAGGAAGAGCAGGCTCGGCAAGGGCAGCACAGCCTCTGCCTCATCTAAAGCCATAGCTGAAGTGGCCAGCTGCATTTCTGATAGTGACCTAATGTCACTTGGAGGCTTCCTAGGTGCCATCCTGGGCTTCCATCCCTCTCCTTTGATAGTGTGTCCCCTTTTATTTCTGCTTCCTGAACATTTGTTCTCCTTGTTGTCATGAGTTGTTACGAAGTTTTGCAAAGGGCAACATTTTCCTGTTTTATTTCTTTTCACTGTTGACAAGACATTGCAATATGCACTCATCACTGCTGTGCCTTGCTTGGAAGATAAATAAAACATAAACACAAATGTTGCCAAAACTAGGACTCAGTAAAGTGAACTCGTCTCTCCAACATAATAGTCACATCTATTTCTACCTGCTCTCTGTGTGGGTATAGATTTGTGTACAGCTTCTATGTGTATAGAAGTACATACATATATGTCTCATACACGTGTATTCATTTTATGGATCTTTTAGAAATTCTTTAAAAATTCAAATATAGAAATGTGTTTTACAGAATACATTAGTTAGATGCAAGAAAGCTGAATATATTCACTATTTCAACTAAGACATCACACAAAACTGAGTTTCCCTTAATGATGATCACACAAAAGTTTTGCTTATTTTAAATTGGAAGCCATTCCTTGTCATATGACACTCTTGGAGTGTTAAATTGTGCTTGGAGAAATACCAAAATTTGTTCTCAAGGTACCCAAAGACACAATTGTGTATGAGACTTTTTGTGGCAATCTATAACAAAAATTGTTGTCTTAGATTGTCTACACATAGCCTGGGTAGTAAGAATACTACCCAGCTAACAAAACTAAAACAAGACAGGGAGGAAGTGTTTTCTCTCTTCATTTATACAAAATGACTGCTTAATCTTGGCCTTCACATGGTAGTGGAAATAAGAGAGTGCATCTGTGTGTTGTTGGGCAGCAAGAAAACAGACTAGCTGCTCCTTACCCTCATCTTGCACATTCTAGGAAATCTTGTCTTTAATAGTTGGACCTCAGCTGTCAGTAGCAGAGTCTGTTGCTGGGGTGCTAAACATTCCATTTCTAGGGTTTTGAGTGAGTTATTGCTGTTAAACTCATTTCGGTAATACATGAGATTGTCTAGCCATGAGAAGTGTCCTTGGATACTTTCTCCATGTTGCTATATTCTGAAGCTATTCTGTAGAAAATCTTCCCAAACAGGACCATCACCACCTCTCTTCAATGTCTACTTCCCCAAGATGTTGCTCAAAGGTGTCCAAAGTTCTAAAAAAATATCCATAAATAAAAAATGGGTTTATTTGGCCTGCATGTGCTGTTTACCTGATCTCCCTAGTACACATACTGCATGCAGTGTACATACAGATGTTATCTGTGAATTATCAGGACAAGAAGAGGGCTTCAAGCAGGTTCCTCTGAGCTGAATGCTCACTATGCCCTAATGTAGGAAACCCAGATAATATTTAATGAGCTGACTGCTGCCTAGTTCAGAAAATTAAAGTCATAGGTACATCCTGAGAACCAGGCTTCTAAACAGGCTTGAGAGGCAGGCTTCTTCAGAGGAGACTCTGAAGACCCAGAGGATTCAAAGTCCCTCTAGGCCTGGCCACTCGGTGGTACCTCCTGGTCTGCAGGCCTGGGTGGGGACTATGTGAGGTGGGAGGGCTGAGCTGTGACAGCTTCCTCCTCCTCCACGGTGACTTTGCTTTAGAAAGAATTGTAACCCTGAGCCACAAGCAAGCAGAGCACACACCCCCTAGAAGTTGTGGCCAGCTCATCACTACCCATCCACCTGCAGTGTTAACTGGATGTTGATTGCTGTTCCCTGGCAGTACTGCTGAGGCTGGGGCCAGGGTGCTTTATTTTACATCTACATTTGGTAGGACAGGTAAAGCTCAGATCTTTTCTGCGCATTCACAAAGCCTATCCGCTTCATACTGAAATCAAATCGGGAAACCTTTTGGAAATATTTTTAAGCTGATTCCCCCTATAATGCAGCTCTAGATGGGATAAAGAGAAAACCTCTGAGATTTATAGTAGTTGAGAAGCACCTAGACATCAAGCTTCCTGAATGAACCCTTTCTAACAATGGCAATGCCACGAAAGCATAGAATTAGTTGTTTAAAAAAATTTGACATGGCTAACCACTCAGATTCTATTAGCTGTGTGACTCTGAAAGTTGGGGGTTATGGTTATGTACTTTTACTAGAAAAGTAGTAGAGGAAAGGGGGCTGGAAAGGAGGGGAGCAGAGAGGAGAGGAGAGGAACACTTGTGCCTGGTGAAAGTGTGAGACTCTGTCTACAGTTGTGACAGCTGAGACATGCTGGTTGCAGTGAGCCAAAATGTTAGGGTGGGGCATATCAATGCTGGGGTGGGGTGTGTGCAGCTTAAGGGTTAACATTGATGGAGCAGGCTGGGAGGTGGCTGGGAGGCCCTGTGTGTATGATGTGTGAGCTTTGGGCCAGCAACACAATGGTACCGTAATTATCTGGCTGAAACATGTTCAAATGGCAAAAAGTTGCAAAACAGATCGACCTTCCAGAGAAGACAGGGAGCTGGTTACAGAGGTCTGCAGCCATCATCCTTTTTTCAATACATTTTAAACAAGAGGATCTAGTGAGTGATTCTGATTCAATACACATAATCAGTTTGCAAGTCTTATTTCCATTTGAAAACAGGGCCATTTGCAATCATAAGAGCCGGACAGGCTGAAAGCTGCAGAAATCTGCTGCGTTACCAGCAGATGAGAGGTGACAGAACCTGTAGGCAAGCTCTAAATATTTTCTTCTAGCCTCAGACCTGTGTTTCTTGTGTTCCTTTAGTCCTAATGTAGCCTAAGTGAAATATTCCTGTTGAATATATCTTAATTGCTTTAAAACTGGGACTATGATGACTGGGGAGGGGAATATGTCCAGAAAAATGTCCAGAAAGCTACCAGAGAAACCATGTTGATTGTCCTGCTTAACAGTCATGTAATAAAGAATATGCTGAGGGAAAGATTTGATGACTTAAAAAGGTGCTGTCTAGGGCTGAAGTTTGCAGGCCTGAGCGATACATCCCTGTACTTTGTGTGTGGGATTCATAGGGTGGCTTGGGACATAGGAGCACAGCCTTAAAGAAAGCTCAGCCACAAAGATCAAGTCATGGGGGACCTTTGAGGTCTTGCAGTTCCAAATTGGTTGTCAGGAGTCTCTATGAAAAGTATGGGCACTTGAAAACTGCTTTATTGCCTTCTAGTGGAAACTTGATTTCTGGAACCAAGCAAGCAACTGTCTGTAGCCTTCGCAGTCTGTCCCACAGGCTTCCTCCCACCCGTCTGTGGTCCTTGCTGCAGTCCCAAGCCCGCAGCCTCACTTACACAGTCTCACCAAGCCTTCAAACTGCCCCACTCCAGTTGGTGATTCTCCAGTCAGTGCGCATGCTTGCTGACTAGACCACCAACCCCTCCTGGAAACTACACTTGTTTCCCTGGTGTGTGGGACAGTAGAAGCAATTCTGAACTCCTGAATACACAAATTTTAGTTCACTAGGTTAGGGCAGTGATACAAAAATTTAACCTGAAGGGATTAAAAAAATTTTTTTGAACAAAGTTTTTAAGAAAACCCAAATCAAAGCCACTGCTGTTTCTCTGATTAATTTTTGAAACACATTCAATCTCTTTTCAGATGTCTAACTTTTTAACTGAAACTCAATCTAATAATAGTATACACTTAATTTAAGTCTATTTAATTTTTATTTCAAATGGGGGCAAGTGTATTTTCAAATGTCTTTGCAAAGTGTACTGTCTCTGGGAAGATCTCGGGAGAATGGATAGAAGGCGGTGGGGGGGGCTATTCTAGGATTCTGTGCAGCTCCTGGTGTTCTTTGATATTTTTACAAAACTATTCTAAAGTCAGCTGAGGTGGCACATGCCTTTAATCCAGCATTGAGGAGGCAGAGGCAGGCAGTTATCAGTGAGACTGAGGCCAGCCTGGCCTACATAGCAAGTTCCAGGCCAGCTGGAGCTACAGGGAGACCCTATCCCAAAAAGATGAAAAGAAAAACTATTCTAAAAACAGAACAAAACAACAACAACAAAAGCATTCCAGTATTCTGTTTAACAGATAATAATACAGACCACAAGGATCTAAAAACATTACCCCCAAAACTCTTAATTTTTTTCTCCCTACAACCTATCCTGTGGGTAAGCTCCAGTTGACTAGAGGGGTGGTCCATCTTGGGAGGAGGGATGGGGAGAGAGGTAAGGCCTTTCCCAGCCAGACCTGTCCAGGCCCCCTAGGATAGAGCTCCTACAAGTGACAGGAGACCAGAGTCAGGCTGGGACCAGCAGGACCTAGACTAGGCTTGGCTGGGTAGACAGTAAGTGGTGTACAAGAACTTGGTGCCCTAGAGCAGCAGAGCCAGCACAAGCTCCCTAAGCAGGAAGTTTCAGCTACCCAACAGCTTCACAGGGATATAGTGACCACATGGAGACTTCTGGAAGTGGTGATAGATTTGTGTTCATCCCCTCACATCCTCTTGGGCCAAAAATACACAGGATCAGAACTGCTAGGCCACAACTTTACATGTGTATCCATCCAGAGGGAAGGAACCTCAGCCTGCCTTCTCTGGAGGCCTCCCATTAGGTCCCAAAGATCATCTGCAGAAGCACCTCAATTCTTGTATTCATAGCCAGATGTGACTCTGTCGTCAATTTATTTGTTCCCTCATTCTCCCTTATCTTCCATTTCTTCATTTCAATGCCTTTTACTTGCTTTCTTACCCAATTCTAGACTCATAGCTTCAGTCTTACTTTACAGGCAATTCAGTGTCATTTTCTTAATGCCAGTACTAAACGGAAAAGCAGATAAAGCAGATAGGCTAAACTGTAAAGAATGAAAGCCAGTAAAGTCCATGGGGGAGGCCATTTGAAGAGTAAGAAGACCAAAGAGTAGCCAAGATCTACCTGTCAGGGCACTGGCAAGAGAAAGGATAGCGGAGGCAAAAAGAACTCTCCCCCTGGAGAAATTCAATTAATGCTAGCAAACAGGGAGGGCCAGCCCGCCTCCACAGAAAGCAAGCCCAGGCTGCTCCAGCATAGAGGAAAACCTTCTGTGTATAGTAAGTAGTCAGTCTCTGAGATAAAAGGCAAATCTAGAAAACACTGCCAGGGTTTAGATATGGCTTAAATTAAATAGTTCCCAGGGCGCAGCCCCAAGTCCACCCACCCCCACAAGTCTATCTTGCTACTTCCACCTGGCTACCTCTGGGCTCTAAGGAGGTACAAACTCCAGGCAAACCTGGAATCAGAGAATGCAGTTATGGAGAGAGAAAATAGTAGCTTCTGGAAACTTCCACAGAAGCAGACAAAACTCTTTTCTTTGGGACAGGTGTTTCCCTGGCTGAGAGAAGAGTCTTGGAAAGCCATAATTCTTTTTGCTTTCCCCACCATGGACGTTGGACCGCGCGCCCCTTTAGTCTCTGCCTTAAGCGAGGCATCCTGTGAACGGGCGTCCCAGCTGCCTAGGAACAGGGTGGGACTTTGGCTGGGACTTGGAGAAGATCCCAGCACGGCCACCTCCACTTTGGCGGTCTGCGCTTTCTAAGATGACAGATGGGTGTGGAGAGCGCGATGCTTTACCCTGGATCCCAATCCCTCAGAATGTGTGCTTTGGCAGAGGCCGCGCCCCCCCTAAAACAAAAACCAAAAGACACTTCTCTGGGGTCAGCTGGCTCCGTTGGGTGCTCACAGCGTCGGAGATCAGCGACCACAGCGCTGGAGGAGGCTGGGGCCCTGGGCCAGCGGTTCTACACTTTGGGAAGGAAGTCCTTACCCCACCTCAGCCCTTCAGGGTTTCCCTTCAGCCCCTGGAGCACCCAGACCCTGCTATTTTAAGGGTTACCCTCGCAGTGGTGTATTTTAACTGAATCACAACCTTTAAAAAAACAAAACAAAACAGCATGACACTGGCTGTGCTTAGTAAGGACATCCTCTGGGTGGTGACCACCGAAGTGCACATTTGAGATGCTTCTGGGGCTGTGAAGGGCAGGCTCCCTCTGCCCTGACCCGGCCGGGTGGGTGAGGTCTCCGGGAGGGATGGCGGTGAGCACCTACGGGTGTAGGACTGAGCGCCGCGGTCGAGGCGGCAGCGGGTGGGCACCTCCGCTCAGCTCCAGCGGCCAGCGGTAGCGCGCATCCTGAGCTGCAGCCGGCGGGGTGGCGGCTCCACCGTCCGGCCTTTCGAGGGAGAAAGAACAGGGCTCCGGGCGAGATCAGTGGGTCAGGTGCTGACGCCGGAGTGCTTCGTCCTAAATTTACCTCTAGCTTTGCCTCCCGGGTTCCTAGTCTCTGATATTTCACAGGCAAAGATTTCCATCTTTGGGGCGAGTTTGTTTCAACTCTCCTAAACTCAGAAACGGAGTCTTCAAAAGTCTTAATGTGTGTGTTTATTTTTTTCTAGCGTTTAAATGAATGCGAAGCCACGGATCGAATCCTGTCACTCATTTGGGGTTAGCCTCCCCCGATATTTCACACGGAAAACAAAACTTGGGTCCCCCTTATTTGTACTTGTCCTTAACCTTTACAGCAACCGCTGTAGATGCGGCTCTGTCCATTCTCTAATAGATTTTACCGGGGACTGGTGACAGAGAACTGATTTCTTTTCTATTAGGGTTTAGCACATCTTTGTTGAAGGCCTGTAGAAAGACCAGGGATTAGATTTGCATCTCTTAGACGCCCTGTGTGGTCTTTGTGAGAAGCTTGTAACTGTTAAAAATGACTTGTTAGGAAGCGTGTGGGCTCTCATCGCTCTCCTTTTGACAGAACGATTGTGAAATTCAGATTGGCCCTGTAGGATTTAGCCTGCAGATTCCACCGGAACCCTAAGCAATTAGACCCTAATCTCACTGCAATCATATTTGAGTTAGGATTTGTTGCACTTTGTTTACTTCAATTAAAAGCAGTGGAATAATTTTTTTCAGCTTTTAAAGTGAAATCTCCAGGAATAAAACCTCAGGACTGCTTAGAAACGGCTTTGGTAGCGGTGGGGATTTTTCTCGTGTGGCTTGCTCCTAGCCCTCTGGCCCGTCCCCTCCCCCATTTAAATTATTCTTTCTTCTCCCGTGGCTCGCTAACTCCACGATCTTCTTCCCTGGGGTTGGATTCGGGTCGCCGGCGACCGACCGCGTCGAGATGACTCCTAGCGGAGAGAGGCGCCCTTGCTCTGGGAGCGCCCGCCAGGTCTCCATCAGGGCACCTCCCTCCCGCGGCCACGTGGGACTCCCCATCCGGGCGCGCCAGGCTGCTCCCGGGATAGGCTCGGGGCAGGGGCACCCACCCAGCGTCGCATCGGTCCTCTTGCGGGGGAGCAGGCCACCGTCCACCTGGCAAGGGAAGGTAGAGGCCGCTGGCTCAGTCCGACTTCCGCGAGCGTGGTGGGCGGCTGGGCTGCCCCGGGGTCCACTACGGCATTGCCTTGGGTTTAGCTTCTGGCCTGAGCACTGTTAGCTTGCACCGGTGGACGAGCTGTGGCCTCCCTCCTGGTCTGGCTCACCGCCGGTACTGGCCGGCTTCTGGCCTCGGTCTTCTAGGAGCCAGCTACCCTCAAACTCAGAGCGCATAGCTGGCCTCTTTCGGCTCCGGAGGCCCAAAGCCAGGCCTCTGTGGGTGATCTCTTTGATCAACCGGAGGAGGGCTTGTCACCCAACTCCAGGATCTCAGCCAGTTAGCCGCTAAGCAGTTCCAAGGGTTGCCGGCAGGTACTGTCAAGTTGGCAGCCCGGGAGAACTGAGGCAAGCTCATTACCTACGCTTGTTTATCTAGTGAGAGCATCACTTTCGTTTGCTAGGAACATCTCTTCATTTGGAAGACACAACAATGACCCTGAGTTAGCATTTCTTTCGTTTTGATTCATGACTTACTGCTCCTACTTGAGTTTGATTACCTTTCCTAAATTACTGCTTCAGCTTTCTTAGTTAATATTGAAGAAACAGCCAACCCAGAATGTAAACAAGAGGACATTTTCACAAGGAGGACTTCAGTGCCATTTATTTTTGATGGGGGAAGAGGAACACATCAGTTTTTAAGCTACGTAACTTTTAAATAGTGCTTTCATGGTCATTTGGCCCAGAGAGGATATTTTTAATTTTTTCTTTGTATTTAATTCCACAAGAATAAAGAGAAAGCCATTCTGCAGTCTAACTCCTGTGATTGTCACTGAAATTCTTTAAGTGGGGGAGAATGTATTTTGCTGATATTAAGTACTGCATAAGTGTAGAGCAATATTAACTGATTTAAGCAAGTAATGCTTTCTCAAATCTACTTAAAATAGGCCATTTATTCAGATAATTGTTATTGTTAGTTATTATTAACTTCGTTGAGAATTTTTAAGAATCCAAAAGAATACACAAGAACATTTCTGAGCTGGTGTGCAGTTTCAGGGAAGTGAGGCTGTAGTAATGATCTCTTTGAGACCTACCAGAAGTCTTGATCTACAGATTGAGGATCCCTGCTTTCAACCAATTCTGCATATAGTTTTGTGCACTCTTTCATTTGTGAATAGGATCTGTACCAAAACCCTAGAGTGACCATGACAATTGGGTAATCATACACAAGGCATCTTTGCTAATGGAGAGATTCTGAAAATACATTTCTAGTGAATACACAGATAACAGTGAGAGTGAAAGGGTCAGGTGCCACAAATCATAGATTACTCTGCCAAGGGTTGCCAGCCATCTGAGGTTTGGAAGGACATTGATTCTCAGAATACTCTCCTCCGTTTGTGATTTCACTTACTTGACCCTACTTCTGTCATTAAAAAGCTGGCAGGCACAATCAAGGGCAAGCAGGTTGGCTACCTACCCTTCTGGCAGCCCTCCAATAGTCCCATTTAGCTGCCAGGAGACATAGAGAGGAGTGAATCACTTGTGCAATCCCACGGTAGCATCTAGAAGGTACCAGGAAAACTTCAGTGGCAGCTTTCAGGTCCAACAGTCAACCCTGTTTCCTACATCTTCCACCTCAAATGTGGATCAAATTCCTGGGGGAATTCAATCCTGAGAAGGACAGGGAAGGGATCATCAGAAGTGACTGAGATGCAGTCCTCAAGCAGCTCCCCTGGTAGGAAGGTCTTAAGATCTTCCTTCAGAGTCTCAGTTTGAAAAGTACCACAAATAAAAGCAGGATTTTTATTACTGATGAGGAGCAAACTCCAGGAATTGTCCATTATCAGATAGTAGGGGAAAAAAATCAAGTGCCATCAATGAAATTTCATTCATGTAACCTGAACAAATTTCTGGCTTTTAGCATTTGCTTTAATAAGGTTTTATTTTTTTCTAAATCCATAAAAGATTAGGTACTCAACTTTCAGAGAAACATGAAATTGGGATGATATAAAAGCGTTTTTTCGACCTCAGATTGAAACAAGCAAGTATTTGGCACACCAGGCATATTGTAAAAACAAAATACATTTCTCTCCAATATCAGTGCTCTGTTCATGAGGCTACACAATCCAGGAGTGAACCATGAAAGAGAGCTATGGGTGAGATGAGATAGCTTGGACCCATGCTCCTGAGGATAAGCGCTTTTCACATACTCTCCTTTTGGAAATGGTTTTGAGGTCTAAAATGGGCTATTATCACCGAAGGTGAGGCTGTAACTCACTAGTAGGTACCAAGAAAATTCTCTTAGGCTCCTCTAAAGTTTTCTTCAGGGTACTTTCTTGTATGAGAGGCCTTTTAACACTTTTGAACAGAAAAGAAAGGTAAATTCACTGAAGTGTGAGTGTTCAGGAAGGCTAGTAAAATGTATTTTTCAAAGAATACTGTACTCTATTAGGGAGGTTTCCAGATGTGAAACATAAAAAACTCCCAAATTAATGTTCCAAAATTATATTACCATATCTGTGTATTCTTAAAGAATAGAGATAGACATTAGTCATCTACATTACCAAAGGGGGAAAATATTTTAAAACCAGATGACAGATTTGTGCCTTATAATTTAAACAGTACTGAATGATGAACAATTTTCCAAGTTCATTAAGTGGAAAGAAGAGAAGATGTCTGTAAAAGTGAATAAAAAGACTTTATCATACAAATATGCCTAACCCCCATTTTCTTAGCTGATAATACAAATCATTACTTTCTCTAAGAGTCATTTCAATGTAATAAATTCATTTTAGAGCCTTAATGCAACCAACACCCATGTCCTTTTAAAACTATAAAGAACTTCCAAATGGCTCCACCCAAATTGAAGGCATCGACCTAATTTTCTTGCTTATTAAGTTATAACAGTGAAATTCATGGTCAAGAACATTTTCCATTTTGACTGATACTCCCTCCCAGAGCAGTTTTTCTTTCAGGAGAAGAGAGAACAAATGGAAAGAAGGAAAGTCTATGTCTATATGATTTAGGCAGTCACATCCCACATTCTTAACTTAAAGCTGTAAAACAACCACATGGTTTTTCTCTTCTAAGTGTCTGCTATTAGGTAGGATCTTGTACAGTGCCTGATACAATATTTACTAAACAAATACTTTCTTACTCAATTTGTGAAATGCTTTAGTGATTGCCCTTTTAATCCTTCCTGATATGCAAAATATGAAGACAAGGAAGTACTATTGGTATGTTCTTTTTGTATTAACAAAACAGTTAAAATTCTAGATAGTTTTGATAAAAATGTCAGAAAAAAAGGCCTCATTCTTTCCTAGTTAGTAAGGAAGAAATCTGATGTTTTCCTATTCAATTAAGACTGTGTGGACTGATGCTGTATTGTTTTCAACAAATACAAAGTCCCAGATGCAACACGAAATGAATTTAAAGAAGAAATAACTTGGAAAAGTCTTTGTCTCTTATTACAGTTCAGATATAAACCTTCTATAGTACAACCATCATCCAAGACTTTTACCATTCTAAAGAGTGACCAGGCTCTGAAGTGATAAAGGTGTTTCAAGGTCACAAACACGATCACTCTTTAAGGGATAGATTTGGCAGCTGATCAGTGTGGCCTCAACAACCAGAAAAGAATTTAAATTAGTGTTGTTAATGATAATCCCACATACAGTGTTTTTAAATTAGTGTTATTAATGATAATACCACATAGGTAGATGGCACAATGACCACACTACAGTGCTAACTTTCCCTAAGTGAATACTCCTCACATTTTAGTAGAGGTTATAATCTTGGGGCCCAAGGGAAAAGAGTGAATGCGTGGGACGGTATCCTGATATTGTAAGTGGCCCTAGGCTTGGGATAAGTGTATCTCATGCCTTCCATGAGCCCAAACTGCTGCTACTGGATCATCTCCAGTGATTTGGGGGCCTGGCTCAAGATTATTTACACTTTCGAATGTATGTGTGCGTGTGTGTGTGTGTGTGTGTGTGTTGAAACAGTTTCCCCCTGTAGCCCCAACTGGCCTGGAACTCACTATATAGATCAGATTGGTTTGAATCTTACAGAGATTCGCCTCCAAAATGCTGGATTAAAGGCATGTGCCACCACACCCAGAAAAGTGAATCCTTTTGATCAGTGAATATGGGGGCATCATTTCAAGTGGAAAATATATGCGTCTATACCGAGGACACTTCTGGATTCCTCTGAACAATCTCCCATAGTAGACATTTGCATCGGGGTGGTGTTTGCTTATCAAGATGGGAAAGACTGGAAAGAGCCAAATAGTAACAGAACCCCAGACACACTAAATTTTACATCCACATTCCATTTGTTTAAAACAGAAAACTCCTTTTATTACAGCATTTACTTGGTATATAGGTAGTGTTTATATCTACAGATATGCTTTACAGGCTTCATGGATTTCTCATAGTCATCCAACTTGTATTCCTAGCAAGGAATGGAAGTGGTGGTACACCTCTTCAATCTCAGCACTTGGGAGGCTAAAGGAGGAGGGTTCCGAGTTCAAGATCAACTTAGCTACTCAGTGAATACTGGGGGCTCTGTCTCAAAAACTAACACATCCAGGTGTGATGGCATATGCTTTTAATTCCAGCACTTGGGAGGCAGAGGCAGGTAAGTGTGAGATTAATGCCAGCCTAGTCTATGTAGGGAGTTCCAGGCCAGCCAGGGCTATATACTGTTACACACAAATGAAAGTTAAAAATAAAGGAAACCATTAAAAGCAGGGCTCTTTGACAATGTCTAGAACACTGGCCCCTTTTTATTCAACATTCACATGAAGGAAGGAATTGATCGTTCACCACCAACCTGATGTCAAAGTTAATTCCCTACCTTGAGAGAGTGAGTTAAAAATTATACTTGTAGGGCTAGAGAGATGGCTCAGCGGTTAAGAACACTGACTGTTCTTGAAGAAGACCCAGGTTTGAATCCCAGCACCCACATGGCAGCTAACAACTGTCTGTAACTCCAGTTCCTGGGGATCCAACAGCCTCTTCTGTCTTCCGCAGGTATTGCACGACATGGTGCACTTACCTACATGCAGGCAATACATACATACACATAAAATGAAAATAATAAATAAAATATTTTTAAAAATTATACTTGTAAAAAAAGTTATACTTGGAAGTTGGGCGTTGTGGCACAGGCATTTAGTCCCAGTATTCGGAAAACAGAGATCAAGTCCAGCTTGGTTTATATAATGAGCTCTAGCTCATCTGGGGCTACAGGATGACTCTGTCTCAAAAATTCACACACGAAAAAATTATACCTGAAGAAAGTGGTTGATAGAAACATAAACCAAGTTGTTTCAAATGTTCTGTTGGCAATTTGCACCCAGTTTAGACATCATAATAGAAAAACTAGGGACGTATCCCAAGACCAAGTTTTTGTGATAAGAAAATACAGTACTCTATTAACTGATTCATTTATTCCACCAGCAAACGTTCATTGAGTGCTTACTCCAGGCAAAGTACTAGCCATGGAGAGGAAGACAGATCTCTGACCCCAAGGACAATGTGTGAGAAGACAGGCATGTATCCTGTCTATCACAGCCCAGTGTAGTAAGTAGAGTCATGTGAAGTCTGTGTTGGATGTAGCAGGATCCCAGGGAAAGATGATTTGTGTCTTATAGGAGGAGAAAGGGAGATGTTCAAGCTTACTCTAGAAGGAGGAACAAGCTTTATTAGGCTTTCTAGGCAGAGGAAACCATGTGCACAAAGGCCCAGAGTGATGGGAAAGCCTGTCATGGCCAGGGAATCATAGCTGCTTTGCATGATTAGAGTATAAATTGTGAAGTAAAAGGGAAGAGTGTCACAAGCTAAACACTGTGAAGATCCTAGAATGCCAGGCTGAGAAATGGAGGTTTTATCCTGTATATCAGATGGAAAGCCGTTAAAAAAATTTGAATACAGTCAGATGGACATTTTAGGAAGGCCATGCCATCAGCAGAGTGGAGAAGATAGATTAGAAGTTGAGGCAAATGAGTACAGTAGCTGTTTTCACCTGCTGGTGTGGTTGAAAAGTGCTAAAGAGAAATACCTTTCATTAAATAGATATAAACCCTGAAAGCTTAGCAAGAATGAATAAAAATATTTCCCAAAGAAGTATCTTTTTAAAGAAAACAAATACCCACAAAGCACAAAGACGGCTGGTTAATTTGTCATGACCTGAACATACCTTTTACATACATACGTTGCTGTGCTTGTGTGATTGACAAGCACCTGAGTGGTTATTTCTCCTGCTGTATTGGAAGACTGTATAGTTGCAGAAAGAGTCTACCAGGAACCAGCTGACCTGCCTGTGGTTTTACAACTCAGTCTATCAGGGTCTCTCAGAAAGTCACTTTATCTCTTTGAGCCTCCATTTCCTCCATTGTAAAGTGAGGGGCATAGTGTAAAGAGTATCTTTGTGATTCACAACCTTGCACTTAACTAATCTCTCCTAATGTTTATTTCTTACTTCATCTTGGTAA
Organism: Nannospalax galili; assembly: GCF_000622305.1. Taxonomy (NCBI): domain Eukaryota; kingdom Metazoa; phylum Chordata; class Mammalia; order Rodentia; family Spalacidae; genus Nannospalax; species Nannospalax galili. The sequence goes on along the minus strand of NW_008336020.1, from coordinate 335,199 downwards.
AATTTTTTTAAATAGTTTTAAGAGGGATAGAAGTGTTTTAAAGATAACCTCAAAGTGCGTCATTTGGGATACAATTGCAATTTGATTGTTCCATGCTTAACATACTTAGCCTTCTTCCATGCAGGGTTGAGGATGTTGGTGGCTGTTTTGAAGCAGTTGGACTTACTGCTTATATGACTCACATTTTATGGTCATATGAACAAAAAGAGTACTATTTAAACACTTTTGAGGTCTACTCAGCTAAATGAATGATTTTAGCTCTAATATTTCAGTTACAGATCTTCCTGTCCAAAATGATTCTGTTTAACTCAGGCCAAATAATTGTATGTCTACAGAAACACAGTACTGGATAAATTATGGCCCTTAAAATGATAGAAACTGTGCTGCTTTTGTGTCTCCTTCTTTTAACTTGTGTATTTCTTTGGAAACTTTCTGTTATTTAATGCTTTTTTCCCCCTCCCACTTAAAGGCTGTTCACATTAGTAATATGTCTCCCAGAGCTCTGGGAGTTCATAGGGTTTGTACCTGCAAAACATCGCAGAACCCTTACTGCGCTTCAGAGACATGCAGGGGTCCCAGGGCAAATCAAAATGTTTTTGAATGTATGACATGTGTGAAGTTGATGAAAATTCATGACTTCTCACCGACAGAGCTGCTTCAGCTTAAATCATCAGAGAAAGGTGAGTGCAAAGAATTTCATTTAATGCTTTTAATTCTGGAATCCTTCCCATCCCTTTCAATGAGTCATGTAAGTTCCATGTTTTAGTTCTGTTCTGTTTAGCAGTCTGATTAAAGATAAAAAAAAATTAGCTTACAATTGTCTTTCAGAGTTTCCTGCTCATACCATTGCCCAGATATGTAACTTTTAAAGAGGAGTTGAAATGTGGCTTGAGACTATAGTCACATAGTATAAAATGTGCAAAATACATGTGAAGACCACATGAATTCTGTTAAGTGTTATTATTCTTTATGGTCTAGAAATATTTTGAAATTTATCTCTCAAAATGGAAAATAAGATATTCAGAAAAATCTTAGGAAATAAAAAAACCAAAATGTTGTGAATATTGTGGTCAGTGGTTGGTTATTAAGTAAAAATCCATTGAAAGCAAAATAAAAGGCATTGTGCAGTGTGTCCCGGCTAAAACTGAGAACACAAGAGCATGCAGTTAATTAGAACCAATCAGCGGGATGCTTTGCAACGTTTCTCACATCCCCACACCATCTGATCTTCATAATACACATTTCCCACAGTCTGGATGCAAAAAGGACTGGAAGTAAATATTTGACTCATTAGACTCTATATCACATTTTAATTTCTATTTCTTTTAATTATTTTTTAAAAATAACTGTTGTGGAAATAAGATCTTGAAAATTCCCCAAATGCTGTTTTATCTGTGCTTTAGGATAATCTGACTTATATCTTTGTTGTGATTTTATATGTATTTGAGCCTGAGAAAAATGTTGATTTTTAAAAAAAATTCAATTTAGAACACAAATTTGAGTTATTATATACTTTTGTACAATTATTGTTGTGAAAAAGGCTAAGCTTTCCCTGAGCTATTGAATGCAGAGATGTTATGAGTGATTAATACATTATGAGCAATTAAGTATTACATTACAGCTATTCTCATATTAACACAATGCCAAACCAAGTTAACTGTGATTAACATCATAGATATCCTAAAAGCACATGCAGTACTTAATACTATTCTGTTTCCACAATTCCCTCAGTGCTTGGTTCTAGTCAGAAAAATTTAGCTTTAGTTTCATTTCTTATACTTAGGAAAAATACTACTAGGGAAAATATTGCTTTTGTCTTACTTTCATGAAGGTCACAATCTAGTCACGGTAAACAGTGTTTGTTTCTTTTCCTTTCCTATTTTCAGTTTCTGCATATATCACACAGTAAAAATAATCTGTTTTGGTAGATTTCTTTTTGTTTCTTTGTCGTCTAATTTTAAAGGTGGAACTCCTTCTGGGTCACTGAGGTGCTTCAAGATATTTTAAATTTGATGTGTTAAAAATATACATACTTCAGCAATAGTTTATTGTCAAGTTTTGACCCCATTAAAAAGCTAATTTGGGAATGACTAGCAGGTAAGCTTTTTGGAGGTGAAACTAGCCACAAACTGTTCTATTAGGAAGGGAATTGTCTTCAAAGTGAGTCGATGATCCACTCTCTAATATTATAAAGCACAGCTCGCCAGTGGGCGTCATTTGTTCCTCAGCCTCTGCAATCATCTCTTGGTAGAAGGAAACTGGCTTAGGCTGTTCTGTTTGGGCTTGTTTACTGCACTCTGGTCTGCATTTTGTCCCCTCCCATATCACACAGATGTGGCTATTTTTTTTTTCCTTTCTTCCTCCCCTTAAAAAAAAAAAAAAAGCACCTGTATCTCTATAAAAAGAAAAAGAGTTTCAAGAACCATCTTCTCTATAACACAAGTTTTTTTTTGCTTTTTTGCTCCTTTCACTAATTTACTTTATCACAGTAGGGTATCTGCAGTTAGTTTCTCCTTAGAAAGTTTATGCTTTACGCTCTTTTATAGCAGTGAAAAAGCACTTATTTAACAAAATTTTAAAAAAGGTACGTTAGGATGTAATCTTTTTCTTACTAAAAAATTTACTAAAGATAGATTAATACTTGTGTTTAACTCAACACTGATGCATCTGTCTGTCACGGCTGGAGCATTAGCTGTAAATGTTAACTTCTCCCACGAAAGCAGTTTCAATAAAGAGCAGCCTGAAATTGGTTCTTTTGCTTACACTTTGATTTGTAGGAATTGGAAGAATAATGGTCTGAAATGCATGTCACAAAGACTCTGCTGATCTCTCAAATCAGTATTTCTTAAAGCAAACAAGTTAAGTAGAAAAGTCATTTGATAAAAATTGGTGCAGGAGAAATCGGACTCACATTCTTCAGGCAGATAATGATTCAGTGGCAACCGGAGTCTCTGTGGCACTTCCTTAGACACAGTTCCTATTCATCTCAAAGTCTTAAGGAAAAGAAGGTTACTATTTTATAATTTTTAAGAACTAAACAAATAAGGGGAGGAGTGGGATAAAATCTCTTTCAGAGATACCTGCTGTTACTCAGTTCCTCAAAATTTTTCTTAGGGGACAGGAATGTCTTCTGTTTAGTTTTAGGACAAAGGCACCTTTTAAATGAAGAGCATAAAGAAAGTCTGTAAAGATGGTTGCTTACAGAAGGTAGGTTAACTCAGCTGTAAAGACTATCTAGATTAAATAGTGGGACAAAAGAACTTTAGAGCTCATACAATGCTAGTCTTTAATAAACAGCATCTTTGAAAAATAACAAAGTTGTTACAGGCGCCTTTTGGGATTCACCTTACATAACATTCTGGTGACACATTATTTTACTATGGTTCTTTGGCTCTCAGCATGGGAGTTAGAAAAAATTATGTAATTTTAGACTTTTTTGGCAATGGTCTGATGCTAGTTAAAACAAGCTTATTGCTAAACAACATTCATCTCTTTAGCAATTATATTGCTATTAATTTTATTATTACTATTATTTGATTTGGTAAATGATCAAGCTATATAGAAGGGAAATGAAACAATTAGATTTTTTAGGAATATCATGAAATAAACTTTGAGTAGTTTAGCAATTAATTAAAAGCTCTTTACATGTGACTCATTAATATTCATTTTTATATCTTGAGACCTACCTGCATTTATATTTTACAAATCAGCAAATGCTTTTCGCTGCATATTGTGTCAAGGTGAATTAATTCTTTTGTAAGCTACTTGAGTTCATTTAATGAAGTTTTTGCATTTAACATTGCTTTTAATAGTGAAAAGACAGTTATTTCAATGCAAGGCAGCACACATTTTTATTAAAACATTCCAGTTACTAATGAAAACATTATCATAAATGCTGATAGAGCCTCACTTTTTTGAATGCTTTCTCTTATGCACTTTAATTTCTTTAAAAGCATAATTACAATATATACTGTTCTTAATGGAATAAGTAAATAAATATACTAAGAATCCAAGTTAACTCTAATGAGAGGATTTTTTAAAACCTTAATAGGATAGTGAGCTCCTCCCTGGGCTTCAATTTTTCTGTCTTGTACATAAAGTGGGTTGACAAAATTAACTAGTGAAAACTACCCAAACTAGAAATCAACCAAGAGAATAGCCAAGAAGGAAAAAGGAAGAGTTTCAGGAAATGATACTTTCCCATCAGTGGACAGGCATGCATACATTAAAGGCATGAAAGGCAGCAGAGGGGGAAACAAAAGCCGTGAGCGAAGGATCCTGTGAGAGTCTGAATTAACTAAATGGGGGAAAAATGAAATCATTCTGCTCAAACTTCTCACTAATAAAAAGAGACTCGCTTTTGTTAAATATGCTTGGTGTGATTATCAAGCAAAATTTTTTTCTCCTAGACATCTATGAATAAAACATGCGTTTGAGCATTGGGTAAACAAACAATAAATGGATGAGTTCAGTTGCAACATAATAACATTTTATTTAGAAAACATATATAATCATATTTGTATTGGCAATCCAAATTTAATGACTTCTTTCAGTAAAAGCAAAATGCCTCACAAATAACATCTAATGCATAAGGATTGCTTATTCTTTGCTCGTTTGTTTTTTTTTCTCTGTTTTCCCAAAGAAACAGATTGTAAAGGTTTTTGCTGAATCATACATAAACTAGATGAAGTCTGATTATTTTGAAAAAAAAAATTAAATTATCTTAATTTTAGGCTACACATGCTTCAAAAAATTAAAAAAAAATATTTCTGGGATCAAGGAGAAAATGTTTCTAATCTATATAGCTTGAACTGATTGAAAAAAGACTGCAGCTGAATCACAGTCTTTGGCTTATTAGCCATTTCATTAACACAACATCTGTAAAATATGAATGAGAAGAAACCATTTACAATAAGGAAAGCAAACAACAGAATGAATTTCCTCTGTTGGTGTTTTATAAGACTGTTAAACAGAAAATGGAGGGAAGGACTCTCTTTAGACGATATCACTTAATTAAGTAAAGCATCCTAATCAGAGTCCCCTCCAATTGTAATGACTGTAGGGAGTCAAGTACATTTCTGTCTATATTAGAGTATCTAACTGCAATGATTTATTGATATTTATTTTAGAAGCACAACACAAAAGCAGTAGAGCAGCGGAGGCAGGAGAAGGGCGCGTGCCGTTGCTTCTGAGGTACAGCAAGAACACTTTTAAAACAGCCTAATTTTCTCGTGAGAGGTTTTGCTTTTTAAAATCAGAGCACATTTCTAGAGGAAAATGTTACTTCCCTGCATTTGATTTTTCCAAATGTTCACTGTGACGTTTCTTTGTCCATTGGGTGAATCATTGATTCACTTTCTTCACTGCAAGAATCAGTGCAAATGAGTGGATGAGCACCTGCTGTTTTCTGCAGTGACATTACTGAATTGCATGCTACACTGATTTTAGTCTTAAAATACAGCTTCTCTCTATGGGAGAGAGATTTGAGGAAGGAGAGTAAATATACTGTATAGGCAGGCAGACATTGGCTGCCCTCCAAGTTGCACACAGCATAAACCTGTTTATCTGCCACATTTCACAAATCTCAAAAACATGTGAATAATCAGGCGAGCAACTGGATAAGTGATTCACACTAGGGAACCTCACCAATATTCTGATGAGAGGATACTATGATGCTAAGACATTGGTACAAATAGGCTTGTATTGTAGAAATGGCATGTAATAAAATTGATTAGTGGTTCAAGACGAAAATAGTCTGTACTAAAATAAATTTGAAGAGCTATCTCAATCTTATGGACGTGGGTTAGGTATATTTATGTGCAAGTTATCTGAAGAACTGAATAAAAAATATGTGCTCTCACCCATAAACCATTGAAATATCCAGTGCTAATGTCCCTTTGGACTTTATGTTAGTGGATAAGATAATATATTTCTAAGAACCCAAATCTAAATATTGGAAAACAGTGTTTTAAAATTCAAAATTATATCAGCACATATATTTGAAGTTGAATTATCAAACAGGCTTACAACCTATCCATTCTGAAGAAGCAAGTTTTCTTAGAAAGAACAAAGTCTGCATTCATTTTTGTAATTGTAGAACATGAATATTTTGGTACTAAATGAACTGGATAAACCAGGCTCTCATTATCTGTAGCACAGCTTTGTTTTGCTTTTAGTTTCTGTTGTTTCTTCTTGATTTGCTGATCTTTTAATCCCCCTTTGCCTTATCCCAGTGATTACTGGGCATTAGCGTTCAGTTGTAAAGTGGAGACCCTCTAAGGTTGCAGGGCTAACCTCCGAAGCACACCATGAAAGATGTCTTAAGGTTGTTTATGAATTGTAGGCTTGGTTCACATTTACGAGCTAGACCTGGTTATAATTATAGTGAAATAAATTATTTACTTGCTTGATAGTTCTATCAATTATAATGTAGATGTTAGCCTACTATTAAAAATGTAGTTCTCTCTACATTTGTAAACACAAAATACTATTTCAAAAGCAGTAATACAGGCAACTGAATAAATATTGCATATGCTATAATTTTCTCATATTGCAGAAAGAAAATTGTTAAAACTTTCTGACACTGGACACTAAAAAATATAGTCAAAGTCATCATCATCTTAGCAACAGGAAAGCTTGGGAAAGGTGGGTGATCTGCAAATTGATGTCCCAAATGATATTCTGGTATGTTTGAGCTTTTTGATTAAAGCCTCACCTCAGGAGAACGTACACTGGGTCTATTGCTAATCATATCGACCAAGTGTTTTTCTCTTGCCTTGGTATTTTCTCTTCCTTTTTTTTACCTCTGGTTCTCATTCTTCAGGATCAGGCACAGAAGCTAACTGAATGGCTCCAGTTATCAAGATGTGAAAATCCAAATCAGAATCTATCTGTTTTGTAAGTCTAACCTGAGCAGGTTTTGTTTGCTTGGATTTTTAGCAAAAGGACATTTGTATAACTTGGGATCATTGTATCTTCATCATTTCTCCTTGGTCCTGTATAAAATATATGCATATTTACATTAGTTAAAGTAAATTTCTTAGGAAATATTGCAGGAAACACAGCAAAAGAACTAAAAAGTATTCTTTAAAAGATGTACCAGGTAAGTAACAAATGGAAGTTTGCTGGGACTCAAGGAAAGGATGATACTAAAATTATTCATAATCTGATTTAGTGTCAAGATTCAACACACTAAGTTTTGTAATCACAGGAAATTTTTTATTAAGCTTTCTTCATGAGCTGGACTTTGAGAATAGATCCACAAAACTGAAGTCAACTTTGTAAACCTCAATTAAAGTCAACCATGGCTGTTTACTTAGCCATAGTGGACCCCTCTTTGAGGGTTTGTTGAAATGATGATGATTCTGAGTCAAAAATCATCACCAAATCCTATATAATCTATATGTCAAGGATCCAATGAAATAATTGCCCGGTTACAAGTGAGCATTGAAACTACAAAAACACCATGAAAAGCATCTAAAATAAAACCTGTCCCCTTTCTTGCCTCATCCTTCAGCCCCGTGCTTCAGTGGTGGCCATAGTAATAATCTCTCATAGTTTAAGAGATACTTTTACTCATATGTAAGCATATTTTCTTTTAAATAGTTATTATTTATTATTTTTATTTTATGTGTATGAGTGTATTGCCTGCAAGTAGGTGAGTGTACCAGTGTCGTGCATTGCTGCAGAGGTCAGAAGAGAGCTTTGGATTCCCGCGGAACTGGAGTTAAGGATGGTTCGTAGCCGCCGTGTGGGTGCTAGGAATCGAACCCGGGTCCTCTGCAAGAGCAGTCAGTGCCCTTAACCGCTGAACCATCTCTCCAGCCTTGCATATTTTCTTTGAAATAACACAATAATACAACATATTTGCTATTTTAAGTTTTCTTTTGTTCATTTAGCAATGTATGTTGGTTGTTGCTCCGCATTCTCACAATGGGAGTTGACCTTATTCTTCTCGAAGCTGCAGAGGATCTTATGTAATGCGGTACTGTGAATCAAAACATTACCTCACCGATGCAAAGTTATTTTATTTAATCTTTGCTTTTCAAAATGCTTCAGCAAGCATGTATACTTTGTGTACTTTTATAAGTGTACTTGCAGAATTAATTCCTTAAAGTGGATTGCTAGAGAAAAACACATCTATAATTTTAAATGTCATTGCTACATTACTAACATAACCAGAGAAGTTGTACCAATTTACCTCTCCCTGACAGTGTTTGAGGAACAGGGTTTTAAGATTGCTGAGATGAGAGTTCTGTATTTGATGCATCCATCTGCCATTCCAGCTTTTCAAACTTGACTAAACATAGTTCACTAGCTTCTGTAATGACTGATGAAGACCTTGTGGAAACAGAGAAACTCCCCTACAGCCTACCTGCTAGCTGGGAGGCTGCACTGGGAAGAAGAGGGACAGAGCTGGCGAAGCACAATCACCTTTCCCTGGTTCCTTTGGTAACAGCTTTTCTAAATGTGGGAGCTGCAGAGTAAGACCAAGAGCCATTCACAGGCTGTCATGAGGACCTGGGTGAGAGGTCAAGTCAGAGCCATGCTGCCTGCCCCCTCTGCTCCTCTATCTCCATACAGATTCTTCTCCAACGGAACATCTACCTTTCTTCCCTCATTGGCTCAGCTTCTAAATAAGTGCTATTCTCAGTCTCTGTGGCTTCACCAGGCAGGAGCTCACTAGGCTTCCTCTGTACCTTGCTATTTAGCCTCTGTGTGTGATTAACCTAGAAACTTACCTGACATTGATCCCATCCCTGGATCGAAGACATAGCTTCATCGCTGAAAAACTGTCATTCCTTATTTAGTATTTTTATCTTTATCAATCCTGTTTACATCCTGAAATATAAACTAAAAAGTGTCAGTCTACACCTGAATTCAGCCCTTAAGTCGAGGAGTTACTTCAGTGTTCTCAAGGTTATAGTCAAAGCAGGACATGTACTTTGTATTCAGCATTAACATGCTAGGCACTATAGTAGAAACTGTAGCAGCAATGAGAAATGAATCACATTTTCTATCTTCTAGAAACTCATGAGGAGACAGAATTAATCAAATACTAACCAAACATAGGCATTGGATAACTCTTGGATAAGTGTAAAAACATTTTAAAATAAATTTCTGTGAAGTCTCAGTTCTGGAAATTTATCCTATAGCTATACCTGCGCATGAACAAAAGGCAAGCTGTTCACTGCAGCACTGTCTGTCATAGAAAGGGTTAAGGAGCCTTTAGGTTGTGGACAAGGACATTGTTATTTAGGAAATGCTCTCCAAGGAATAACATGGAGTGACCCAGAATAAATTTCATAAAATAAAAGCAAGCAACAGAATGTGTATATTTTATATTTTCTTCTCTATAAGAAGTTATGAAATAGTATGTATTGATGTTAATTTGTTTATATATAGTCATGTGCTGAAGCAATGATTCAGTCAATGGCGGGTCATGTTTATGATGGTGGTCCTGCAGATTATGACAGAGCTGGAAAGTTCCTACACCTAATGACACATTGGCCATTGGAGTGTAGAGCCATGTATAACTCATGTGCTTGGAATGATGCTGGTCTAGACAAACCTACTGTTCTGCCAGCTGTGTAGAGGCATAGTGCAAACCACAATGTGTACTGTGCAATATAGATATTGATGGTAAATGATTATGTATTTGCTGTGACATACTTTGGGTAGTATTCCCATGGTGATCTTACATATCTCATATTATATCTTGCATCAGGAGATATGTCAAGCCACTAACTACACCATTTAGTCTGGGTAAGTACACTATGTGGTTCACTCAGTGGTAGAATTGCCTAGTGATAGGTGTTTGGATAGATAGATGAGAGGGACCTGACTAGACCACAAGTGGATGGACTTGCACTGGGGAACATATGGGGACACTGACTTGACACAGTGGATCTTAACATACAGGACAGAGTATATGGGTTCCAGTGGGGGGCTATGAGAGGGTTCTGTTGGGGATGGGGCTATAAAGATGATTCAGATTGTTTGAGATATTCTGTATGAAATACAACAAAATTTAATAAAAACAAATTTAAAAAAATATTCACTGAAAAAAATTGCCTAGTGATACATTTCTCAAATTAAGTCCACCAATAAGTGGCACATGACTGCATAAAAACACTGGAAGACTTCTCCAAGAAAGGAGTGCAAGAGCTAGCCTGCAGGAGGCATCCGAGATTGGGGGTAAAATGTGGGCTTTTATTATAAACCTCTTTATGTTATCTTAATTTTATTCTTTTATGATAATTTTTATCATATGTTAATTATACATAATGGGTTTCATTATGACATTTTCACATGTATGTTTACTTGTATATGATCAAAATCACTCTCTCTTATCCTCTTCCCACCCCTATTGATCCATTCCTTTTCCCAACTAGGCCCTTTTTTTTCTCCTTCCTTCCTTCTTCCTTCCTTCCTTCCTTCTTCCTTCCTTCCTTCCTTCTTCCTTTCTCCTTCCTT
>NW_008336020.1:302449-324559 GCF_000622305.1 Nannospalax galili | reverse complement strand
TTCCTTCCTTCCTTCCTTCCTTCCTTCCTTCCTTCCCTCTATGATATAAGAATTTCATTAGGGTTGCTTATGAGAGCAGGGGTGAGGGGCTCTTTACAGGAGCATGGGCAAGCTACCAGTGGCTACACCACTGAAGAAAATGTCTCTCCCTTCCTCAGCAGCCATTACTTCAGGGGTGGGATTGGGTGAGTTCCTCCTTCCTAGCAACTGCTAACCATCCATAAATCCCCAGGGAAGGATGAGTCAGTTTAGTTTTTGAGCTATTTGAATGTGATCTATACAAAAGCATCATACTAAATAATTTTAAATTTTAAAATAAAATTTCTCTTCCACAAACTGTATTTCCTGAGGTGTTTGGAAGTCCTTGTCTACATTAAGGTAGAATAAAGACTATTACTTGATGAGGAGGCTCTGAGCAGGAGACAGAGGAGGACAGGATTTTGTTACTTATCTATAAACCCACTATCTCATGAAAATGATTTTGAGCAGATCTAGGAGAAAGAATACTGTGCTATGCAACATTCTCAAAGATGGAATTCCTTTACAATCTTTTCGATTGTTTTATTTTTATTTTATGTGTATGAGTGTATTGTCTGCATGTATGTAAGTGTACCCATGCATGCAATGCCCATGGAGGCCAGAAGAGGGTGTCAGATCCCCTAGAACTGTACTTACAGAAGGTTATTGGCCTTCATTTGATGCTGCAAACCAAACCTGGTCCTTTGCAAGAGCAGCCAGTGCTCTTAACTGCTGAGCCATCTCTCTAGCCCCTCAGATGGAATTTCTTATGAGCAGGATACATGTTAAGACATGAGAACAATTTTTGGAGCAGATTTCATTCCTTAGCATATTGGCAAGACGTTTCAAAGTGGCCAACTCACTTCCCCACAATGATTTGCCCATACCTTGAGCTAACCTGCCTAAGCCTTAAAATTGAACAATGTGAAGATTTTCTTCTTTAAGCTTTGAATAAAGGCCTAATGTTAAATTGCAAATAATAGAAATTAGCTGCCTTGCCACCAAAATGCTGTTTTTCTTTAACAAGACTGTGCTCGACAAATTCCCAGAACATCACATTAAGGTGATTTGGGGAGAGATATTAGGATAGAATTAGATCTGGAGAATTTTCTGGCCACTTCTATGAACTGAAATTAGGATGTTTTACAAGAAGATAGTAGAGAATAAAAAAAGTAAGAAAAATGTTGATGATTTCATGATTATAAATGAGAGTGTTAGAAGAGTGTGAAAAGTTATAATAGTCACACAAGTCACACGAGGACATGAAAAGCTGCTGCTGGGTAAGGAGTCCTTCAGGTCCCCGTGTATCTCGGCTACTGTCCTGCGTCTTCAGTTCCTTTCAGTCATTTTTGTCCCAAAGACTATATCTAGGGGATAGACCTGGTTTTCTAGGACACTAATGGCAAGTGGCTGGAGGTGTGGAGGTAAGTGGCCATGACCTCCCATGACCTCCTCTTACAAATATTTTATTTCCCAGCTGGTCTCAAATCAGTCCTTCGGAAAGAGTCAAAAAAATCCTGATGATTTAGGAATGAGAGTTTCAGGTATGATAAAGTGACCAGATAACTTATCTAGTCCACAAGGAGTGTCAGTTTCTTTTCAGAGGTCCTAGCAATTTTTATGAAATTACCACATAAATGTGAGCCTGTTAAATGAGCCATTGCCAGCAATCAGGACCACTTGTTACATAACATCAGTAAGAGGGACTCAGGTGAGAAACAACTCTGATTATAGGTATTTAGTCCAAATGTACATCAGTTGTAACTCCTTAAATGTATTTCTTTTAGCAGCTAATTGAAATACTTTATCAGTGAAAGTCTTGACACAACAGTTATACAAACATACATATAAAAACCATGAGGAAATTAAATCAGACTTAAAATATACACCTTAACAAAACGGTGGCTTAATTTGTACTCACTTTGTAATTGTAACTAAATATTGTGGTAAGTAGTTCTCACTTTAAATCCTAAGTATATGGGCATTTATTACGCACAATATGAAAATACTTCAGGAGGCTTGTGATTAACGCCGTGGTATTCAAGCCTAGTTTACAGTGACTTTCAATCAAAGACAAAAAAACTCAAGCAGATGATGAAACACGCTAAAAAGATGTATGTTTACACCCAAGGACTCAATTCAGACTTGCTCATGTTAGCTCAGTTAGTTCTTCTCCCTTGACAAGTCCCTCTGAGCTTGACCCAGCTGCCCTAGGGATTAGCCTTAAAGGTAGGGCAGCCAGATAAAAATATAAGAGTCCCAGTCAAGTTTAATTTTAGATAAACAATGAATGTTCTTAGTATAAATACATACCAAATACTGAACACAACACACTATACTAAAAAAGTGGTGGTTGTTTATTAGAAAATCAAGTATCACTGTAGACTTTGCACTTCTATTTTTTCTAGGCCTGGCAATCCTAACCCAGGGGTGCTGAAGAGTACCTACATACCTCCTTGTCCTACCTTCCATGGCTGAATGTGGGGCCTTTCAATCATGCAAACACTCACTTGAACCTGTATGTGTTTATACTTTAAAGTAAGATGCCCCACAGGGTTGAAGCTCTGCAATCCAGGATGTCCATGAAGCACTGAGCTGACTCTTTGCACACTGCCTGCTATGGTTTCGATGTGGTTTCTTCTCCAGTGTTCATGTGCTGGAAGCCTATTTGGTGTGGCACCAGAGGAGGTGGGACCTTTAAGAGGAAGGGCCCATTGGGAGGCTATTAAATCACTGAAGCCACTGCCCTGAGATCGGATTGTAATGTCTCTCATGGACCCTGGACTAGTTTTAGTGACAGTGAGTTAACATAAGGGCAAGCCCCGACCCTCAACCTCCAGATCTTTCTGGCTTTCTGTCTTGGGATGCAATCTCTTCTTCCCAGAAGTGTTCTCACCACTGTGATGCTTTCTTCTAAGAAGACCTTACCAGAGCTGAGCTGAAGCCAGTGCCATGTTCTTGAGCTTCCAGAACTGAGATACATAAGTCGTTTCTTTATAAAGTGCCCACTTTTGGATATTTCATTACACTAGCAAAATATGAGTTCATATACTCCTTTATCCCCTATTACTTGGCTTGCTTCCTCTGGAGAAGTTTTTTCATAGCTTCAAATAAAAATTTTAAACATTAGAGAGACATTGGCTGCCATGTCACTGACCCTAATACTGAGAAAAGGTTCTCTCTCTCCTTGAATTTGAGCACCAGTATTAACTTTTCAAAAGCTGTTCTTAATGTTTGTTGCCCTTTTTCAAAGGGCACAAGACTTGAAATGAGGTAGGAGCGTGCCCTTCAGCCTGTCTACATTCCTGGATCAGGCTTTTGGGGGAATGCAGCTACTCAAGTTTTAAAGTTTTCTAAGTCAGGCCAATGATACTGCTACTAGTGTGTAGGAACTAAAGAAACAGAATAGCAACATAGCGGGATATTAAGTAAAACATGTAGAATTGGCAGATTTGAGCTGGAGTCTTTCTTGGCTCTTCACCAGAACTGTCTATGAGGTTCTAGGCAAATCACCTAGGTCAGCCTTCATGAACCCAGGTTTCCTTTCCAATAAGATGGGGAGACTGAGACATCTATATAGCAAGAGAGTATGTATAGAAATAATTTGAAAACTTCAAATCCCATCCAGATGTTAGTAGTGATTGGTGGTGATGATAATATGATCATAGTCAAGACACAAAAAATTATAGGAAGTCAGTAGGATGCAAGTATACATGTATACTGCAGTGCTGGGGATTGAGCTCAGGGCCTCACGCATGCTAGGTGAATGCTCTGTCATTGGGATACCTCTCTGGCCTCAAAAGATATTTTAGACTTAAAAAAGCATTTTTTTTAATTTTAAATTTTTTTATTTTTGGTTTTTTTGAAAGAGGGTCTTTCTGAGACCCCAGCTGACCTAGAATTCACTATGTAGACCTTAATATCACAGAGATCTGCCTGCCTCTGCCTCCTGAGTGATGGGATTAAAGCTGTGTGTCACCACACCCAGCACTTTTTAAAAAAATTATATTTAGTGCGTGTGTGTCTGTGTATCTGCGTGTGTCTCTGTGTGTGTGTGTGTGTGTGTGTGTGTATGTGTATGTGGGTGCACACATGCCACAGCATGTGCATGGAAGTCAGAGGGCAACTTTCATAAGCTGGTTCTCTCTTTCTACCATGTGGGACCCTAGTATCAAATTCAGGTTATGGCAAGTGCCCTTACCACTGACCCATCTTGTTGACTCTTATTTTAGACTTTTAAATGTCTGCTATCTACTCAATAGGTAAGAGCTATGCATGTAAGACTATTATTATTTTACACACTGATAAAAGAGAGGCATTAGAAAACAAACTCACACGTATTTCATTCATTCATTCATTCATTCAAGATAGGGTCTTTGGTAGCCCAGGGTGGCCTCAAACTCTGACATAGGTGAGGATGACTTTGAACTCCTGATTCTCCCACCTCCACCTTTTCAAGTGGGATTACAGATATGTGTCATTATACCTAGCCAAATCCAAATATTTTAGAAATAACTTACTAAAATACTTTGTGACTAAAATATATTTAATATTTTTAGGATGATACTGAAAACAGATAACAGTGTGATAGTAAAAATCTTTTATAGTTTCATTTTTGTATCAACCATCATTCAAAATATAACCTATTTATTTTGTTAAAATAGTAACAAAGTCTCAACACATTATTAATATTATTATTGTCCTTATTATTCCTATTATAACTGTGACAGCTTGGAGTTTTCAATTTATAGAAAAGGCTTTGATGAGATGTTTGGGAAATCTGTTTACTCAATGATAAAACAGAAAGAACCAGGGAAGAGATTGGGCCAGATGTTCTGTGGCTCCTTCTTAGCATTTGCATCTTATGCTAAAGGAGGAGGGTGCCGAAGCTTGGTAAAGGAGGAGAGCGTGGACCAACTCTAATGAATGATGAGGGGAGGGCTGATCGTCGTCGTCATCCCCCCCCCCAGGGGACTGGGCACCAACTATGACTGAAGAGAAGTTATTCTTGTCTATGTCATTGAGAACTAGAGAATTGGGGAAAGTACAAAGAAAACACTCTTGGCTCTACCCTCCAAAGAGCTGAAGAGATGTTGGCTTGTGCTGCTTTGGGTCCCCACGTTTGTTGTATGGCATGTGAGAGGAGCAGAATTTCCCCTAACTTTGCCAGTATCTCCCAAAGGGACTTATTCTAGTGGTCTGCATTGAGGTGGTACACAACAATGCATTTTAATTAAGGTTCTAAAGTGGCATGGCTACTAAAATCCCACTCAAATCCTGTATCAACAGGACAGGGATAGAGATGGAGCCTTCAGAATTTAAAATTGTGCCTCTTACAGTTTCTTTTTTTCCTTTTATTACCATCCCCTAAATTCTGAATAAACCATAAAACTTTTCCAGAGAAATTCAGAAAATATTAAGACTAAAAGTCTTCGTCCTCAGATTTTGAGCTCCATCTTTAACAATAACTCAACTTGCTTTTCTTTCACTCTACTTCCTACACTGGGTCTTAAGAGTAAGTGAAGCAGAGCTCCAGCTCTAGGCTAAAGGCCTTCTGTTCCAGAAGGGCTAAGGGAAGGGACATAATGTAGGATAAGACAATCCCAATTATTAACTTCATTTGTTGCTGCAGAGTCATTACTTAAAGCTCCTCAGAGTCACCTGCATGTGCCCTGAGCCCAGATTTCTACAGGTTCCATTCTGAGTCCTGGGTGAGAAGAGACTACATAAAACCCCAGAGTCTCATCTTCACCCAAGCCTCTTAAGACATTGGTGAGCTAGCCAATGCTGCTTTAGCAAAATCAAGGCAGAGTAAGTGGCAGAGGCATTATTCTCTGCTGTGTAACAAACCACTGAGCAGTGTTGGCTCATCTGTGCTCCAGATTTCAGTGGCAGTGCCCAGCAGAGGTGTACATGGCCTGGTGCCCATGCAAGAGGCAGTAGTCCCTAGAAAGTCCCGCTGCAGAGCAGTAGGACTGAGCGGTATCCAGTTTACAGACGGTAACCTGCACCTGCAGGATGTAATGATTTCATAGAGCAAAGAAGCTGAAAAAGGGCATTTTTCATAATTATAACCAAGCACTTATGTGACACAACTGAGTGTGTGTACATACATGTGAGTGTGTACGTATATATGAAGGAGAGAAAATGTTAGAGAAGACTCCATTTCAGACACCTAACGTCACTTCCTGCTTCCTAAAACCAGTTCTAAAATTTGTTACTGATGTGAAAAAAAATTATAGTACTTTGACTAAATGACCCCTGGACTCCAAATTTTCCTCTGATTTTTCTATAAATTTGGGTTGGATTTAGGAATCTCTGCCTCCCACCCCAAGTTTCTGAGCTAATAACATTTATTATAGGGTTGTTACAAGAATAAACAATGTTAGACATACCAAACAAGCTCTCTTTTTCTATGTAGGTTTGTTTTGTTTTGGGGTGTTTGTTTTTGACAGGGTCTCCCTGTAGCCCCAGCTGTCCCGGAACTCTCTAGGTAGATCATTCTGACAGTCTCACAGAGATCTACCTGCCTCTGCCTCCCAAGGGCTGGAATTAAAGGCATGTGCCACCATACTTGGCTTTTATTTTCTACTTAGGAAGCTGAGAGAAATTTAAGCTTAAATTGTGACTCACCATTTATTAGCTACATATTGTTGGCTGAATTATTCAACTTCTTGGTTGAATTCATTCTGAATGAATTTTGAATTCCACTAATCTAGGGCATACTATGTGTCAGGCATTGTGACACATACTGCAGACCTGGTGATGAACAGCTCAAACATGAGTCCTGCCTCAGTGTGATCTGGGAGGTGAAGACAGGAGCTAATGAACTGATTATGGTACAGAACTGTAAGGATATTAGACACTTATCCAAATGGAGTTGGACCAGTAGTGAGCGGATTCATCAAAAGAGTCAGCAAAATGGACAGTCACAAAAAAGACGTCTATGTAACCAATATGGTCCATTGGAACTTCATACAGATATGGGTTTCCAGAGACAAAGGGGAAGGAAATAAAGAGCGATTACTTAAAGGGCACCAGGCATTCTTCTGAGGGTGATGAAAATGTTTTTGAGTGTTTGGAGGGGTGGCCACACAATATTATGAATGTACTAAATACCACTGAATTATAACTTTCAAATGGCTAGTTGTATATGAATTTTTGCCTCAATAAAAAACATTAAGTGTAAACGCACATCTTGATACAGGGTTAAGGAATTTTCTTTAGGTTTATGTCTAAAACTTAAAGTCCCAGGTCATTTTTCTGGTATAAACTACACCTGTAATTTATAGTTTCTAGTTTCAGTTTTAAATTCTTTAAATTGTTGCAAAAGATTATCAACTGAGGGTCTGTCTCAAAACAGAATCTTCTTAGGTTTTTAGTGTGGATGTTTTTTTCTGTTTTGCTTCTTACCTTCAGAGCAGTTTTCTTACAGTTCACGCTTAGGTCTTCGCACATTACTGAAAAAGAAAATATGGCATAGAAGGGGTGTGAAGGCATTGTGGATGTCCACTAAGTAGTTTGACATGCAAGTGTGAAAGGTTAAAATGCCAGAGGCAGGTGGATCTCTGTGAGTTTGAGTCCAGCCTGCTCTTCATAGTGAGTTCCAGGACAGCTGGGGCTACAGGTTTTTTTTTTTTTTTTTTTAAAAAAAAAAAAAAAAAAAAAAAAAAAAAAAAAAAAAAAGACAAAGAAAAAAAGTGCCCCGGAGTCAGGTAAAGTCAAGAAAGGATAGCATGCAATCAGTTTCACCCACGAGACATTAACTGGTGAAACTGGTTTAGAAGAAGGCCCCACGCGAACCGGATGACAAGGGATGAGGAGTGTACGGACAGGAAATGACCACTGTGGGTAATCGGAGAGTTTGGACTTTGAAGAAGACGGAGCAGAGGTGGGCAGCAGCTAGAAGGAGTTAGGGGTGAAGAACATATAAAAGCTGCTGAGATGCTTGAGTAGAAAGGCTAGTCACAAATGCAGAAGAAAGAAAGAGGCAGGGGTTAGATGGAGAAATCCATGCTCGTTGGGGAGCACAGCGGTGGGAGCTGAGTGAGCCCTATGAACAGCAAAGCATGAGGCTGCATGGGTTGGTCGGTTCCTTGCACTCCCTATGCACTGCCACTGCCTTCTCTCTTTTGTCCCCTTTCATTATTTTTAAAAACAACATTTTATTTATTATTTTTATTTTATGTGAATGAGTGTATTGCCTGCGGGTGTATAAGTGCACCTGTGTCATGCAATGCCCACAGAAGTCAGAAGAGGGCATCGGATTTCCCTGGAACTGGAGTTACAGATGGTTGTTAGCTGCCATGTGGGTGCTGGGAATCGAACCAGGGTCCTCTGCAAGAGCAGGCAGCACTCTAACTACTAAGCCATCTCTCCAGTCCCATCCTATTTTATTCTTATCTGCAACCTGATCCTCACATGTTGGCCTCTGCCCCTTTAGCAGCATCACTGTAGTGTAGGAAGTTACCTACATAATTCCAGGTGAGCATTTGGGCTTAGAAGCCAGTAGAGATAGGCCTAAGGTCTTCCTCTTCTCCTCCCAATTGCATACAAAGTATGTTAACAAAGTGTCTCATCACATACACACACACACACACACACACACACACACACACACACAATTTTTTTTTAAGGCAGGCTCTTGCTGGGTACCCCGGGTTGGCCTCTCCCTCACCATGATCTTCCTCTGTCTCCCAAGTGCTGATTACAGGTATGTGTCGCACTTGACTCCACATCACCAGTTCTCTCATCTTTAGCCATACTCCACAGGGACAGGCTCATTGCATTTGGGCCATTTCATGTACTTACTCAGACCTTATTCAGTCATCCTACTTTTTCCTTTCCTAAGATAAGATCGGAGGCTTCTGCTCACTGTGGAAAGAGGCTCTCTTCTCCATGTAGCCTTTCCCCAGGAATTATCCTTAATTTTTAAAGACAGTTATTAATGAGGTTAGAAAGATTGTCTGATACTTACAGTAGGCAAAACCTCTAGTTGCCCTCGACTTAGTTCCCCCCGACATCCTACTTTCTTGTGGCTTACCTCCAAGCTCTTGCTCTCCTGTCGTTTAGAGCTCCCCTCACTTTTTTGCACCTATTTCATTCAAGTTTTCTCTATGCTTTCAGAAAACACTGTTCAAGAATACTGTGTGTTCTTTGGTCCCTGTTGTCTCAGTGCAAGCATTATTTTGTTGAGTTTTTAACTGTTACTTTTGTATTTTATTTTTGAGAGTTTCATACATGACATTCCCACCCTCCCAGTGTCCCTCCTGCTCCTTCACAGCTTCTTGTCTTCTTCTTTGATTACTATAGTTACATATACACATGTACTGTAAATAGTGCACTGAGTCCATTTAGTGGTATTTATAACTGCTCACTTTGGATTAGATAATCTCTCAGGTATCTAGTCCCTGAAGAAATCTGATTCTCCCTCCGTCAGCATCCATTGATTGCCTGTAGCTGTTGATCTTGTGGGGGGACCCCATGAATTTTCCTCCATTTACATTGGCATGTCAACTGGTTTTGTCATTAGGCAGATCTTGTTAGGCTACCATACTCTGGAGAGATTTCATGGGTATAGCTTTCCTATCATGGCAAGAATGCATTAACTAGTAGTAGGTGTCTTGTCCTTCTGGCTCTTATAGTCTTTAGACAGATGTATCACTTAGGGCTGGGCACCTCAGTCACTTGTTCTCTGCATTTTTACCAGTTGTGGAACTTCGAAATAATCTCCATCTGTTGCAAAAAGAAACGTTTTGGATGAAGAGTGAGAGATACTCTCATCTATGAATATAATAATACATATTTAGAAGCAGTGGTAGTAGGTTCTTCTCTAGGGTCTGTGACCTTCCAACCACGGGCACTTGGCTATGTTTACAGTACCATGCATAGACTCCCTCCTACTGAGCGGGCCTTAAGCCCAGTTACACAGCTGTTGATTATTCCCAAGATAAAGGTTCCATTATTGCACTCATAGAGACAGTTTGCTGGGCTGCTCATTGTTGTGGTGTGTAGGCTTTTTTGTATATTCCATTTTGCAGGTGTTTCAAGTTTTACTTGGCCATTTCCCAATATTTAGGCACATAGTCACCTACGTGTTTATACTTGTGTCTTTGTTCACACTGACGATTATTTCCCTAGCCTCAGTTTGTAGAAGTGGGATTGGAGACATTTAAAGGGAAACGAGAAAGCAAGTTTCACAGTAAGAATCAGACGTGATGGTGTCTTTTCACCAGCAGAGCCAAACTTTCCAAATTCTGTTGTTATTATGACAAAGAGAATGACTTTATGAATCTTAATTGTTGTTTTACAGTTTTATGAGTATTTTTGAACCCTTGATTTTAAAAACATTGACCCTCTGATCATTTATTGTATTTATACACTGATAAATCCATAGATCTAATCCTTGGGTTTTAAAAGTTCAGTCTAAGGGAAGCATACTGATATAAGCATGCATATTGAGAATTCATGAAGCATGGGCAAGAGTTATTAAATCGACCCTATGGGTGAGCCACCAAAGAGTCTAGGACATCCACATTTAAAGGATCAAGACCGAAGTATTTTTTTACACAGGCTGAGAAGGTGAAAAGACCATTGGGGACCAACCAAGATACCCAGTCTTTACCAAGCGCAAGGGACAAATGTGTGGTCTATTCTTTCCCTTGAAGGTCTATGCTGCAATCTGTTTCCTTCTCTCTTCCAGAGCATGGTAATGGATGGCAGCTCTGAGAAAGGTACTGTAACAACCCCGTGCTTGGCTGTCTAACTTCTGCCTCTATTTCCCTCTTGAATTTCCTTTGTCATATTTCTTTCCTGTCCCCTAGGCCTGCCTCAGACCCCAGATTAGTCAGTCCCACTTTTAATTATGGAGGGTGGTGGCCAGCACTGGTTTGAAGAGTTTACTAAATCTTTTGTAGCCAGTTAGCCCAGAGCTATCTTGGGAAACCACAGGTTTTGCCCCTGACTGCCACACCTCTCAGAACACCATCTGCCACCTGTCCAACAGTAGCACCCACAGGAACTGGGTTTCTCCAGTAGCTCCTCCTGCTATCACCCTATGCCACAGCTGTCCCACAAGTGTCCATCCTCCCTGACACCCCAGGAAAGCCAACTAGGTTCCAGGAATAATACCATCTCTGGCTCCCTTCTTCCCACTGAAGATAAAAACAAGATTAATGGCAACAAGTACTTTTATGGAAAGTTAGCTTTCCATTCCTGCCCCTGACAAAGCATACTTTTTGAAGTGATTTGGTGGCACACATAGACAAACATGCCAGGCATGTTAGCATCCATATAAACTAATATTCAGTCTACCCAGCACAGGTTGAAGGCAGAGGGAAGAGCAGAACTCCTGTCACCATCCCTGTGCCCAATCCAGGAACAGTGGTACGTGCCCTGCTAAGACCAGCAGCACGGCTACCCACAAGGAAGATACTACAACAATGCTCATTACAATAACGGTGTGGATTTTACTGCTGAGCAGAATCTCTTCTTGTGGGCTAGCCTGCCCTTCTCCCTAGCTTCCTGTCTTTCCTGAGTCTGACTGAGCTACCTCTTTTTTTAAAAAACTGTTTTCAGAAAGGATTTGAAGTAGCTTTTCCCTCTTCTGACAGCTTTATGTTAGATGAGACTGTGAGCTCAGAAGTTTTCTGGTCATATGGGGACTGCAGGTATTCATTATGGCTCTTACTATTAATGAACTGAGAGTTAATTATCACCAAACATCCATCTGCCCAGGGTGAGTTACAAGTTATGCCAGGTATTTGGTGAATAACACTAATGTACTTTATTTTACTGTTTAATTTTTCGTAGTAATCAGCTAGCAAAATAAAAACTGTGAATTGGTACTTAATTTTTAAAAATAAAGCTTCTGTCCCATTTTATTACATTTATTTTTTAACTTTTATTATTTGTGTGGTGTATGCATGATGTATGTGTGTTTGTGGGCATGCATGGCATGGCATGTGTGTGAAAGACAACTTTGTGGAGTCAGTTCTTCCATCCACCTTTACATGGGTTCTGGTATCAAAGTCAGAACTCAGGTTGTCATGCCTGCATGGCAAGTTCCCTTACCTGCTGCACTACCACTCTGTCCCCTATATTAGATTTAAACTGTTTTCAAATTTTATTTTACCACTCATATTTCCTGGGCATGAATCACGTAATCATGTCCTTTGCCCGTTTATCCATTGGGGATCTGATGGTATTCACGTGCATGTCTCAATACATTTTCTCTTGAAGAAGATGACTTTTTTATTTGTGGCGAATGTGTTTTTGCTTTTATTGTCAACCATTTTTACTGTTTTGAAGGTAACATTTTATGTAACTATATATGACCATTTTACTTCACTTCCAATTTCTCCTTTTGCTCCAGTTTTAAGAAAAGAACTACATGGAACTAAGTGGAATCCCTATCTTTCCTTTAGGATCCTATTCCTCACTGTCTCTGAGAATTGACTCTGACATTTTCTAGATCCCTAAACCCAGGTCTCATGAGTCTTTAACACAGTGTTTTCATGAAGGTTGAATGCTTATGAGATGATGTCAACTGAGAAGTTTATTATTCTCCTGCTTAGCCTGTCTTTAGATGTATTTTCTGTTATTCAAAGTGTGTATGACCTATATTGTTCACAACCAGTTTCACTCATTCATTTATTCCCTCATGCATTCACTTGTTCATTAGTTTACTTTATGTGGTACACAGACTCTAGGTTGGTTCCCAGTGCTCTTTGCTCCCTGGTGTGGCAGTATCTTGCATGCGGGCAGTATCTATGTTACCCAAAGA
Source organism: Nannospalax galili (assembly GCF_000622305.1). NCBI lineage: Eukaryota > Metazoa > Chordata > Mammalia > Rodentia > Spalacidae > Nannospalax > Nannospalax galili. The sequence goes on along the minus strand of NW_008336020.1, from coordinate 311,757 downwards.
ATATGGCATACCTGACAGGGTGTCTTTCCTGTGCCTGTGTCGCATAATGTAAAAATGTCTTTCTAGGAAACTCACTCTCAAGACTTGTTGCTGGCTTGATAAAGAAGTATCCCTGTTGGGAAAACTCCAATGGTGAGGAACCTCAGCAGACTCAACCACTTACTGGTAAGAAGCAAGTCCTCGCTCTTAGAGCCACAGGAAATGAATTCTGCCAAGAACTGGAGTGAGCTTGGAAGGGGTTTCTTTCCCATTTAAGCCTGCAGACTAGAACGGTTTGAGAGACACTCGACTCATGACACCTGAAACACAAGACTTGTCTGAGCCATGTTTTGACCTGTGGAAACCGTGAGGTAATAATGGTTGCTTTAAACCACAAGGATGTGGTAATTTGTTACACAGAACAAGAAAACAAACAACAACAACAACACACACACACACACACACACACGCACACACGCACGCACGCACACATTGTTTAGGGTGTGAAGTAACCCTGCAAACCCGATTCCAGTGTTACCTATTTGGCTACTACTTTTTACTATACACTTCTCACACCTATTCTTCTATCTCATAGGAATGATATTGCATACATGAATAGGAAAGTTTCTTTTCTGTGCTCAAGGCCATAGCTGTGAACTGTTTAGAAGGTCAAAATTTACATATGAGCTGCACGTGTAGCATCTTACTTGGGATCTGGAATCAGAACTTTCAGGTAAGTATTAAAATGTGTATAGGAATTTGGATCCTGGCTTCAATTTCTGGAAGACAAAGCATTTCATGTATGTGTTAACTTTGAAGTGTAGAGGAAATTAGGAATGGAGCGATTCAGAAAAAAATTGAAATCCTATTTGGTTGAATGTTCTAAGGAACTGAGGTGGGATCATGTCCTTATCACTGTCTCCTAAGGAGGGTCCTTTCTATTCTGCATTTATCAGATGCTAATTATTCATACTACATGACTGAGGACTTGGAGCCAGAGATTCACCTGCAACGTTTGGAATACCAGTGGAGACCTACAGCAACCTGGGATTTATACAGCAGCTGGTGCTAGTCACAGCTAATGATGGAATTTCAGTTTAATAAAAAGACCCCCTACTGAGTACCATCTTGAAAAAAGTGTACTTATCAAACATCTTCCAATCAGTTCAAGAGAGACACCTTAATTGGGAAGAGGAAGAATTGCAGAGCAGTTTGTCACCATGCCAGTTTCAGATCAATAATCTTACGACTGCGCTTGAAGAGACATAGCTTTGCTCTGTGCTCACCACGTCCACGTCCTCTCTGTTTGGATGAAGAGATCTTTGTTTCGTTTGATAGTGTGCGATGACATCCTCTTCTAACTCACCTCTGTCATCATAAAGGAGTAAAACTTAAGCATGTGATGTAAAGGTCAATACTATCATTCTTTGATTAAAATGTCTATTTCTTGTTACTGGAAAGCAGTGTTTACCACTTTTTTTAGACAGGGTCTCCTGTAGGTTCAGCTGGCCTGGAACTCACTATGGATACCAGCTGGCCTCGATCTCACAGAGATCTGCCTGCCTGGGCCTCCTGAGTGCTGGGATCAAAGGTGTGTGCCACCACGCCCAGCACTTATGGCATTTTATATTTTTCAAAATTATTTTGTTGAAATAAAACCTCATGAGCAAAATTGAATTATGGTAATTTCACTCTAAGAAGAGACTACTAAACACTGATAATATGATTTATATAAGAGTACATGGGCCAAGAATGTACATAATAGTCTATTAACAGGAAACCAAAAAAAGATTATTCTGGAATGAAGAAATTATAATGCTAATAGAGAATGTGATGGAATTATCAAATCTTGATTTCTTTCGTTAGGAGAAAAATAGTCATTCAACTTACAGACTTCTTGTCTCAGTGGTGTAGAAGCGGACACTATGGGGCAGATTGGACAGGTGGACAGGACAGGGAGGGTGACACAATGGAAACCCAATATGCAGGTTAAGGCAAAGCCTGAGAGGGAGGCCTCTGTAGTCCCTTTTCTGATTTTGATCACAACCTGCTTCTTCCCCTTCCCTCCCTCCCCTCCCTCTCCCTCCTGTTTTCCTTTCCTATTGTCTCCCTTCTGTCTCCCCTCTCCCTTGTTCCCTTTCTCAACCCTCCCTCCCTCCTTTCTGTCTGTGTTTGTTTATATAGATGTAAACTTAGATACAGAAATATTGAGCTTCTATAAAAGATTTCTTTTTGAAAAGTAGGTTTCAACTGTTAAAATACAGCCTGAAAAATCACTAGACCAAACAATTGTAAGTCCTTTTCCTCCCAGGCTTTGATTATTGTTAGGATTTCAAAATCCAGGAAAAATAGAAAAAGAGATTGAAAATCTTTTGGAATATACAACAAATATCTATCTTGTATAAATTGCAGTTCTGCTAAGAGGCTAAGCTATGGGCAAAATGGAATCTTGTAGCCCTTCAGATATACAGGACTATGATTAATCGGTCAAATTCCATTTTGTTTTTTGCTAATGGTATAGAAGAAGTCTACTCTCACCTAGGTACTGAATGTACTACATGATATTTGGGCAGAAAGACAAAATTTTAATAATCAAAGTCTCTTGCATTTAGAGTAGGTATACTATTGGAAATGCTGTGATACTTGAGCTAATTTCCCCTTTTTTATATTTAGTCATTCATTAAATCAATACATTTTTATTGAATATGAGTGTGTGTCAGCCATAATGTGTTGGGTCTACAGTATTTATCCCTATCCATAAGAGAGTATGCTTTAGTGACAAAGATAGAAACTAAACAAATAATCACACAAACAAGTATATAATTGTAAATTCTTACAGGTGCTGCTAGGTAAATGAAGAAGATTCTCTGGTTTTTGAGAATATATGAGAACACTGGACTATGGAGAGTAGACACCATTTGCCTTAAGTCATTGAGTGTGTTCTGCAAGGCAGGTACTAAACTCAGTCAAGTGCTCTGTTTGTGTCAATAACTAGACTGTGGAAGGTGAACTGCTTGGTGTGAATCTGAAATCTGTGGGCTCCTCTCCTTGCTTGCTATGTGGTTAACTGGTGGCTGAGAAAGATTCACAAGGATAATGAAGTTCACAATGAAAGAAAAGCAATCCTGAGTAGCTTCAGGGAGACTGCTTCCTAAAACCACCTGGCTGCATCCACGTTCAGCAGCTCCCTCAGATCTACTTGCTGAAAAGACTGTTTTTTACTCCTATAGAAGGCCCACTTCCAAATGTACATTAATTTCCATTACACTCTCTCCCCTGATATGTTTGTCAGACTTACCAATTAGAAGAAACCCCAAATTGAGCCATTACTCTTAAAACTATTAGCTAATAGCAGTCATAATCAAATCATTCACCTATTTGGAGACAGAACCAAGGGCCATAGCTTTCAGCACATGTGAACAACAGGGGGATCGAGGTTAGCTTCTTTAACAAGAGTAAAGTTAGAGTAAGCCTGGTTGATTACAGGTCCATAGACTTTACTTTGAATGTTCAGTGAACACACAACCAATTTGGGGTCGTACGCTCACAGTGAGAAGCTCTGCTTACATGGGTGCCATCCTCTAGGAAGCATCTGTCATCGGCTATTTAATTCCTGCCTAGCATTTGATGGGATATGTAATGTTGCTCTTTAAATCTAAAAAGCATACATCATAGTCAGGTGACATTAACTTGGAATGCTTTCTTTTATGTACTCAGACTTGCACTGTTTATATTTAAAATTATTTATACATACTCTATATAAATATGTTCATTCAGGGCTGGAAAAATAGTTCAGTGGTTAAGAGCACTGGCTGCTCTTAAAGAAGACCAGGGTTCAATTCCCAGTACCCAAATGGTGTCTAACAACTGTCTGTAACTCCAGTTCCAGGGGAATTTGACACCCTCTTTTGACATCCACAGGTGTTGTACAACATCAGGCAGTATACTTATACACATGAAATAAAAAATAAACAAAATATTTAAATATGCTCATTGATGTTGGGTTTTTTTGTGTAGCCTATTTTTAATTCTTCCTTTTTCTAGTCTCCTCCTCATCTTTCTGACTGCCTCCATCCCCAGCAGAACCTATGGCTTACCAAACTAGCATATGTCAACGTGAATATTCGGTCCATCTACATATAGTCTAGATAAGGAAATACACATGCGCAGTCCTATGCAGAAGGTTTGGGAGATGATCATTTTTTGAAACCACAAGATTATCATACACCCTTTCTTCATACATTTTGTTTTTAATAGTAAACACCTCCAGAAATGAGAACCTCATCAAGGTAAGTGATGTAGCTCGACTTTATTTCCATTTCTTATATGGTGTGTATGTACCATGAACCCAGTTTTCAGTTTTCTGATATATTAAACAATGTTGCCATTAAGCTTGGATATTTATTCCTGCATACCGGGGCTTATAAAAAGTGGTTTCCAAAAGTGTGTATTCTAAGTCAAAGGGATGTGAGCATTTAATTTTAGTAAATGTTCCCAGATTGTTTCCCCAAAAATGATGGTAAAATTATAATTTTCAATGATAAAAATGAGAGCACCTTTTTCTTCTGCATCTTTACCAAAGTGAATAATTACTACTGTTAGATGTTTACTTGACCATGACCACATTGTTGACATAGTTTCCATTTTCCTAAGAACTAGTAAGTTTAAATGTCTTCCCATAAGCTTTTAGATCCTCTGATTTTGTTTCTCTGTGACTTGACTGTATGTATCTATTTTATATGTATATTTGGTTTATATATTAGAACTCCTGTATTAATCTGTTAAATAGTTTTTCTCAGTTTCTCCTGTCTTTATTTGTTATTATTTGAAATAGATGTGGGTTTTTTTTTTTTTTTGAGACAGTAACTCACTATGTAGCCCTGCCTGGCTTGACTTGAAACTCACTATATAGACCAGGCTGACCTGGATCTCAAAGAGACCCACCTGCCCCTGCCTCTGCTTCTGCTGGGATCACGAAACATACACATCTTAATGTAGCTAAGTATATGCAGTTTTTCTTTTGTAGCTTCTAGGTTTACTGACTTAATTATGGAGAGTTCCCATACATGCTCATTTTAAAGATATTTTATTTATTATTATTATTTTTTATGCATTTGCTTATATGTAGGCAGGTGCACCCCTGCTGTGCAATGCCTTTAGAGGTCAGAAGAGGCTGTGGGATCCTCTGGAACTGGAGTCAGGATAGTTGTTAGCGGCTGTGTGGGTGCTGGAAATCGAACCAGGGTCTTCTGCAACAGCAGCCAGTGCTCTTAACCCCTGAGCCTTCTCTCCAGCCCCACTTGCACATTTTTGAAGAATATTCTCTTCTGTTTTCCTTTTAGGATGCTGAGATTTGAACTCAGGGCCTTGTACTTGCTGACCATGTGCTCTACTACGGTTACATTCCCACCTCAATTCTTTTGTTTCTTTAAGTTCTTAATCATTCTGAAATCATTTTGGCATATAAATTCAACTTGATATTTCTATACACTTGGAAACAATCCACAGGCCTGCTCATGTAGCTCAGTGATACAGAGCTTGTTTAGAATATACCAGGCCCTGGGTTTCATCTCCAACACTGGAAAAAAAAATGCCACAAACAAACAACTAAGCAAAACACCATACTTTCTCCCACTGAGTTGGCTATCATCTCTCACTTATCAAATTCTCATATATATTGGAATTTATTTCTGGGTTCTACATCCTGTTCCACTGATTCAGTGTCCATTCTTCTGCAAATACCTGTTTGGTTTCCAATCTTCATGATATCATCTGCTGTTTGATAAATGCGTGTCTCTCCTGGCTTTTCTTTTTCCTTCTAAAGATTCTTTTGTCAAGCATTCATTTAGGGAGGCTTCAGAGTCTACATAGACACTGTATGCATTTCTCAAGGACAGAGCTTTAGGAGCCAGTGCATGACCAGCCTCATTCTTCCTGACTTGGGAATGGCAGAAGCACTGGGTGGAAAGGGATGTCTGTTGGCTTGCATCTGTGACAATGCTGAGCAGAGCACATTGAGAAGCCAGGTTTCCACACAGAATCAGCGAGAAATGGACTCTGGTTGTCTTAAGTCACAGAGGTTGTGACAGCAATATCACCTAACTCAGTCTCATGACTGTTGTGAGGCTCAAGTTAGATGATACCTGTGAGAACACGTGCCAGAGTCAGGACTCTGTTCTCCAAGGCTATTAAAACTAGTAGTAAATCACAATGCTGGGGCTACATGTCTTGAGACAGAGAACATTTTCTAGTTATATAATTCCATTTCAGGTGGTTAAGAAGATACAAGTACTAGAAGAAATATCTGCCCTGCCTGCTAACCCCTGCCCTGTACTACAGTTGAAAAGTATTAATGCCCATAAAAATCCAAATCGTTCATATTGATAAAATAATACAAGGAAAGATTTATTTTTTGGCTCTATAGCCAAGGCTGGCTCCAAATTCATGATTCTCCTGCCTAAGGCTCTCAAGTGCTGGAATTATAGGCATGTGTCACCATACCCACTTAGAATGATGACTTTTTAGAATAAAATTTTTAGGCCAGGCATGGTGGCACACCTTTAGTCTTTTAGTCCCAGTACTCAGGAGGCAGAGATAGGCAGATTTCTGTGAGTTCAAGGTCTGTATGATCTACATAGCAAATTCCATGCCAGCCAGGGCTACAGGGAGACCCTGTCTCAAAAACAAAACAAAACAAAACAAACTAAAACATTTTAAAGTTACATTTTATTTAGTTCGTGTGCATCTGTGTGTGTGTACACGCCAGTGCCATGGAATGTGTATGGAAATCAGAGGACAACTTGCTGGAGTTGGTTCTCTCCTTCTACCACGTGGATCCCAGGAATCACACCCAGGTCATCAGGTGCCTTTACCTGCTGAGCCATCTGGCCAGCCCTCATATGATGATTTTTATTAGGGATGGTAAAGTGGTAGCCCATAGGCCAAACACGGGCGACAGATATGCTTCATTTTGACAACAAGGTTTTAAAAACCGGTGAGTCTCTCTCTCTCTCTCTCTCTCTCTCTCTCTCTCTCTCTCTCTTACACACACACACACACACACACACACACTGGCTTCTGGCTTCTCTTGCAAAAAATCTTACAACTTTAAACCCACATTTCTACATGAACAAAATCTCTGGAGCTGTGACTGCATGGGCTAGTCCACCAAAATCCTGCCATACCCCCCATATCCATCCTTTATTTAACAGGTCTACTGGTCCATTTGTATTTCCTACTGATCCAAGTCTGCATAGGAATACATGCCTCCTAGATATTTATAATGAACAAAAACTTGATTACATCTTCAATAGTAACGTAGTATGAACTCTAGCTATAAAGCACTACAGTGGAGACAGAGTGGAGTGCCGCCGATACATAGGCCATGTGCTACCTTTTAAATAGAACCAGTTAGTGGAGAAAGAGACATTTCTTTTTCTGTAGAAATGACTAAAAATAGATCTTCGATACCTCAGCTGCAATTTTCATCATCAAATCAGTTACAGACCACACAGGCTAATTCTTTCTCTCAGCTCCCTCATAGGGTGAGAATTCCAAAAAATCCATTAGTCATAAAAAGAGTTCAAGAAAACAGTTGCAAAATCTCTTGTCTCTTAGGAAATATCTTAATAGTAGAAGGTACAGAATTCTCATTAAATTCTGCAAACAGGACCTCCTCCGTCTTCATGTAGGACAGAGATAGTAACAGAAAAGGGATTGGACAAGAAGGCCTAGAGCTTGGATTGCTCAGGACATAATTCCTGTGCAGTTGCTGGAGCATCACCTAAAACCACTCATATTCATATCCCTAGAAGTCACTCTTACTGATCACCTTCATCATTTTGGCTCATTTCGTTAAAAAGAAAACATTTTCATTACTTGCACCTTAGGGTCTGCTAGGTGACCCACTTTTCTTTTTTTTTTCCTACATTTAAAATTTTTATTTTAAACCGGGCATGGTGGTGCATGCCTATAATCCCAGCACTCGGGAGGCAGAGGTGGATCTCTGTGAGTTCAAGGCCAGCCTGGTCTACATAGTGAGGTCAGGTCAGCTGGGACTACAGGGAGACCCTGTCTCAAAACTACAAAAAAATTATTTTAATATTATGTATATGAATGCTTTGCCTGTGTGTATGTAAGTGTACTTGGGTGTACAATGCCTACAGAGGCAAGAAGAGGACATCTGATCCCCTAGAACTAGAGTTAAGTATGGTCATTAGCCTCCATGTGGATACTGGGAACCAAACCCAGGTCCTCTGCTGAGCCAGTGCTCAGCCATCTCTCTAGCCTCCTGGCACAGTTTTCAAAGGCAGAATTTCCTAGTACAAATATGCCTAGTACATGTTCAACCATTGAGACAAAACAGTCTTAGAAATTTATTGTAACTTTTTTATTTCTTGCAAATTTCCATGGTGACTTATAAGTGTTTTAGGTTATTGATGATTATTATTTTTTTTGAGACTGGGTCTAACTATGTAGTCTAGGCTGGCCTGGAACTTAGGATGCAAATACCTAGTCTCCATTGGGCTACCTCTTTCTATTTGTTGGCCTTTCTGAGGTCAAAAAAGTTTGGTTGAGAAAGGAGAGGACATGGAAGGGAGAGTTTCTCAAAATAGAAATGAAGACTTTTATACCTGCATTTTTTTAGATTTTTTAAAAAAGTCTTTAGAAAATTGTATTATTGTTGATAACTTAAAATAACTTTTTCTTCTTCAAATATAATAAGCATCATGTTCATAGATCTGTTGTATAACTTTAAATGGAATAAGCAGAATAGAGAAATGAGCTTTTTATTTTCATTCTACTTACAGAGAAGGCTTTTTAAAAATTCTGGATTAGCTGTCTTTAAAAGATACACTGGAACCCTCTACAAATGAAAGAAATGTGTATAGTATGCAAATTCAGAGTATGCTGTCCTCATTTACCCAGCGGAATTCAAAATAAGCCCCAACTTGTGAACATATTAAAGCAGATTGAAATGGATATTAGTGGGATTTGTAAGGAGAAGCACTCCAGTCAGTCAAACACGCTATGCAGGAGAACTTTGATAATGTTGTTTTACTGATAATTACCTACCGGCTGTCACCTCAAAGTGGGATTTGATGCAGGTTCCAGTATTTAAATATTACGTTCAGAGCCAAGCCTGCCAAGACACTTATACCAATCTGGCTCTGTCCATTTTATTTCACAATTATCTGTGTCTTTCTTCGTGAGAAGCAATGCAGTTAACTCCCTTTTAATTGTGTTTGAACTGTGTGGGCAGGAGACCATCAATACCACACTCTCTCATTCTGGTCCAGAGGATTCTCTCTCTCTCTCTCTCTCTCTCT
>NW_008336020.1:278439-302400 GCF_000622305.1 Nannospalax galili | reverse complement strand
CCACCCCCACCCCCCAGATGGCTGAAGACACTAGAATTACTGGAAGCAGCACTTTCTGACTCACATGAATATTCATCTGACCTCAGAAACTAGTCACTGGGCAAAGCAAACATCCCACACTTACACACTAACTACAGGTACTTTAAGGAAGGACCACCTTACATGGTCCTCACAGGCTGCTAGTGCCTGCTGGTCTTCCAGCCCTACAGAGAACTTCCTTTTCTCTGCCACCACCCTCTCCTCACCCACTTTTTTTTTCTCATACTGAACTCCTAATTAAATTTAACAGTTTCAAGAGTTTAAACTGTATACCTTTTTAATTGTGTCCTACTTTGTATTGGCTGATGCACAAGTCTGAAAATGGATATTACAGCTTTTTATGATATAATATCACCCTAATTGGTGCTTCATAGGCCGTGGCTGAATTCTTTTCAATTAAGCTCTAACATACAGTAACTGTTTCTCTCTGCAAATGCTGGAAAGCCATTCACAAGAGAGGACTGGTACTGCACAATTCCGAGTACCTTAATGTGTCAAAAATGTTTTGTGAAGAAAGCTACACTGTAAATGCAATCACCTACATTGGTGTTCCCATTGTTAACTGGGAGTGAAAGTATTGCTAATTGTCCTGCGTTTTAGCTGGGTTTTTAAAGCATTATGTAGTAAGTACACCGGAGGGTCAATTTGTGAAGTGAAATACTTAGCATGCAAAGCGTAATACAAGATGCTGTGTAATACTTGACCTCTCAGCATAATAAATGTAGCAGTGAAACGCTGTGCATTCAGTATTCACTGAATAGAGCCTTCGCAGTGGAACAAAACCAGAAAATGTTCTCTTCATTCCTTTTTTTTCACTAAGCGAAAATTATTCTTTATAATGGCCATTGCAGCAATTAGCTGGCATTTGGTAGAATAAATGTGCAGAAATAGCAATTTCTTATTTTAAATGAGATTTTGTATGGAGCCTGCAAATTACTTGAGGTATATGAATAATTATGCCTTAGCTTTATGCTACAGAATAGGGTGTGGGTGGGTATAAAGATTTCCTATTTGCAGTTAAATGTTTAGACATTTTATTATTTTAATTTCACTCACAGTCTGCCTGGATTGACCCTGCTTTTCCATTGATCATTTCATGTGCGCCTGGAAGCCAGTGTGCAGATGGCGGGAGACTCCCAATTAGTGCACCATGTTTTTTATGAATGTGACATGTAAGTGCAATCAGGTCTGCTGCGGAAGCAATGGCAGCATTTAGCGTTTGGTATCCTAAATCAATACAGTTTAATAATCTATGTGGAATGAATGCTTATCAATGTTCTCCATGGTCAAATGCAATGGGAAGCTTCATTAAATTTTTATCCAAAGTTTTTCACCTTATTGAAATGCATCCTTCCAGGCATTCAAGATTCATCTAATTAGCCTTAAGTAGGGCATTTTTTTCTCTCTCTCAAAGTGATTCAGTTAATTATGTCCATATATTCATAATTATAAGGTGGATGAGTTGGGTAAAACTGAAATTATGAAATCTGCAGAGAGATTCGATGAGGTTTAGGATGTGAAATGTAAAAAAAGGAATGGTACAAAAAGTCAGAGCAAAGCAATACTTCGTTTTAATCCCCTCAGCCCATCTCACAGTTGCCTTCTCACAGGGTTTTGTGTATTTATTTATTCACTTATTTGTAATCCGGCAACTTCCAGAAGCTCGTTTGAGGCAAGGACAGAGTGAAATACACAAAAAGCAAATAGGAAAAATATGAACACTTGAAAAATGCCTCAAAAGTATTCCAAGATAATATATGGTCATTTCAAGATTAACTATCTAGTTAGAAAAGGGTTCTTATACCCATTGACTACCAGTATGTAGTTCTCCAACCAGACAAAACACTTTAGCCAGTTTATTGTGTGTTTCTCCTTCTGCATGTTAAAGTCCTTTCTTGAGACTAGAGAGGTGACTCAGTGGTTAAAAGTACATAATGCTCCTGGGGCTGGAGAGATGGCTCAGTGGTTAAGAGCACTGACTGCTCTTACAGAGGACCCTGGTTCGATTCCAGCACCCACATGGTGGCTACACTGTCCTTAACTCCAGTTCCAGAGGAATCCAAAGCCCTCTTCTGACCTCTGCAGCATTGCATGGCATGGGTACACTCACATACATGCAGGCAATACACTCATACACATACAAAAAAAAAAAAAGGGCATACTGCTCTTGCAGAGGACCAGAGCTCTGTTCCCAGTACCCATGTTGGGTGTGTCACAACCACCTGTCACTCTAGATCCAGGGGATCGGACATCTATGACCTCCACCAGCACTTATACACACATGTGAATACCCTCCCACACACATACAATTAAGTAAAATATATATCTTAAAGTCCTTTCTTGTTTTTTTTGTTTTGTTTTGTTTTTGTCTTTTTGAGACAGGGTCTCCCTGTAGCCCCAGCTGTCCTGGAACTCACTATGTAGACCAGGCTGGCCTCAAACTCACAAAGATCCACCTGCCTCTGCCTCCCAAGTGCTGGGATTAAAGGTGTGCACCACCACACCTGGCCTTTTTTTTTTGGTCTTTTTTGAAGTCCTTTCTTTTGTTCCATTCCTTCACCAATTTATTTGCATATCTTTGTAACATATTCTATATACTACTGTCTTAAATTTCAAGAATTAAAAAGTTCCCAAGACAAATTTTTCAAGACCAAGAATATTTTTTGGTCTTTAATTAAAGAGCAGTTTACCCCAATTTTCATTTTACCTGAAGCTATGCATATACAACTATTTGTTCAGAGTAAATATCTTTCTCCTATTGAATGATGCCAAGCATTCCTCTCCCAAATGCTATAATGAAGATACCTGTTATCACTTAATGCAGTTCATCTGTTAAACCCAACCTGTGCTGCTATGGAATTGGAACTACCCCCAAATAGTTATTTTATTTTATATTTTTATTTTATGCATATGAGTGTCTTGCCTGTGCGTATTTTAGTGCACTGCATGAGTGCAGTTCCTACTGAGACTAGAAGATGGCATCAGATGCCCTGGAACTGGAGTTCCAGATGGTTGTTAGTTGCCATGTGGGTGCTGGGAACTGAACTCTGGTCCTCTGCAAGAATAGCCAGTGCTCTTACTTGGTGAGCCATCTCTCTAGCCCTCAATTAGTTTTTTTTTTGGTCTTTTTGAGACAGGGTCTCTGTGTATCCCCAGCTGGCCTAGAACTCACTATGTAGACCAGGCGACTCAGAGAGATCTGACTACTCCTGCCTCCTGAGTGCTGGGATTAAAGGTGTTCACCACTGTGCCCAGCTTCAATTAGTTATTTTCATCTAATCCCAGTAAAGCATTCTAGCATAGTAAGTAAATGCCAGTCCTTCTTTGCTTCACAAACAAGGCTTCTAAACAGGCCCCAGGCTGGATTCTATGCCATTATATCACTATCTTTGCCTGATGGTCCCGTCAACACTTTTAGGAAACTGCATAGCCACTGGCCAGAAAGACTCATGTATATCCCTGTCCCATATTAATTCTTCAGGATTTTTTCCACTGAAGTAAACATCAAATCATAATCATAGCTTTAAGATTCAAAATGACAGGGCTGGAGAGATGGCTCAGCAGTTAAGAGCACTGACTGCTCTTGCAGAGGACCTGGGTTCGATTCCCAACACCTACATGGCAGCTACAAACCGTCCTTAACTCCAGTTCCAGGGAAATCCAAAGCCCTCTTCTGACCTCCACAGCATTGCACGACACAGGTACAGTCACATACATGCAGACAATACACTCATACACATAAAATAAAAACAATAAATAAAATATTTTTTAAAAAGATTCAAAATGGCTTAGAGTATGCCCAGGTAGCTGACTGCAAGAATGAATTTAAATTTAAAAATCACATAAATAAAATAAAAGAATGTGAGTTATAATATTTTATTTTCTAATAAAAATCTTTCCTAATGAACTATTCCTCTTGAAAATTTCCAGAGTTATATAATGTGGTGAAATAAGGGCAAAATTTCATCCATTTCTTGGTAGGAGACCTCATAAGTACCTTATGAACAGTTTCATTGGTAAATACCCCACTTGGGCTGATATATTGGATAATTCTTTCCATAAGTTTCTTCTAGGTCATTATAGAAATATAACAAAGCTCCACCACATCATGAGAAATAGATGATTTTAAGGATAGTTTACCTTTAAAAAGATGACAAAAACAAGCCGGACGTGGCACATGCCTTTAATCCTAGCACTTGGGAGGCAGAGGCAGGCAGGTCTCTGTGAGTTTGAGGCCAGCCTGGTCTACATAGCAAGTTCTAGACCAGTTGGGGCTACAGGAAAACCCAGTCCCCAAAAGACCAAAAAAAAAAAAAAAAAAAAACCAACAAAAAAAGACAAAAACAGTGCAGGCTTATTATATGTTAAACTATAGTTCTCATCAGCATTTTAAGTTTTATAACATTACCATAAAATCTGATGACCATATTTTTATCTGGTGTATTCACAGTGTACAGCATTCCTATTTTAAAAATGAGAAAACCTATGGACAGAATGCTTCTTGTTTTGAATGGTGTATTTCAAAACGATAGCTTTCCTTTTTCTGTCCTGAGGGAGCTCAAGGTGAGGGCTTCATGTACTTCATGCCAACTGGCTGCCACTCTGCCTCCCCTGGCTGCCTCCCCTGCCTCCTTGTCCTGCCTCCGCTGGCTGTCCTTGCTTTTCCCATCCCCCACATCACCTTCACATGGAATTAATCACTCCGGGAATCTCCTCCTGGCTCCCACTCAGCTGTTCCCACACTTTCTCCTCTTTCACAAATGGCCTTTCCTCCATGAACGTTTCCCCTGTTGTCTAGGTAGGAAGGAATCTGTCCCCTTTCTAAACTAGAGCAATTTGCCTTCCTACCCCTTGTATGCATGTATATCTCATGCCCCAGCATAGCTACAGGGTTCCTGCGAGTGGGTCCAAATTTAAATGAATTCCAGTGCCTTACACATTTCCAGGGTACAATCAATATTTCTTGAATAAATCAGTTTAGTCCACCTAACGAGTGGATAAATTAGTAAAATTTATTCATTAAAAATTGTTTTCCAGGAAAGAGAGGAGGAAAGGAGAGACAATGGGAAGAAGGCAAGAGAAGATACCACCATGAAGTGTTTACGAGAAGAACCAAACGGGCCTTTTCAGGGCTGAGGACCAATAGCTTGAGGCAGATGATGTCAAACCAGAAAATTCAGGCTAGGTTCCATGGACACATAACAGGGAGACGGTCAAAGAAGAAGGGTAATGCATCAGCTGCCTAGCCTGCTGCTTGGTGGTACGGAGGACGGAGGTGGCCCTGCTGCTACCCACACAGCCTCAGCCACCAGCCCCAAAGCTGTTGAGCCCAGGAAGGCAGGAGAGGCTCCTCTGAGAAGAAAAGTGGGGGAACCCTGAGTGCACACCTGGTCTCCAGGCTCTGCCCTTAGAAGGGAAGGCTGCCCTGGTTCCCTCACCAGAGGCAAGGAAACAACCAGGCCAAGAGTCCACAGACTGGAACCTCTGAAGCCATGAGCCAAATTCCAAGTGATTTTTCACAGTTTGTCACAATGACAGAAATCTAACACAATTATTAAACTCCTTAAAAATTCCTATGCATAAGGCTAAGATATATATATAGTAATGACTGTAAGAACAAAATATGTGGTAGCATTTATATATTTAGAAATATGTTGAAATGTATGCTTTTGTAATTTAAAACTTATTATACTCATTAAAAACTACTGTAAATTAAGCGTCTCTAAAGCTTCCACTGATAACTTGCTATCCTCCAATACTGCCTGCTGTCACTGGTGCTACTGTCACCACCCCTGCTTCAAAGGAAGCTGCCACCAAGACAGACCAGCCTCCAGTGGAGACTGCAGAGAGACAGATGTTGTAGATGCAACCAAACCTCAGGAAAGTGCCCTGCAGGATCAAGGGTACAGAATAGCGTGAGGCTGACCAAGAACGTGCCTGAACATTAAGAAATGGCTTTTCACATTCCCTCCTCCTGAACCATGTCTCTCCTGTGTTTTCTCAGCTCCACTTGGAAGTTTTCCCTCTTGTCCTGCTGATGTCTGTGAGCCCATCCTCTCTTACTTAATAGCCTTCTTTCTCCATGTGGCAAACGCTAAAAAAAAATCTGGAAAGCTCCCAAGTCAAACAGTGTGGCCTAAAGTTTTGTTTCTAT
Source organism: Nannospalax galili (assembly GCF_000622305.1). NCBI lineage: Eukaryota > Metazoa > Chordata > Mammalia > Rodentia > Spalacidae > Nannospalax > Nannospalax galili. Next base: position 296,207 of record NW_008336020.1, on the reverse strand, counting down.
GGTGAGTTTGGGGTAATGATCAAATCATTTTGGGACATTCTTGCACTGTATCTGTTTTTTTGCTTTTTGAATCTGGTTCGTGTGTCCTTGTGGGAGTCCATTTTCTTCCCTATTTCTCTCTGTTCCAATGTTCTGTTCATCTGAGGAGTACGAAATACCGAGTAAATTCAAAACAATTTTGGTTCCCTCAGTTTTGATGTGATAGCATGAACGAAAAGGAGAAGTTACAGAAACCTGGTTTGTTTTAGAAATAAAGCAAATACGCCAATTAATGTAAAACAAATTGGTAAACCCCCAAAACCCTGTATTCAATTTTAGGCTCATCAAGGATCTGCTGTACATGGTGAAGAGTTCTTGACAACCAAGGAAACAACGTCCTGCTCCCTGGAACACAGCACCAAACTTTTCTAACTTCTCTTGTTTCCAGATTACAGGCAACTTCTGTTGTCTTCTATACATGTATACATCAAAGTGAAAGTCCACTCAGATACAATAGAGAAATGGAACCTCAAATCGTTTTATTATTTTAATCTCAGCCTATTGAGAGATTATGGAACATGGAACTTAGTCTTTTTCTTTTTATTTTTTCCTTTTTTGTATGAGATAGGCATTAGTGCGATTATTTATTTAACAATGTTTAGCAAGCAACCAAAGATATACTCTGAGAGGAAAAAATTCTGCATACTTTGGGGTTTCCTACCTTTTTTGTCCTAAGGAGACAATGATAATTCTCTTACTTTTGGCTTTTTGGTCAGTTTTCTGGGGTGAGATTCTTGGGAAGGTATCAGATCAGGTTTTATTTAAGCAAGAAGGTAATGGAGGTACACAAAGACTCCAGATAATCTCCCCATTTGAAACAATATTCTAGACTTTGAACTTGTTTCTGACCACCTTCTATATGTGATTTTTCCCCTTCACTTAATAATTTAAGTATTAAAATACCTTTGTAGTGAATAACCACAATACACATGTGAATATTTGGTTGAGTCACTCCTGATGCTCTCTTGAACCTTATTCTTCACATTGTTTAAACTGAAATTTTCAAGGACCACACAAAGTTCATGATGCATCTGGCATGCCTCTTTCTTGGAGACATGGCCTAGTTCTAATAATGCTCCTCCTTCAGCAAACAGTCAGTGGTGATACTGAGTGATATCTAGGGGCTTCTCATTGGGTCCTTGTGTCTCATTGAAAGTAAATAACCCAGGCTGGAAAACGGCTCAGCAGTTAAGAGCACTGGCGACTCCTGCAGAGGATCTGGATTTGGTTCCCAGCACTCACATGGTGGCTAACAACCATTTGTAACTCCAGTTCCATGGTATCCGACCCCCTTTTCTGACCTCCAGGGCATTACACAGAGCACTTACATACATGCAAGCAAAACTATAAATAAAAGTTTTGAAAAGGAAAAACATAATACTCCCTAACAGGCCTTCCCAGGTTCTTCCATGGCTTTTATTTGCCTTCTATTCATCTGGAAGAATAGGCTAGCTTACTTTTAAAAGTAGTAAAAGCTCAGTAACATTTGTGAGGTTTTGTGGCAGGAGCTGCACTCAGGCATTTACCAACATGGTCTCCTTTGACCATCACAACAGCACTCAGCAGACAGAGGAGAACTACTGATCCTCACGAGGTGAGGAACCCAAGCTTATTGGATGACTCCCACAAGCCACATTAAGATTCTGTTCAAATCAGAATCAGAGTCCTAAATCTTAATCTTCTTTATCTTAAGCCTCCCAACTTTCCCCATTGAATTTCTTCAACGAGCTTTCCATAGAAACATTGAAATGAGGGAGGTTGCTTATCTAAAGAAGCAAACTTCTATAAACCATGGGGGTAATCAGCAAAACATATCATTTTGAACCAAAAATGATTGTTGGGAAAAATATTTCATGTCTATTTAATTTTCTGTGGTATGGGCTATGTGGAAAGCTGTTAGGGAACAGAAGGAGGTTGGGTGTGTATGTTGGGGGGTGATGCTTCTACAAACAAGGCAGTGTCATTTCTCTTCATGCCTGAGGGAGAACACATACACACACACACACACACACACACACACACATAATGAGTAAGAAATAAATGGCTTACGAATGGGAGATGGGCTCAGGTATAAAGGAGATGACCCCCTACCCCACCTGGGAACTGTCACCTGTACCCAAGGCCCAGGATACCTCAAACCGGCATGTGAAAAGTAAATCTGTGTTAGCGCATTACAGCTCAGAACTTGGCTCCTGGAGTGACTTCTCCTTGACAGTTTTGGAAGATAATGGGTGGAGGGAAGACAGGAAAGAGCAGTGTTATTTCTCATCCTAAGACAACATTGCCCATATGAGGGAGAGAATAAAAGCAAACATTACACGTGAAGAGCCGGGTGACATGGCGTCTGCGGTTCCTGTCATCTATTTCCTTCAACTTTTATTTGTCTTGTAATTATCACCAACATTTCTCAAAATTGGGTTTCAAAATAATGCAGGGAGGATGTTAAAATGCACGCACCTACTCCCTACAATGGTGATTTTGTGGATTTGGAAGGGGTTCCTGCATGCTATATTTTAGACAGCACTGAAAAGCATCTCCTGTTTCTCATTAGAGAAGTGAACTCTCAGAAAGTAGCCCTAGAAGTAAGGAAATATTTGGAGAGGCCACATTCTGTGGTATTATTTAGGGTAGAACATTTTTCTTTGGTGGGGAGGGTCTTTCAGAGACAGGATCTCCCCATAGCCCCAGCTGGCCTGGAACTAAACTCACAGAGATCCACCTGCCTCTGCCTCCCAAGTGCTGGGATTAAAGGTGTGTGTCACCACGCCCAGCTGAACCTATACTTTTATTTGTCCGAAATGCTCACTTTGGAGAGCTGGCCAGGTTAACAGTGCCTGGATTCATTGCTGGAAATGTTCTTACGGTCATCCAACACAGCTTTGAGACAGACTGTGGTGGGTGAGTGGTGCTCCAATATGACCCCTGTGGGGACAAGCCCTTAGGCACAGTCTTCCTGGGACAGTGAGGATACACTAGTTTCTGGGAGAGCTGTCTGATGAGGGAGCGCTCACAGTATTGGTCTCTGATAATAAATCATCCATTCTTTCTACAACTGTGGAAGACTTCTTATGTGTGAATTATATTTTGGGCTTGGACTTTGTGTAGGCTTTTGTCTCTTTGTGGGAGACTCCCACCCCTCAGCTTTGCATCCCTCATGAAGCCAGTTCCCCCAGGAGGTGTCCTTTTGTCCTTGTGGCACTGCGAATTGCCAAATGTGATTCCTGGATTAATGCCTGTCCCCTCATTTACAAGCTCCATGAGGATAGGGATTATGGAGTCTTGGTGGGGATTTCGTTTGGTTTAGCTATCAGTCACTTAATAATGATCTGAACCCAGGTTTTTAAATGACTCTGCGACATTTAGCTAGGAACTTTTTGTCACGGTGGATGATTTTTCTATTTATAAACTACACAACAAATCATATTTGCTACAACATTTTAGCAGATTTGTTGATTTCTGGAAAGTTCAGTTGGTTGGCTTTAATTTGGTCTTCAAAATGTCATTTTAAGTATACTCAATTGTTAACGCTAAAGGTCATAGGATGGTTTAAGCTTTAGAGTTTATTTTTAATATTCAGGAAAGGTTTTAAATAGTAATTAAAGCTTTAGGATTAGGACCCAAAATCTGGCATCCATTTCCTTAAATATGTCACTGTCAGAAAGATTAAGACCAGGTAAAGCAACATGAAATGCAGAGATTTGAAGTACTAATTATCAGTCATATAAAATGAAAACCAATATACCATTTGAGGTATTGGCAAAAGAATGGAAAAAAGGGTTGGAGATGAAAGTATAAATGTCAGAGAGAAGATGGGGAAAGATTCTGAGGCAATTGGAACAATCTCATCCCATGTAATGCTGAAATTTAAATTTTTTGATTGCTAGAGACACTGAACAGTTGAAAAAAGAATACTAATCATAGAATAAATTTTGAAAAAATTATGAAATGACAGAAATTAGAAGAAGTTGAAGATAAAATGTTCACGTCTTGCTTTCCAACAAGGAGAGTTGAGATGATTTTCCCTGGTTGTTGTGCACCGAAGGATTTGAAATGAAAGGGCAAGCATGTTCAAAGATGCGTGAAAGAAGCAAGGAGGCTCGGAGGGATTGATTCAGTGAAGTGAGCAATAAAACTCTATTTTGGTTTATACATTATCATCACACTTAGGAAAGAGCCCTATCACAGACTTGAAATACTGGTTAAAATCCTGGAAGCGCTAAAAGTCAAGCAGAATAAGGGAAAGAGAGAAATAATGAAGCAATGACATCATACACTAGGATCTAGCTATTGGGCGCTCTTTGAAATTAAAATTTAAAATGATGAAAATGACCCGCTAGGTGCTAAGTACTGCATAACCTATACATTACTTAAAAGGAAACCTATATAAGGTTGAATAGGTATAAGAAAAAAAAATACATTTTGAATAAAAATATCTTGAAATATTTCATGAGTATCAAATGTATCCAATTCATGGAAGCAAAGGGTAGAATGTTAGTTACCAGAAGCTGGAGAGGGTAGAAGAGAAAGACATGGGATGAAGGGAGCTGTCCATCAAGGGCATGAACTCTCAGCCAAACAAGAGGAATAAGCAGAAAGGGATCTGCTGTTCAGCATGGTATCTACAATAAACACTGCATAGTGTATTTCAAAATGATTTAAACATTAGATTTTAAATGTTCTCACCACAAAAAATAAACATGTGAGGTGACAGATATGTTAATCATTCCAAAATGTAAACACACCAGCATTGTACTCTATAAACACACACAATTATTACTCCTCAGTTAAAAATGCAAGAAAATGTATTCGCAAGAAGAGTAAATTTTCCTTAGGTTTTTGATGAATTAACTTTCCTTCAAAATACTGGCATAAAGAGCAAATAAAAACTGTTCAACTAAAATAAATCCCATAGTAATCATTGAACATTATTAATAGTTATTAATAGTTTTAAAACTGCATTTTTATAAGTGATTACACTTGACAGATTTGACAAAGCAATGATTGAGTAAATTGATCATTTGATGAACAGATTTTTTTAGCTTGATATTTGACCAACTGGACATTTGCTTTTATTGGAAAGGTGGTTAAATACACTATCATATACCCAAAGTTCACCGTCGTGCCTGTGCAGTAAGGAACTCAGCAAACAGTTAAAGAACAACTTGGCAAGTGAATTGTTCTGAGGGGACTCTAAGACGACACCAACCACCAGAGCAACTGGCGTCAAAGAGCTTAATTCTAGTGTGGAGTGAGTTATAGCCCTGTTATTTCCATTTCTAGTTTTAAAACTGCAACGAAACCTTTATATATTGTTCTGAATCTTAGAGTCACAGGAAGAGGCCAGCTACAATCTTCCACGAGGTTTGGGCGTTTCCCATTTCATTGGGAATGTAACTTCATTCCACAGAGAGATAGCAAACACTTCATAGTCTAGGCCAGAGTGAAGCAATATTAGATAGGGTTGTTTACGAGTCGAATTTCTGATAAAGGTGAATTCTTGCATATGTGACATTTACATCACACTCCATTCTGAAGTGATTGTCAAACAGACTTGAGTGAGGGAAGCCAGCAGAGCGGAGGGAAGAGCCCGCAGTCCACTCGGCCTGGTGAATCAGGGAGTGAGCAAACATCATCCCAGGAAGTCACCGCAGGCTCAAGTCCTTTTCTTTCTTTTTTTGTCCCCTCTGCCCCCTCAACTTACCTCCTTGCCCGTAACCAGAAATGAACAGAAATGAAGTGATTACAAATCCAGCCCAGGCCCGATGGACAGAAGAAGGGAACGTGGAGAAGAGATCTGGGCACCTTGGCACAGCCCCCACCCTTGTCCTGAACTGGTGTGGACCCGGTACAGTAAGAGCAAGAGGCTTTTCCTGTGCAGTGAGTTGGAATTAAACATGCTAATTTGAGGTCGCTTTCAAGTATTTTTCAAAACTCCATTGGCCTTTAATTCCTTTCTATTGCATCATTTAATGTGATGTTATTTATATATGAAGCATGTTATGCTTATTAACCAATGTGCAAAAATCTAAAGTACAGATTTTCTGTAATGGGCTAATTACAGGACTTTAAAGCCACCTACTGAGTTTTGCTGAGCTTCACAACAGGTTCACTGAACTGGATAAATTTATTCAAACGTGTGGAAATGAACCCCATTCTATGTGCAAGGGTACTAGGAAAACACACAAATTATACCTCAATACCAGTTTAATGGGTCAAACAGTGAACCTGAATACTGAACTTATCGACATCTTAAAATACAGGGAAGCCTGTGGTAAAGAGGGACGTGCCCTTTCAAAGGAACTTCTCCCTGTTTGTAAACAGTGGCAATAAAACAATGCTCCTGGCAATTAGGAGCAAGTTCTGCATGCTCAGAAAGCAGAGGTGGCTGCCTTTCAACAACCTTTGAAAACACACGACTTATCATAACCGACCTCAGAGTGGAAGGGAGGGATGAGAGCCCAGCAAACACAGGTCTCAAGCACAGCAACCCTTTTATCTCTTCTGGAGAGAACATGAGGTGTGTTTGCTTGTGCCTGGTTTAGGAGGAAGTCAGCACAGGGCGTTCCGTTAGAAATACAAATAAGGTGTAAGACTGGGTAGAAGCAAACATGCTCTTCAAACCAGGCTTTTCCTCCCTGAGCTTGATCTGCGATTATATTCATGTTATTATTGTTATTTTGCTGTGATAGGGATTGAACCTAGAGGCCTTGAGCATGCTAGGCCAGGGCTCTACCCCTGAGCTGTATCCCCAGCCCTTTGTGTTATTCATCAATCCTTTCTCAATTTTTTTTTTTTTCTGAAGTTTCCAGAGGACTTTTCTTTTTCTTTTTGGTCTTTTTTTGAGACGGGGTCTCCCTGTAGCCCCAGCTGTCCTGGAACTCATTATGTAGACCAGGCTGGCCTTGAACTCACACAGATCCATCTGCTTTGTCTGATTGAGTCATGTTTTTTTGTTTTGTTTTGTTTTGTTTTTTTTTGGTCTTTTTTTGAGACGGGGTCTCCCTGTAGCCCCAGCTGTCCTGGAACTCATTATGTAGACCAGGCTGGCCTTGAACTCACACAGATCCATCTGCCTCTGCCTCCTGAGTGCTGGGATTAAAGGCATGCGCCACCACACCTGGCCCCAGAGGACTTTTAGACTTATGCTTCATAATATCATTCCATTATGAAAATACAAGGGAGGAGGTGGAAAGTAGAGGCAGAGGCAAGTTTGAGAACCTGGTCAAGGTTGAAGTGAACGCCCTTATTTCCTACATCACATCATCCCAATGAGAGATAAATTCACATACAGAACATACACACACTGGTTGCTCGTTTATATGCCTGAGATGAAGACAGGCTTTGCTTTGATCTCTTGGTAGGTTCCTGTAGCAGCGATCCATTAATTTTGTCATGAAAGGGGAAGAATATCATTTCCAAGCCTGCAAGAGTTCTGGTCTTGTCCCCTGCGCACCTTATTTACAATGTACAATGTACACCCTGCGGCTGACAGTTGGGTGTTGATAACCTAATTCATGCTTTTCTCTTCAGGGAAACCCCGGTGTGCTCCGCTCTGTAAGTAACGAAGGCAGGAAGGCAGGATATATCTATTTTTTGCAAGTGGCGCATATACCAATAAAAAGAGAGTTCTTCAGGAAATGAGGTGCGATGCGCAGGCCAGCTTCACCAAGACTCTGGGACCAAGAAATAAGAATTTAAATATGAAACACTAAAATTTAACACATGACTGAAACAAAATAAATGGTATACCATTGAAAGCATTTGAGGTAATTAATCAATGCTGTGTTTGTACATATCATTAAATATATTATACTCAGTTTAGATTTGATTTCTATGCTCCTTTTATAAAGAGTTAAAAGAAAATACATTTGAATTCATGCTGATACCGAAAACATGCTCCTCGCTTCTAGTTTTTTGGATTTCAAATCATTTCCATTAACAAACAGCTATTTGCCCTCTAATAAAATATGTCATTATGCTTTATTCACACCGCACAAAAGAATCACTGAAAAATCGCCCCAATGATGGCCAATAATTACACATTTTGCTCCTGTGCTAGCGAGGAAGAAATCTGTTCATTGGAGAAAGCAGGTGCTGGGGCATCAAGCTAATAGTCAATGTGTGCCGTGGTAATTAGCCGCTGCGATTGCTAAAATTAACAATTAGCTAACATGCAATTCTCTTTTTTGCAGTCTGCAGTTTACTTTGTATAATCCTTGCATGTTCTTAGTAATTACTCTGACAGCTTATTATTTTTATTTTTTGTGGTTTGAACACAGCTTTAACATTTGCATCGGGCGACCCAAATGTTCAACAGGCAGAAGTGAAGCAAGTGCCTGACTGGGCATTTTCCTGAGGCACACATTTGGTTGTTCTCTGAACTTTTCAGTGTTGGGGAGGGGTGAGATCTATGATTCTTTTATAGCTATTGTTTTTGCCCTAGGGCCTTCCCTGAGGACAGAACACTTGGACATCCTGAAGCTTTTAGAGGGAAAACTGCCTAGTCAGTGGCAATTTAGACGGTAGGGAACAACTCCAGGGATGAAGTGCCACAGTCAAGCCGGACAAAACATCTTCCTCTCACTCTTCTTCCCTGGAGTGTGTCTTTGGTTAATTCATTCCCTCCCCCTGGCACAAGGCCCCTCCATCCCACTTACTGAGGGAGAAAATGTAGCATCTTGTGTGGACTGTTCTTGTCAGGGGCTATATGCTGAGATAATATTGCTGGAGTCTTTAAGTGAATAGAATAAGGCCTCAGCGTACATGTGAAAGGGGGAGGAATTAAAAGGCAAGGGAGTAATTTGTTTCCAGAAAACCCACAGGAGAAAAGAATGTAATGAAAGCTCTCAAAGCAGCAAATTTAGCCAACTGCTATTCCAAACCGTATTAGCTTCCTACAGTGGCTGACAAATTACCACAGATTTCAGGGCATAAACAATGCAAATTATCATCTTACAATTCTGGAGGGTAGAAGTCCAATATACTGGGCTGACCAAGGTGTTACCTGAGCTGCTGGGGAGAATCTGGTTCTTTTCCAGGAGCTGCTGGGGAGAATCTGGTTCCTGTTCCTAGATGTTGCCCATACTCCTTGGCTTGTAGTTCTTCAAGGTCGCTGTCACTGCACCTCTCCCATTTTTGTAGTCATGGTTCCCTCTGACTGGGAAAGATTCTTCACTGTTGAAGACCTGTGATTATACTGGGCCTGCTTGGATAACCCAGGCTTATCTCAATGTGAATCATATTCACATTGTCTTTTTGGCTGTGGAGGTAACAACACTGCTCTCTTCCACAGCTGTGTGTTCTGGGGACTAGAACAGATATTTTGGAGGGCCATTATCTGCCTACCACACAAACTGAAAAATATGTGTACACCGAGTTTATAAGTCACACGGTCTTGAGGTATTATATGTTTGATGTCAGAGAACTGGGTCATTTATAGTGGTGGGAGTGGAGTGAGGATAGGGTAGTGAGACTTTATGGTTTTTTATAGACTGACCTCCTGTGCCTTCACTGACACTCATAGTCAGTGCAAGCTATACTTCATTGTGTGGCTCTGGAGTTTAGAGAGCTTTCTCCCTCTTGATGAGAGTGTGCCTTTTAGAATACAGGCTTGGCTTGACTGAGAGATAATGCCCTGTGAACTGTGCTTTATAATAGGGTCTGGCTGCAGCATGCTGGTTTTCTGTGAATGCTGATGTGGGTTTCTGTCCACAGTTACACGGAATGATGTGAAGAAACATGGACCAGTGCAGCCCTGAATTCTAAACTGCAGTGACCAAAAGACACAACTGAATTCCCAAGGAAGATGCTCTGTATGACCTTGCCAGTGTTTCATTTTGATCTGTCTACCAGCAGGTGAGGGAGATATTAGGATAAGCCCAGAGAATCTGGGCCTGGGGAGTGCTATAGGCTTATAGAGGGTGGGGAGAGCCTGGCTTAGCAGGAAAGGTCAGGGAAGTGGGCAGAAATTTGGATTCAGGCTTGTAGAGGTAAAACATGGCACACATTCTGTTTGCTGAGAAGGTAGGGAAGGGTCACAATGAGCAGGGGCTTCTGGGAAGAGTTAGGCAGGCAGCACTGTGATAGTCTAGCATTACTGAGCTTAAATATAGTGATACCACATAGTCACCAAGGTTCACTGCCAAATGGCTGGAAGAGAATGTTGAGGTGTGCCTTGTTTTAGGAAAATCTACTCAAAATAAAAATGTTAGATTCTTACTTTATAAAATAAGCTATCAATTAGATGGTTGATGTATATCAATTAGATGGTTTCTTGTATATTTAAAAGGAAATCTTGTCCACCAAAAATGTGTTGTCTTTTCCCAGTAGCACACATATTCTATAATGTAGGCTGTTGGCACAAACTGGGGTCTTGAAAAAACAAGGTATGGAGAGAACTTCTAGAAAAGGATGACAGCTGATCAAAAATGAACTTTATCAGAATTTCAAGATGTATATCTCAACTTAAAGGGTTAGACAACCTCTATGAGCACCTGCATACATACATATACATACATAAATAAAAAAATAAAAATATTTAAGAGGCCAGCCAAGATGTGGGCACTAAAACTGGACAACATGTCAAAGGAAAGTGTTCTAATAGGAAAATATCTTGCTGGAGGTTTTGGTTATCTGGACCAAGGATAACCGTAACTTATAATAAAAGAGCTTCATTGGCTTAAAGCATGCACAGAGACCAGACGCTCCCAGACCTAAGCAGCATTTCCTCCCTGTGACATCTCACCAGTATTCCAGGGTTTGGAGTTTTTGTTTTATTTTAAATTTATAGATGGTTTACAGATTAGATTTTATTGTCAACTTAATATAAACTAGAGTCACCTGGGAAGAAGAAACCTTAATTGAGGGATTTCCTTAACCAGACTGGACTGTAGCCATGTCTGTAAGAGATTGTCTTGAGTGCTAATTGATGTAGGAAGATCTAGGCTAGTATGGGAGGTACATCCCTAGGCAGGTGATTCTGGGCTGTATAAGAAAGCTAGCTTCAGGCTGGAGGGATGGCTCAGTGGTTAAGAGCATTGGTGGTTCTTGCTAGAGGACCTGGGTTTGATTCCCAGCACTCACATGGCAGCTAACAATGGTCCATAACTCCAGTTCCAGGGGATCTGATACCGCTTCTGACCTCCATGGGCATTGCATGACATGGGTGCACTTACAGACATGCAAGGAATATACTCATGCACATAAAATTAAATATATATATATATGTGTATGTATATTTGGTGTTTTTGAGACAGGGTCTCCCTGTAGCCCCAGCTGTCCTGGAACTCACTATGTAGACCAGGCTTGCCTTGAACTCACAGAGATCTGCCTGCCTCTGCCTCCTGAGTGCTAGGATTAAAGGTGTGCGCCACCATATATATATATATATATTTTTAAAAAAAGCTTGAGCCCATGAGAGAGAGCAAGTGAGTAAGTATCCCTCCACAGTTCGTTCTTCTGTTCCTGCTTGAGCTCCTGCCCTGGCTTCCCCCAAAGATGGACTGTCAAGTGTGGCATAGGAGAGACATTATTCTTAGAGTTTTACAATTGGCTGTGAGCAGTTTGTTAGAGAATGCACACCTCACAGGTACACCCTCGGGGATATTCCTGCTTGTCCCCTGTCCCATCACCTCACTCCTATGCCAGGAGACAGTTCCCTGTTAGAGCATACAGAGTGGTATTGAGTAGGTTGCTTGAGGGAAAGAGGGTAACAAGTGCATTCTGGGCCCATAGCAGCTCCACGGTGTCCTGTCCAGGCTAAAATATCAAGTAGAAATAATTAAGATATGGAGGACTGTGTAGCATGTGTGTGTGTTGGAGACCCTCAAAAAGGCTTGATGTCTTCAACTAGGAGTATAACTCAGCTGGTAGAGTGCCTGCATAGCGTGGGTCAAGTCCTGGGTATGATCTCCAGCACCACAGAAACCAGGTGTAGTCTCATATGCCTGTAATCCCAGGGAGGCAGAGGGAAGACAATCAGAAATTGAAGGTCACCCTTGATGATACTGAAAGTTTGAAGCCAGCCTGGAATACATGAGACCTTGTCTTAGTAAGTAAGTAAATAAGTAAGGCTTGCTGTTTTGACTCTTGTTCATATGGTATCAATCTCAGTTTTCATAGGAGCTTAGTTTCCTCTATTTCTACTTGAACATGGTCGGCAAGGCTACGTTTGTCCCTTGTTTTAAATCAGAACAGCAGGTTCTTCTCCTGTACGCTCCACTTTTCCAAGGACACAGCCACTTCCCCCTCATTCCTGTTACTGTCAGAATGATGCCAGTGCTGTCATATCCTGAGGAAGGTCTTCTGCATTTTTTTAACCCAGTACCACATGCTTTTAATACTCTTCTTACACAAACAAGTAAGCACAGGATAATGATGTGTGTAAAGTGAAAGGTGACATTACAGAGCCCAGATTTTAGTGGTCAGAGCCAGAGCACCCACTGCATCACGGAGCCAAGCAGCTCTCTGTCCTTCACTTTACTCATCACACTTCTTGAAATACCATAGCCAAAAAATTCCTTGTGAGAAATGCAATGTGATAATTAAACTACAAAACCTGATTTAAAAAGTACTTGAAGGGTTGGGGGAGATAGATCAGTTAGTAACGTGCTTGCCATACAAGCACGAGGACTTGGGTTTGGATCCCCAGCACCTATGTGCATGGCTACAACTCCAGAGTTGGAAAGTGGAGACAGGAGGATTCCTAGGCTTGCTATGAGCTAGTCTAGTCAGATCAGCAAGCTTCAGGTTCAGTGAGAAACCTTGCCTCAAAAACTAAGGCAGAAAGTGACAGAGGAAGACACTTGCCATCGACCTCCCTCTACACACAGGTGCACACAAATGAACATGTATACACATACACCGCACAATACTCATAAATCGTTGACTTTATCAAACTATTGCTCTAAAAGAGTACATAAAAGCTGCCTACAGTTTGAAAACTTCCTAGAGATTTCTACTGTTGTAGCAATCTTAGTATATCCTCAGTCTTTGCATCGTGTGGTTTCCTGGGGAGGAATCAGTATCAGTGATCTCGTTGGTTCCTTCCTGCACCATGATTTGCCAGTCTATGATTGATGGGTTTCTTCTAGCATGTATAATGTCCAGGTAGTATTCAAGAGCCTTGGGCTGCTGCCTGTAATCTCTGTATGTAGGAGGCTGAGGCAGGAGAATCACAAACTGGAGACTAACGTGAGCTACATAGTGAGACACTGTATCAAGAACAACAAAAATCCTGGGTTCAAGTGAGGACACATTCACTCTACAAGGTGGGTTTGAAGGGACCTCATTCACTGAAAATTACGAACTTTATATAAACAGTAAATACCATGACATTAGATCAGGAAAAGAAGAGCTTAGTATCAGAAATTTGATCTTGGGTGCACTAACTCCTTGAGTTCTTATTCAGGTACTATGGTTGATCACAGATTATCTAAATCAATCTTTGCCATAGTTCAGTGAAGAGAGCAGGGTCTTGTTAAACAACAGAATCCAATTGATGTTATATCACCCTTTTAAAACTTTAGACAGCGAGGGTATTTTTTGAGACTTCTAAATGCAGAAATATAATTTTTAAAATCCTACCTTTAGGCTGTAATGGCATATGCCTTTAATTCCTGTACTCAGGAGGAAGAGGCAGGCAAGTTTCTGTGAGATCAAGGTCAACCTGGTTTATCTAGGGAGTTCCAGGCCAGCTGGGGCTACAGAGAGACCCTGTCTCAAAAAGCAAACAAACAAAAAGCAACAAGCCCTCCTTACCTCTGCATGTCTCCACATCAGTGCTGTGGAGTGCTGTGGACGATTTAATGGATGGCACCATTTATAGGACACAAGGTTGTACTCTGAATTTGTGAACTATAAAGAAAGTACCACTATGCTGACTAACTAATGAGCTTTTTAATGATGAGAAATAGATAAAGCTTCAAAATGTAGAATGCTTATCAAGGACCTCAGACAATAGCAGAGTGGAGCAATTTAGAAGTACTTATCAGTGCCACCGCTGTGACAGAGAGAAGGGAACTGTTTTCTTTCATTTTAAAGCACTGCTTTTCATACATGGGAGCAATTTCTATATTTTCTTAACTAAAATTAAATGCCCTAGTATAATCCTCTTTTCAATAGAGTTCAAAATATAAATAACCTATTGATACCACTTGTGATAAAGCAGGAAAAAAAAGGCCTCTACAAAGGGGCGAATATCTGAATATCTGAATATGGGATGATGAGTTTTGGTGAGGTCTGATGGCTGAGACTTCACTAAGGGAGCTGTTTGTTCTCTGAGACAGCTTCAAACACAGGTGTGCTGCCTTGGGGAGAATGGCAGGCTCTGGCTGTGCTGACACAGCACAGTATCTCCTGTTTCACAGTAAGTCAGACTTCCTGAGAGAGTACCCAAAGCGTACGTGGGACTTGCCTTTGCTCCCGTGCTTTGGCACAAAGAGCAGTAATACGTTCCTTGCTCTCGAGGTTCTTCATCTAGAACAAAGTACTCCAGACGTTTCTGTGAGGTGGCACTGCTGTGAAAGTGGTGAAGAATGTATAGGTTCACAGCCACTATTGAGATCTGAACTGTTCTCCTCAGTTTTAAAAGTACACATCTAAGCTTACATGACCCAGGGCTAAACGTCAGGCTTGGACAGCTGGCATGATGTGACTTTGCTTTGCTGTTGCCAATAAGCAACTAGATTCAGCTTGTCTCTTCTTTCCTGGGAAGTGGGCTTCCCAGCTGATTGGCTTCATTGCTCGCTGTTGGGCTATGGAAAGGGCCCCAGAGAGAGCAACATTCAGAGGATTTGACACCCAGCACACCTACTGCCCTGACAGTTTCTTTGGGGGAAGGGATTTTACATTTTCTTTTCAAAACTACTGTATTTCATTATGGAATTTTCATACATACGTGTTATACTTGCTCTCGTCTGTCCCATCACCCCCACAACCCTCTGTCTAGTTCTGTTTCTTTCTCCAGACCATCGCTCTGTTTTCTTGTTAGTGTGTTCCATGACTCTTTCTTTTCTTTTTCCTCTCTCCCTTAAGACTTCTATGCTCCTTTCATAATTCCTTCTCTAGTTTTATGATCTACACACAGAGAGAAATACACATGTATGCATATATACATGCATATTATACATAATTTAAAACATAGATTCCACACACACGAGAAAACATGGGGCTTTTGTCTTTCTTGGTCTGGCTTATTGTGCTTAACATAATGGTTTTCACTTCCGTTCATTTTCCTGCCAATGTCCTGATTTCATATTTCTCTATGGCTGAATAAAATTCCACATTTTCAGTGACCATTCATATGATGATGGACATCTAGGCTGGTTCCATTTCCTGGGAATAGCTCAGCAATGAACATGGATATGGAGGCATCTCTGTGGTATGCTGACTTACAGTCCTTTGGGTATATGCTCAAGAGTGGTTTAGCTAGGCCATCCAACAGCTTTATTTAAAATGTTTGAGGACCCTCCATGCTGGTTCCTTCCATAGCGGCTACACCAGTTTACGTTGCCACCAACTGGCACTTTTCTCCATATCTGTTGTCTTTTATTTTCTTAATCACTGCCATTCTGACAGGGACGAGATGGAATCTCAAAGCAGCTTTAATTTGCAATTCTCTGATAACCAAGGAGAGCGAACATTTTTTCAACCGTTTATTGGCCATTTGTCTTCCTTCTTTTGAAACTATTTGACTTATTGATTGATTGAATGATTTGGAGTTTGGGTGCTTAATTTTTGAAGTTCTTTACATATTCTGAATATTAATGCCCTATCTGATGTGTAGTTGGCACAGATTTTTCCCCATTCTATAGGCTCACTTCAGTCTGGTGGTGTTTCCTTTGCTGTACAGAAGCTTTTAAATTTAATGCAATACCATTTGTCGGTTATTTAAAACTTTAAAAAGTATTTACTTATTTTTATTTACTTATTTATTTATTTATTTATTTACTGTGTGTATATGTGGTGACTCAAATACTACAGCAGTCTTGTGAAGGCCAGAGAACAACTTGTGGGAGTCAATGCTCCTCCTACCTTATCTGTTCTGGGGATTAAATTTAGGTTGTCAGGCTTACTGGCAAGGGCTTTTACCCATCAGTCATCTCACTGGCCCTCATTTGTCAGTTCTTGGGATTATTATTTGTCCTGTAACTAGGACAGGCAGTAAGTGGAGTGGCAGGGTAGTTATGTGTGCCATTATTTACCACAGAAGCAATGAAATATAAGGGCAAGTATGCCAGCAACTTCCAGACTGGCCAATTTCCAGAATGCTAGTTTCCAGGAGCCTTGGCTCCTTGATCTATTGTGAGAATTAAACAGAAACTCAAACAACACTGGCTTCACCCATCTCAGGGGACAGGTGGTGGGGTGCCCAAGAAGTGAGTGAGCCCCCTCCTGCCTGGACACTGCCCTGCTGTTCAGCCAGGACCTCCCTGGGCCAGTCTCCAGCTCTTCCCTCCTGCCTACCTCCTCCCACCTCCTGATGCCTTAACTCTGCTCGTTCCCACTCAAGCCTCAAAATGCTCTTCACTCTGGGAAGGAATCATTTTTCACTTTTACTAGCTTCTTCTGGGTTTAGTGCAAATTCTTTGACCAGTGAAAAGGTTCTGTCCTGTCATTTTATCATAGTCCATGCTTGACTGACTTGGTTTATACCATCTATTGATTTGGGCTTTCTAGATAAAACACAGAATTAGGTAAACCTGGGTTTCAGGTAAACAAGGAATCATTGTTTAGTTTAAGTAAGTACTATTTTTAATTGCTAAATTTGGCAACTCTAGTTAACTAAACATGAGCTAAGTTCTCTAAGGTGAGACGTTCCTTTGCCATTTTACCAGTCTCCAGGAAGGCTACCTTCACTAAACCACATGTCTTCTTGTAAACTTGGGTGTCTTGTAATCAGACTCCTGTAATGCAAAGAGCCACAACTTACTGCTTGTTCTCTTTTTTCAGGATCTCCTCTCTCCCTGTGTCATGGTATGCCACTTTGACAGGTATGTATTAGTTTTACTGATTGAGAGACAGTGATAGGCTGATTGAAGGAGAAAGACCAATGGCCAATAAATGATTGAGATGGTTTGGAGGACTCTTCTGCTTCCTGGCTTTCAGGGAGTCACACTGTATGGCGAGGGCAGGTGTGGGCGCTGCCGACCAAGCACCTCCCTTGTGCCTTTGTCTCCTCCTTTCTTCCACTGAGATGCCAGGGTGCTGGTCAACAGGTGGGGCTTTGAAAAGGCTGCTGCGGCAGACAGCAGGGGCCTGCCCATTTGTGTGTAGAACTTAAGGGACTCCTGAATTTGAGCGGGGGAAAAAATCATACCTTTTATTCATAACCATTTTCAATTATGGATACAGGCAACAAAAAGACAGTCGTTATCAGTACTTGTGGCTACAGAGAAACCAAAGATTAAAAAAATACATATTAAGTTACGATAGATATCAAAATTTAATCACCCATTCATTATCACTCCAAATTCAAAGGAATTGCTACATCCATCCATAGATCTTTTCCTTTGAAGTAATAAATTCATTAGTAACAATAAATAACATAAATATAATTTTAAAGTTTTGTTAACTTTATCTCAATATAATTGGTTTCTTTGTAATCCTAGGCATTGCATTTTATGCACTGGATAATAATATTTTGAGGGCTAGAGGTGTAGCATGACAGAGCTTGTATATTAGACTTGGGCGATACTCTGGGTTCAATTCCCAGCACCAAAATAATAATA
>NW_008336020.1:249153-277855 GCF_000622305.1 Nannospalax galili | reverse complement strand
GGTTTACATAGTGAGTTCCAGGACAGCTGGGGCTACAGGGAGACCCTATCTCAAAAAGACCAATAATAGTAATAGTAATAAAAATAATAATAATAATAATAATAATAATAATAATAATAATAAACATAAACTAAAGAGTCCAGAGTCTTTATATTGTTAGAGGATTCCGTTGTTTGTATACCTACGTGTGTGTGCAAGCGTGCAAGGGGAAATAAAAATGATTAGGGTAGGGTAGCAAGACTAGAATTCAAGTTTACTTTCACTGCTCTGCTGTGTTTTCAAATTACTAGCCATCAGCATCACCGTAAAATCCAACATAGGGCAAAAGCCACGTGAAAGGAAATGTTAAATATGTAAATATGTGGGTAGCATACAAAACTATATGTACTGGATGCAGTTCCTGGGCTCAGGAAAAGATGGGCTCAGCTTAGTAAGGAGTTAGCTAACACAGAGAAAGGGAATTTTGCTGCCCACACCCTTTGTTAGTTTGTGAGCTTCCAGGGACTCTGGGAGGGTGGTTAGGGAGGCAAGGGGCCTAGAGATGGGGGGATTGCCCACTGGAAAATGGGTTGCTTGCTGGGTGGGAAGTGGTGGTGGTGATCTTGGCTTGGGAGGGTGAGTGGGGGCAGCTGAATGAATGCCCGGGGGTTGGACCAAGGGAATAAAGCCACGAAGGGACTGGTCTCATTAAAGAATCCATTTCCCATTTTCAGCAGTTTGCTACATTAACAAGCTGAGCTGTGAAAGGATTAGATCCGCTAAGTGAGTGCCTGTTCTGTGCACCATTGCAAAACACATTTCAGAAAGCAGTGGATTCGCCTTAAATGAGTATCTGCCGGAGGAGCAAAGCCCTAGGAAAACAAAAGGGCACGCCAGGGTAAGCTAATAATTCCTGCTGTGCTTTGAGGGCAATGAAATGACTGCAGCCCTGAGAACTTTTTCTCCCTCCCCTGCAGTTGGTATAAACAGAAGAGCCATTTTGATGATCATATCGACACCTCAGCAACAAGTGCTTCCCAGGTGCCAACAAAATGTCACTTTCCAAAGGGTTAAATGAACCAAAAGGTCTCTGCCTCAAATATACCTTTTCTTCACACATTTAGTATGCATACCTATTAGGCAAAACAATGGGTATAGATTCATATCCTGCCTACAAATCATCAAATGATACAAGAACAAATCTACCACCAGCTGCTTTGTCCCAGTTTCTGCTTTGACTGGGAGGGGAAAGCCAAGTTTGGAGCTGGGTCTAGCCTGACTCAGGCCTTAACTTGCGAGTCCTGCTATTCTAACCCTTTCTCTTGATCTGCTTTTCAGCTTGTCTAGGAGCACACAGCTCAGAGCAGCAGGGAAGTTGCTTAGCAAAGGGCCACCCACTTGCCTATTATTCCTTCCTTGCCTGTGACATGACACAAGAACAAAGTAGACATTAACCGCTACATTAAACCCAGAAAGAAAGTAATCAGTAACCTGTTATTCCCTTAATAAAGGGAAACACATGCAGTGTGAAATTCAGAAGACTAATCAATAGCCACAGACAATGCAATGTGCCAAACAAATTGCAAATCAATTAGAATCCTTGTTTTCTTTGAAATGGTTCACTATATCTAAAGCAATTACTCCTTCATTAGACCTAATTTAACAGCATGACTGCCCTGGCTACAACTGGCAGCGTCTGGCTATCAAATGGAAGAATGGCAGCTTATTTCTGTCTGTCTGCGAGTGTAGCACCAATCAAAAAAAATTGAATTCCTTTATACAAGAGAAACTTTTAATGAATGGGTGGATATTTGTGTTAATCAAAATATCCATATCGGAATGAAGGTTCTCTGCCCCCTTCTTGTGGAAATAAAAAAATATTAAAGAATTATTTAATAAAAATAAATTAAAATATATTTTTCTTCTTTTTGTGCTACTTCAAACAGATACAAATTGGCATTTTAGTGTGTCAAGTGCTTTCAGCTCTTCAAATCTACATTAGCACTGGGTTTTAGGACTTTTGAAGAGAAAAATCTTAGCTCTTTTAGAATTTGGAATATTCCAAATGATTGTCAACAGCAAAAAGTACTGGTTCCAATTATTATTAAAGCTACTTTAAAAAATCAATTTTTGAGACATAATTGATGTAGAGAAAAATAGCCTTTAAGGGTAAGTTTTGGTGAATGGCTGTATAACCACAGAGGACAGTTCCACCGCCCCGGAATTCCTGTGCTCCCCTGAGGCTTTCCTCCCTTATCTGGCCCCAAGGCAACAAGGGACCTGCTTTCTGCAGCCCACTTCACTTCTGAGAGTCCCTTCCCATCCTGTGGAGGGAGGGGATGAGAAAAATAATTGGAATTAAGGCTTAAAAACAACAACAACAACAACAACAAAGAAAACAAGAAATGATTTTGCCCTTGTCTGAGAATTTAAGCAAAGAACTGAATTTGAAGGTGACAAAGTTTTTGAAAATAGGTATGCTTTAAAAGAGATCAAACCACTTCTGAAGCTGGAGAAAATATTCCTAAACGACCTGAAAATCATTAATAGTCACAACTTGTTTTATACCTAAATCTCAAAGTTTGTTACACTTTGAGGATAGTCACAACTCCAATAATTTTTTTAATATAGTTTTTCCTGAATTATTACTCTCTGACTGTAAAAGCAATATAATTTGAGTCTATGAAACACCAATATTCCAGAATTACAAAAAGTAGCAAGAGGTTTTCTTATACCTCCTTTTCCCCCAGTAATGTTCAAAAGTTCTTAAAGCTGTTGTCCAAGGGTGCTCTGTACAGCCCTGAGGTAAAGCCCTGGGAACGCTAGGAACTGGAGCCTTAAATGAAGTCACACACGAGCCTGCTTCTCTTCCCTTTGCTTCCCTTTAACAGCTTTTCTCCTCTCCCCTCCCCCTAATCCTTCCTCTTCACCTCACATCAAATGGCTTTTCATTCTCTGTAGCCTTTCTTCTTTCTCTCTTTAGAGCTCAGTGCAGAGAAATCCTTGCACTGAGGGACTCCTATCTTTTGCAGGCCAGTCAACCCATTTCCCATCTCCTGCTCCTTAAAAGACAGTATTTTTCCCAAGCTCCCACATTCTTCACAGAAATTTGTGCTCCCCCTGCACCCCATCCTGCCCTCTTTGACCTTTCACTGTTAACACTGTCACTCAGTCAAATTATATTTTGTTTCTATTGTTTCTGCTAACACTCATGATTTAAGCTACTCTGCAAATCAATTAATCAATGAGCATTCATTGAAGGATAGCTTTCTCCTGATTGGCTGATTCTAAGTGTAGATTTGTAAGTGTAATGAAAGGCGGTTGTGCTAATGGGAGAGGGTTAAGAAGGGGAAGTTAGGATATTTAATCACTTTCTGAGATGGCTTAGTTTGCAGCTTAGGTTAGGTAAAACCTGAGGCAAAGGTAAGGGAGAAAGACTTTTCCTTCTTCCCACTGTCCCAAGCTGAGAGTGGAGAACAGCTTTTGTCTTAGGGCCCAAGATGCTCCAATCCCAGGGCTTGGCCAAACTAGGTAGGCTTTGGAAGATGCTGTTAACTCTCTGAGGAGGTTTTGTTTCGTTTCTAAATTTAACCCATTGCTACTTGTGTTCTTCAGATTTGTGTCTTAGAGAACGGTTAGATAAAGACACAGCAGTCTGTTATTCATGTGACCCTCCATGGCTGCCTTGCTATACCTACAAGACAGTTCCTAGTTTGTTGGTAGATGAACACTTAGGCTAGGCCCCAGAAGTTTACCACATCATGGTTAGGAAGGAAATACAGGTTGGCGTCCCAGTGATAACATGGCGACCACGACACTGTGTAAACAGTGTAAATCCCTCTGAGTTCTTCTAAGCAAAGGAGGCCAAGGAGAAGAGGATCTTTTGGTTGTCAAGCACCTTCCTAAGAAAGAGAAATAAATTGGACTTTTAACATTCCCACTGGGGAGTCTTAACAAAAACCATTTGCTCATAATTTTATATCCTGCTCTATTCACTAGTTAAGCCAATTCTGGCAATTTTTGAACTGTTAGCAGTCCTTTAAATGTCTTTGCAAAGCCATGTTCTATCCATGGACTTCCTGATGGATCTAGTTCATACACTTCTCGTCATTATTGCTCATGGTGTGGAGACCTGATTCTTGCTAATGCACAGATAAAAGCCATAACAGAATGGAGACAGAACAAATGAAGCCTGCCCTTCAAAGTAAGCACAGCCTTTTGTTGTTCCACTATAGAAATAGTGAATGGCTGGGTCCTGTGCGAACTTTCAGGGTACCAACTTTTCATCCCTACCCCCACTCCTGGGAATAATCATTTTGATTGTTGGATATTTCTCCTTTCATCTCTCACTATTAATATGAGTATTTTATCCACCTTGAGTGAATGCTTAACTAATACAGTTCTTCATACAAATGCAAACTTCTTATTTACCAGCCTCTGGTGACCCTGCGTCTTGCACCCGAGTGGCATCATTCAGCTTCAGTTGCTATAGCATTTTCAAGAACCTCTGTGTTCTTGTCATAAATTATCTTTAAGTGAAAAAAGCTCAAAGGCGGTCTGTAGCAAACTGTATCAAATAATGAATGTGTAAGCGGTGGAGGAAAACACTTGTCTTTCTTATGCTCTTCTCCTACCGATTGTTCTGGGACCCTTCTTTGGGATACAGATGAACATAACCCTCAAAAATGTCTGTGTTGTCTTTCTTTAACTGGCAGCCTGTGGGCTGCATGATCTAATAAATATTGGCAGAGCCAAATGAAGTAATATAGAAGAGCTTCTCTTCTTTAAAGTCCACAGACCAAGAGACTCTTGTCACTTGTTAATATCTCCATCAAACACTGAAGTGTTAACATATGTGATACGACCACGCAATCAAGTAAGGACCGATTTGTTGACTAATTAAACCAACACAACAAGCTCTTTAGCACCTACAAGTGACAAGTTTAGAGCAGGCAAGTGGAAACTCTCAATTGAGCCCCCTTTTATGAGACTATCATGCCAAATTCAATTCTGACTGAGTAGTATTTGAATGTACTTGACTTCCACCATGTGCTGACATGCTTACAATAATTCATCATGGGTGACAATAGCCCAATATTAGAGATTTATGATATATACAAAACAGTTACAAATGAAATGTAGCCCTTACGTGGGTCTCCTTCCCTCACCCACTGCCTATTGATATTATAATTAATGGTCAATTACTTAGGGAAAAGAAAATAGAAAATAGTCATTACTGGTTTTAGTCATCATTGGTTTTTTTTTTTTTAATTCTAGAAGTAAATTAAAAGCATTTCCACAGTGTTTGGCAATTGCCCCAACATAATAAACAGACACAAAAGCCTGGTATTCATAACTCATGTTAGTAATAAGTTAATAAAATTTTAAAAGAAATTGAGTATAAATTAAGTTCCTTTACAGGCCACCTGATGGTTTCATATTCTGTTTCCTTATTTATAAAATGAAACAACTGTACTAGTCTATTTCAAACAACCTTCCAATATCTGAGTTTTTATGGCCCCTTCTTTGACCTCTCTGTAACCAGGCTAATGAAAGGGGAAGTGAAGCCTTTCTAGACTGTTTTCGGCATGTAGTTGGCCCCTTTCTCCTTTTTCCTCTGTACATTTCATCTTTTATACATGCACATATCCACAGTTTCTGTATATAGCTCCCACTTCCTTACAGCTGGAAAATCCTGATTGCGGATAACCAAGAACTGACTGTACCTATATAAACACATATGTCTATAGGTATTGAGTCATATTTCCCATCCATCTATGCCTATAAACTAAGAAGGCATGTTAGTGGTAGTGGATCTCCCAGGGGCTGTTGAGTCAGCAAGGAAAGTTACAGGTCTTGGCCACTTCATCTGACTGGACCCAGCATGAGAAGAGGAGCTCTGCTTTAGGTATACTGAGCTCTAGGTCAATAGCTTGTATCCCTGGAGCTAAACACCTGTGCCCCATTATAGAGCAGCCCCAGGCTCAAATACGACTAGAAACAGGGATCAGAATTTGATGAGATTCCAAATAGCTTCCTAGCCAACTGGCCTTCAGACTCTAAGTAGGCATGTCCTGCACATCAAAAGAGCTCTCTGACAGTTGCCTCATCCTACAATGAAAATGCCTGACTGTGTGTTGCAATTTCTCCTGACTTCTGTCCCCACTCTGGGTTTCTGATTCATATACGCAAGGCCATTCATCTCAAAGGGATGGTTTCCTTATTTTTCATGTAATATTTAGCAGAGTTTTTCTTTGAGATAGGGTCTTGCTATCTCACTGAGCTGCGGCTGACTGCCTCTGAACTTGCCATTCTGATAATAGAGGCATGGGCCACCACACCTGGCTTTTGGCAGAATTTTGTTATTCTGAGGAGATAATATACTCATGTAGTTTAAAACTAAAAAGTGGTATAAAAATATATTCACTGAAAAGTTTTATTATGTATTAATGTCTTTTTCATATATGTACTGTGTATCTTGATCAGAGTCATCTTCCTGCTCATAACTCACAGCTTTATCTCTGTCCACTCCTTTACAAGTCATTTTTTAAAAATAATTTTTATATTTAAATGTTCTCTCTGTGTGTGTATGTGTATTTGTGTGCCATGATGTGATTGTATAGAGGGCAGCAAACAATCTAGTAAGTTTAGTTAGTGATGCCCATATGTTCAAGAGTATGAGACCATTCACACTGCGAAGTTCTATAAAATCCTATCAGTAACCATGTCTTTAAAAAAGAATATTCTCCCTCCCCTGAAACACTCAACTGCCAATAGATCCTCAGTGAGAGGTGGAGTCTTGCGATTATCTATTCCATCTGTGCCAGAATTTTGGATGGACTGATCTTGTGCAGATCTTGTGCAGTTAACCACAGCTGCTGTAAGTTCATAAGTTCATGGCCATGTCATGTCCAGAAGGCAACATTTCTCAGCTCTCCTCCTCATTCTCTGGCTCTTACAATCTTTCTGTGTCTTCTCTTTGAACTGTGGTGAGGAGGGGAGGTTGCTTGATATGGGTGTCCTGGTGACCCGGTATCCTGGTGTCCTGTTTAGGCTGGAGCCCTCAGCCTTTTATTCTCAGCATTTTGACCAGTTATGCATCTCTGCACTGACTGTTCCCCTACTGGGGGAAAAAAAAGCTTCTCTGACCAATATTTTGTAGCAGTCCACATTTATAGGTATAAACACAAATATTTAGACAGCAAGGCCACTTAGCAAAATAAGAACAACCTGTTCTATCCTAGAGCCCGCAATCTCCTCAGCCATTGTTTTTGTGGGTTGGTTTGTTTGCTTGCTTGTTTTTACCAGAATTATAGTGCCAGGCATGGAATTCTCTCCTGCGGAGCAGGCCTCAAATCCAATCAGAAAATGATTGTTTGTTACCCATAACAATTTTGTCACGGTTGTACCAGTGAACACATCTTGTCTGGCAGGTCCAGTGCTGGGTAAGACCACTGATCTCTTTTCGCCCCCAGCAGACTATATAGCACCTTCTTGCACTGTGAAATCTAGTCAGCCAGGAAGGAACTTTCCTGGATGGTTTGAGGGTTTCTTTATGTCCTACAGCAACAGTGTGTGGTGTCTTTAGCAACAGGGTCTTACCATGTAGTGATGGTGGGTAACCAAGGGAAATGACAACAGCTTGTGTTGTTTGGGGGACCTTTTGGCCTTCCTTGACCAATAACTCATATGGAGGTAGCCCATAACTTGCACTGAGATTTTCATTTAATAATCCATGTCTTCTGGGAGTGATACTGTTTACCCATTCAAGGTAATTCCATTCAAACTGTTTAGGTTGTATTTTGAAATTAGATTACTAACTAGTAGGTCTCCATAAAACTTTTCCATCTATATTTAGTCTTGGTTAACCTACTGACTACCCCTGACCCATCCCCTTAACTCCAAGCCTGCTTAATCCTTTAACTCCCAGTAATTTTTAAAAAGACAACATGTTGGCCTTCAACTTGCTAGGTAGATCAGCCCAGTTTCAAACTTGGGACAGTTCTCCTGCCTTAGTCTCTGAAGTGCTGAGATTACAAGTAAGCACTAGCACACCTGCTGCATACACTAGCACACACTTTGCTCTTTTATCAGTTTCTTGTGTATTTTTCCAAAGTTTCTTTAGGGAAATATAAGCATATATATATGTAATTTTTGGTTCTCTTCCATTTCTTGATCAAAATCAGTGTGTTGTACACTGTTCTGTACCTTGTTTTTCATACTTAACAGTGTACGCTGGAGATATTTTCAAATCAGTACAAAGAAATCTGTGTTAAAGACAAAATGCTAGCCCTGAACAGGGCTTCTTTCAGGAACTCTACTCTTCTTTCCTTTCCGTATCACTGAAGGGAGGCTGATGACGGTCTCCTCAGATAAGCCAGAATGAGTGCAGTGAGCCCTGTAGAAACCATCTATCTCTTTTGGGCTCCTGGCTCTCCAGACTGTTCGTGTTGCTCAAGACTACATCCTTTGAGTGACCCCAGGGAGCTGATAAGGCCACTGCAGGAGACAAGGACATAGTGAAGATGCCACAGGAGGTATGATGTGGCTGAAAGGGAGTCCAGGTCTGACAATAGTCTGATGGAATGAAGAATCCTTTAGGAATCACAGTCTGTCACACTAAAGATGTCTTCCCTCCACTGACTTCACTAAGTCCAAGAATAGGAACCTCCCAGTCCTGACTTCTCTCCTTCTAGTTCCTGAAGTCCAGATTGGTCTTCAGACTCACAGGACTTTCATCTCTCTACATTTACCTTACTCTAAGTTTATTATTATTTTAAAGATTGGTTTTATTTTTACTTGTGTGTATCTGTATATCTATGTGTGTACATTAGTGTATGTAACCACAGAGGCCAGAAGAGAGCATCAGATCCCCTGGAGCTGGAGCTACAGGAAGTTATGAGCCACCCCACATGAGTGCTGAGAACTAAATGCAGGCCCTTTAGAAAGCAGTGCACATTCTCAACTTCTGAGCTATCTCTCCAGCCTCTACCACCCCCCCACTAAATGATATATATTGCTTGCTTAATTTTGATGCATTTGGAGTTGATTTTTGTGGAGGGTGATACATATGGGTCTAATTTCATTCTTCTACACAGAGAGATCCAGTTTTCCCAGCACTATTTGGTGAAGATGCTAACTTTTCCAGTGTGTAAATTTTTGGCATCTTTATCAACTATCAGGTAGCTGTAGTTGCATGCACTCATGTTGGGTCTTCTGTTTTGTTCCACTGATTTATGTGTCTGTTTTTATGCCAATACCATGCTGTTTTCATTACTATAGCTGTGTAATATAGTTTAAAATCTGTTATGGTAATCCCTCCCACATTACTGTTTTCGCTCAGGTTTGCTGTCTTACCCAGGTCTTTTGTGGTTCCATTTGAATTTTAGGATGATTTTTTTCCTACTTCTGTGAAAAATGCTGTGAGGATTTTGATTGGGATTGCACTGAATTTGTAAGTTGCTTTTGGTAGGATGGTCATTTTCACAATATTAATTCTACCAATCCAAGAGCATGGGCGGTCCTTCCCTCTCCTGGTGTCTTCCTCAATCTCTTTCTTCAAAGATTTAAAGTTTTCATTGTGGAGATTTTTAACACTTTTAGTTAGGTTTATTCCCAGATTTTTTTGAGACTTTTGTGAATGGAAGTGTTTCCATGATCTCTTTCTCTGACTGATTGTTATTGGTATATAAAAAGGCTAGTGATTTTTGTGAATTGATTTTGTATCCTGCAACTTTGCTGAAGGTGTTGATCATTTCTAAAAGTTTTCTGGTGAAATTTTTAGGATCTCTTTATGTATAATATATCATCTGAAAATATAGATAATTTAACTTTTGCAATTAGTGCCCCTTTTAATTCCCTTCTCTTGTCTTATTGCTCTAGCAAGAGTTTTAAGACTGTATTAAAAAGGAGAGATAATAATGGATAGCTTGTTCCTGATTTTAATAGGAATGCTTCCAGTTTTTATCCATTTAGAATGATGTTGGCTGCGAGTTTGTCATAGGTAGCTTTAATTATGTTGAAGAATGTTTTCTCCAGTCCAATTCCCTCTAGAATTATCATGAAGGCATGCTGGATTTTTGTCAAAGGTTTTTTTCTTCATCTGTTGAAATGATTGTGTGATTTTTGTCTTTAAGTCTGCTTATCTGATTTACTGCATTATTGACTTACATACATTGAACCATCCCTGCTTCACTGGAATAAAGCCAACTTGATCATGGTGGATGATTTAAAACAAATATTCTGATTTATTCATTTTTAAAAAATTATTTTTATTTTAAGTGTATGAGTGTTTTGCCTGGATATATGTGCACCACATGCATGCAGTGCCTGTGGAGGTCAAAAGAAGGCATCAGATCTCCTTGAACTGGAGTTAAGGATAGTTGTGAGCTGTAATGTGGGTGCTGGGAACCAAAGCTATGTCCTCTACAAGAGCAGCCAGTGCTCTTAACTGCTGAGCCATCTCTCCAGCCTCTTAATTTATTCACTTATATTTTATATTTATGAGTATTTTGCCTGCCTGTGTGTAAATGTTCCCATGTTATGCAATTCCAGTAAAGGCCAGAAGAAGGTGTCAGATTACCTGGAACTGGAGTTATGAACAGTTGTTAGTTACCTTGTGAATCCAGGTCCTCTGCAAGATCAGTCAGTGCTCTTAACCACTGAGCCACCTCTCTAGCCCCTGATTTTTTGATGTATGACTGTATGTAGTTTGCAAGTATTTTTTTAAAAGAATTTTTACTTCTATGGTCATTAGGGATATTTGTTTGTGTTTTTCTTTTTTTGTTGTGTCTTTGCCTGAAATTAGAGTAATACTGACTTCATAGAAGGAGTTTGGAAGTTCCCCCTCTATTTCTACTTGGGCTTTTTTTAGTTGGGAAGCTTGAATCACTGTTTCAATCTGTTATTTGTTATGAGCCTGTTTAAATTGTTGATCTCTTCTTGGTTTAACTTTGGAGGTTCTGTTGAATCTAGAAATTCATCCATTTCTTTCAGATTTTCTAATTTAATGAAGTATAGGTTTTAGAAGTATTCCTCTATAATGTTCTGGGTCACTTTGTTGTCTGTTAATGTTTCTGTTTTCATCTCTGATTTTGTTGACTTGGGTTTGCTCCTTTTTTTGGTTAGTTGGACTATGGGCCTATTTTTGTTTATCTTTTTGAAGAACCAGTAGATTCATCCATTCTATTGTTTCAATTTCATTGATTTCTGCTCTGTTTTTATTATTTCATCTTGCCTGCTGGGTTTGGATTTGGCTTGTTCTTGTTTTTCCAATTTCTTGAGTTGTATCACTAAGTCATTTATTTATGTTCTTTCTGACTTTTTTTTTTAAAAATAGGGTCTCTGGCAGCCCCAGCTGGCTGGGAACTCAATATCTAGCCCAGGCTGGTCTCAGTCTCACAGAGATCCACCTTCCTCTGCCTCTGGAGTGCTGGGATAAAAGGTGTGTGCCACTATGCCCCAAGTTCTTTTTGATTTTTTTAAATGTAGAGCTATAAACTTCCCTCTTAAGACTGCTTTTAATGTGTCCCAGAGGTTTTGTTATGTTGTGTTTTCATTTTCATTTAGTTCAAGGAATATTTCTATTTATTTCTTGATTTCTTTTTGACCCATTCATCATCCAGCAGTGTGTTGTTCAATCTCCATGAATTTGTGTAGTTACTAGAGCTGCTGAGCTGCAATGCATTGCAGTCAGATAGTATATATGGAATAATTTCAGGGTTTTTTTTTTTGTATTTGTTGAGGTTTGTTTTGTGCCCCAGTATGTAGTCTATTTTAGTAAAACTTCCATGGACTGTGAGTAGAATGTGTATTCTTTGGTACTTGGGTGGAATATTCTGTAGACGTCTATTAGGTCCATATGATGTATGGTATCATTTAATTCAAAAGTTTCTCTATTTAGTCTTTTCCCAGATGACCTGTCTTTTGGAGAAAGTGGGGTATTGAAATAACCCACTGTTGCTGAGTTGGGGTTGATCTGTGTCTTAAAGTCCAGTAGTACTTTTTTATGAAATTGGGTGCACCAGAGTTTGGTCCATATATGTTTATGATTATAAGGTCTTCTTGGTTGATTATTCTTTTTATCAGAATTAAGTGATCTTTGTTATCTCTTCTGATTAATTTTAGTTTGAAGTCAATTTTGTCTGATATTAGGATAGCAACACTCGCTTTTTTCTTGGTCCTATTTACTTGCATTTTTTTCCATCCTTTCACTCTAAGGTGATGCCTCTCGTTGAAGATAATATGCATTTCTTGCACACAACAAAAAGATGGATTTTATTCCTTAATCCATTCAACTTCCCTTTGTGTTTTGATTGGGGAGTTCAGGCCACTGATGTTTAAAGTTATTATTGAAAGATATGTATTGGTTACCGTCATTTTATTTTCTGTTTGTGTTCTTAGTCCTATTTTGTGTTTACATAATTATAGGTTCATTTGTTTTCTTTCTATATCATCTTGGGTATGGTTATTCTTTTCTTCAGCCCATCCTGTTGCTTCCAGGATTCTCTGAAGGGTTGGTTTGGGGGACAGGAATTCTTTCAACCTCTTTATATTATGCAAGATTTTTATTTCTGTTTGGTAAAGTAGTCTGGCTTGGCATCTGTGCTCATTTAGAACCTGAACTAGATTGCTCCAGTCTCTTCCAGATTTTAAAGTTTGCATTGAAAAGTCAGCTGTAACCCTGACAGATTTCCCTTTATATGTAATTGTTGTTTCTCTTGCCTACCTTTCAGTGCCCTCTCTTTGTTCTGTGTATTTAGTGTTTTCACTATGACATGCCATGGAGAGTTTCTTTTCTTGTCCTGTCTGTTTGGTGTCCTCTGTGCTTCTCATATCTGTGTGAGTGTGTCTTTCCTTGATTTAGGAATGTTTTCTTCTATAATCCTGTTGAAGATCCGGTCAATGTCATTGACCTGAGATTCTTCTCCTTTCTCTATGCTTACAATTTGTAGATTTGGTCTTTTCCTGGTGTTCCATACTCCATCCTGCACTCCATTCCTGTGTTTTTTTTTTGGTTTTCCATATTCTTTGCTTAAGTGCTTCGATTTTCCTACTTTACCTTCAAGTCTTGATATCCTGTTTTCCATTTGATCCGTTCTGTTGGTAAGACTTTTCCTGTTTCTTCTAATTGGTCTATTGAGTTTTTCAATTCCATCCTCATCTCGAGTTTTCTTCAATATTTCTATTTCTTTTCGTGAATTCACTTTTCAAATCCTGAATTATCTTTGACATTTCATTCAGCCAAATATTCTAATCCCCCCCCAACTTTTGATCTTTTTAGACAGGGTCTTACTGTAGCCCTAGCCCCAGCTGGCCTGGAACATGTTATGTAGACCAGGCTGGCCTTGATCTCACAGAGATCTGCCTGCCTCTGACTCCTGATTGCTGGAATTAAAGGTGTGTGCTATCACTGCGTCAGGAGTTTGCGCCCATCCTCTTTGAGTTCTTTGAGGTGTTTGTGTGTTCTTTAAATTCTTTGAGTTCTTTGATCATGTTTATGTCTTTTTGTCTTTGTTTTTGTTTTTTTAAAGTCCTGTGTCCTAGGGTTCCTCTGGGTAGTTCTCATTGTAGAACACTTCTATAGGACTGGTGGGATTTGTGGGAACATATTACCTTGGTTTTTCATATCATTTTTGTTTTGACCTGGGTATATGGACTCTTCGTGGCTGTGTATCTAATATGAAATTCTAGCCTGCTTTTGTTGAGTGGAAGTTTCATTCTGTTTTTATTGTTGTCGTAGCTTGTTTGATTTCTGATCAGATGTGAACAGTTAGTTGGCCTGAACTTCAGGTTCTCACTTTTGATTTTTATTGGAGGGATAGGGTGATTCCAGGCTTGTCTGGAGTGTGAGGTAGGTAATCACAGCTAGGACTGTGAATGTGGAGATGGCAGTGGGGTAGACCAGTTCTGGCTAGCTCACCAAGCTGGACAGGAGTGGGAGCAGCATGTTCCTGGTGTAGTCCTTGAGTAAGGAGATGGCAATCAAGTGACAGCGTTCTGATTATCTCACCAGGCTGTTCCAGTGCCTGAGCAGCCCATTCTGGGTCTACTCCTGGAGGGGAAAGATGTAGACTGAAGTGGGCAGGATTCTGGCTAATTCATCATAGTGATCTGGAGCAAGAGCAAAGTGTTCTGGGCCGACTCTCCAGGGGGAAAGATGGCCACAAAATTTTTTTATTTTTTATTTTATTTTTTATTTTTTTTGAGACAAGGTCTCCCTATTGCCCAAGCTGACCTGGAACTCACTATGTAGACCAGGTTGGCTTTGATGTCACTGAGGTACTGTGCCAGCACATCTGACCTCTTTAAGTTTAACATGTAGTTTGCAGAAGTTGGTTTGGGTATATTTTGAAAAATATATGATAGACCTGAAAAAATAAACTACTTCAGGTTTTTCTTTTCTTTTTTTTCTCCCAGAAAGTGTTTCATATAGCCAGGGCTAGCATCAGTCTTGCTATGCAGCTGAGGATGACCTTATACTACTGATCCTCTTGCCCCCACCCTTAGTGCTGAGATTACAGACATGTGCCATCATGCCTGGTTTTATGCAATGCTGGGGTTCAAACCCAGGACTTCATGCACAACCGGCAAGTACTGTAACTCAGCCTCATCCCCACCCATACAACTTAACATTTTTTATATTAGATCCAAAGCTACCATGAGAAAGTGGGACACTAGTCCAAGTGAGTGGAATCCCTACCCTCAGCAGGAGCAGATGGGGAGAGTTGCTGGTGGTGACCAGAGCCTATTTTGGAAATGCTAGGGAATATGGTCCTTAATACCAAGATCTCAGAGTGTGAGGCTTTAGTTTGGAAGTCTGCTGACAATACACAACTGTTGATGTAACAGTGGAAGGTGTGGGACAAAGCTTCCCCATATATGCCACCTGGAAACAAGGAGACTCATGGCCCTTAGGAAAAAAATGCAAAGAGATACAGAAGTACCTTGTTAAGGTCAGCATTTCCCAAACTAGAAGGTATGTACTACTGGGTTTTGATAGTATATGCATGAAAAAATATGTATTTTAATGCTTAAGAATTTATACTATTTTATATCAGAAAAGTTAATGATTAACATATTCTGTTACTTTTTAGGATGATCCTAATTCAATAAATGGCAACAAAAATGACTGTGTTTTTAAAAAGTCTTTTAACAGAAAGCCATAATAGTTAATGACATGTAAGGAGGTAAACTGTGGTGTGCAGCACAGCTAAGGCACAATGGTCTACATCAACACACATCTGTAAAGTGTACCCAAAGTTCTCAAGTTTAAGCTAAATTGTCTTTAACTTTTGAACATTTTATTTATTTATTTTTATTTTATGTGTATGAGTGTATTGCCTGCATGTATGTAAGTGCACCCATCTCATGCAATGCCTGTGGAGGACAGAAGAGGGCGTCAGATCCCTGGAGCCTGAGATATGAACAGTTGTTAGCCACCATGTACGTACTGGGATTCGAACCTGGGCCCTCTGCAAGAGCAGCCAGTGCTCTTAAAACTGCTGAGCCATCTCTGCAGCCCCATTTTTAAGTTTCTAAAGTAGACTAATTTTAAAATATGGTGGCAATCACTTTCGTATCAGTAATCATCACCATAACGCATAAATGTCTCAAAATTTCATGGACTGGCTTCAAGTTGCTTCCTGAGAGGGATGTATGCATTTCCGTTTAGACTCTAGTACAGCTTTGAGGGAATATCTAATGTGTTTCTGTACATTATAAACATGAAAAGTACTCTATAATTCTTATTTTTTAAAATATGTACTTCACTTAAAAAAAAGCTCATGTGGTTAGAGAACTTTTGAGTTTATGGGCTGGTGAATTGTTTCAAAGATAATTTTAGTGTGTTTGAAAATATGATAATTCTCTATGGCTGGAGAAATCAAAAAGTTTAGCACAAGAATGAAGTATTAGGGTTTTGCATGTACAGACACGTACATTTTCACTTTTGTTTTTAGATGCTAATTACTTAGCGAAGGGGTGTCTTCATTCTCAAAAAACTGAGAGCTTAGATTTTCTTTAGAAAAATCCATTAATTTTAGTTTCTTTCAAGGTCCAGAGGATTTTTTCACACCGCTGTTGAGATCAGATGGTCTCTAAAGAAATCAATCCAATTTCAATAGAAGAGCGATGCTGTGTTGGGATTTTTCATATAATCCAGGTGCTAAATGATATCAGGGATACTTTGATTTAAAAGAAGAAACATAGACACCATTGTTCTCAAACCTCTCCATTCTCACCAGATCATCTGACCCAAAATCTTTCCCTAAAGAGAAAGAATGCATTTTCCGTGATCAAAGAAAATCAACATTAATAAAATAATATCGGCACTGACATAGGATGCTATTTATTTGATGATATCAAACATACTGCTAATGCCCTAAGTGAGAGCCACGAGAGAAAGGACGAAGCATGTGAAACCCACTCGGCCCCGAGACCCACGGGTGCTTCTTTAACCTCTCGACTCAGAGGAGCCCGTAACTGTACTCTCCAGGTTTGACAGAGAAGAACAAGGTCATCAATAAAGGGGACCATCATTAAGTCTAAATCTGAAAACAATGCTTCCACTGAAAGGGTGAGGAAGTTTCACTCTTATTATTACAAACCCTCCTAAATAAAGTTTTTCACAGTTCAATCTATCAGATACAACAAAATCTCTTATTGAAATGTTGTTACATGGGTTTAGGAGACATAAAAACAAAAAGGGAAACAGATTCTATTTTTCACCTGTTCAATTACAATTCCCATTAATAATTCTTCACTTCCTTGACCTCTTTCAGTTCTTTCCAAACCTAGGACAATGTATTTAATTAGACTGTGAGAAGGCACTTTCTAGAAGGCTCTTGATAGCTAGGATTTAGATTTTCAAAATGTCTAGATCAGACTTTTCAAAATAGATTTCTTGGAACACTAGTCGTTGATGATGTTAATACACAGCTCACTGAAAAAGGACTCAGTGTGAGACCAAAGATGGCCACAACGCACCCCTCAGATCCCTGTCAGACTCTGTAGTTGAAGAAACCACATGGGTGGGTCTCAGTTTGCCTTTTGCTAAAATCTGTCCCATCTGATCAGTTATGATATTGGGTGTAAACACTGACTTTATTATATTTTTTAAATGATATCAAGTAGTCAGCATTTTACAAACACACTCTCATCTCATAAAAATATAAAATATAGACACATTTTTAGAATAAGTCACTGTATTTTGTCACCTTGAAATAACAGCTGTGGGGCCAGGGAGATGGCCCTGTGGTTAAGAGCACTGGCTGCCTTTGCCAAGGATCCGTGTTTGGTTTCCAGCACCTACGTGGCAGTTCACAATTGTCTGTAGCTCCAGTTCCAGGGGATCCAACGTCCTCTTCTGGTCTCCAAGGGCACTGACACATGTGTGCACATACATACATGTTGTCAAACACTCATACACATAAAATAAAAATAAAAGAATATTAAAAAGAAATAACTTCCGTTAAAATTTTTATCTATGTTTTCCTAAGCATGAGTCTTTCTGTAAGAAACAATATATTCTAGAATGAAATGGAGATCTTTTTTAAAGGTTAAAAACTCAATCAATTTTATGTCTTACAGGATTTATACTGAGCTCAATATTGTATAACTGTATTAATTCAACAGTACATATATAATAAAAATATATATAGTATATGTGTCTACAAAATATGTCTATGTGTCTGCATATTAAAATACCTTCTTCAATGGGTAGACAGTATTCAAACTACATATATTCCATTGTATACCAACTAATCCCATACTGTAATATATTTATGGCCTTTAAGAGTTTCAGTAGCTTGAAAAAAATTCCATCAGGCAAATGACTCAAGAACTAGGATACAGAAAAGTTCAAAATTACTGTGTCAGGGGTTGGAAAGATGGCTCAGTGGTTAAGAGGACTGGCTGCTCTTGCAGAGGACCAGGGTTTGGTTCCCAGTACTCCCCTGGCAGTGAACAACCATCCATAATGCCAGTTCCAGGGCATCTGACACCCTCTTCTTACCTCCACAGTCAATGCACGATATGGGTGCACTTACATACATGCTGGCAATACACTCAAACACATAAAAAAAATAAAAAATATTTAAAAAATTGAGGCTGGAGAGATGGCTTAGCAGTTAAGAACACTTGGCTGCTCCTGTAGAGGACCCAAGTTCGATTACCAGCAGCTATATGGCAGCTAACAACCATCCATAACTCCAGCTCCAGGGAATCCAACACCTCCTTCTGACCTCCATGGGCACTGCACAAACACAGATGTGCTTATGTACATTCATGCAATACATTCATACATAGAAAATAAAATATTTTAAAAATTACTATGTCAGCTCCTTTTCCCTCTCCTCCTTCAATGTGTTTGCTGCATCAGCTGAGTTACACTGCTCAGAGTTCTTACATCTGTATTTGTCCAAAGTCACTAGCAAATATTACTACCTCCATGCTCAGATTCATGGGTTCTGTTCATCCAGAATGACTTTCTAATTGCCTTCTGTCTCCTGCATTTGTGTCATAAACCCTCATCACTTTGCACAATTTTTAAAAATTTTATTTATTATTTTTATTTTATGTGTATGTGCATTTTGCCTGCATGCAGGTAAGTGCGCCCGTGTCATGCAATGCCTGCAGAGGTCTGAAGAGGCTGTTGGATCCAGGTCCCCTGGGACTGGAGTTACGGACAGTTGATAGCTGCCATGTGGGTGCTGGGACTCGAACCCGGGTCTTCTGCAAGAGCAACCAGTGTTCTTAACCACTGAGCCATCTCTCCAGCCCCCACTTTGCATAATTTTGAGGTAAATTATCACAAAGGGTGAGTATTACAAATGTCGTATATTTGGATATTCAAATATTGTATGTAGAATCCATATTTAGTCATTCTACAAGTGTTTTTGCACAAATAATTAGCATTGGGTGGTAATAACTGGCATTAGATACTTTATCAGTAATTTTGGAAAAAAAGACTTTGTCCTTCCTTTAAGTCCACTATAACACTACGGCACATTCTCTCCCCTTCTCTTTTCTACTGTGCCATAATCATTTCTTTTCATCTCCTCTTCCTAATAGAAACTCTGGTGCACAAGGGTTTGCCTCCATCTTCAGTCACCAAGATAACACTTAAGAATTTTACGGGTTGAAGTATTTGATGAATCATCACATTATTGATTATTCTCTCCCTGAAAACCCATCAAGCTATCACATATAGTTGCAGGTTTGTGTAATATAATGGTAAGGACTGGAATCCATAAAGCCTCCTGAGCTGGAAGTCCTGGTTCTGGAAGGCTACAGGCAAATCTATTCACCATTTTAGGTAGAAAATGCAGGGTTTTGTGCAGTTAAATGAAGATATCATATGCAAGTCTCAGAGCACCTCAGTCTCTCTCTAAGATTATATCCCTGAATGAATTTCTCTTCCTGAGTTCTCCACGTCAGTTATTGGTACCACTACACACTGACTCTCTCCTTTAGCTCCTCCTCCGTTGGGCATTTGGTCCTATTACTTTTGCATCCCAAACATTCCTTGGGTCTTTTCTTCCTTCTCCTTTTCTTGCATCAGCCCCTCTGACACCTTTCCCTCGGGTCCTTGCAGCAGCCCCATTCGTGGTCTTCATTCACATCTATGCTTCCCACCTCACCCCCCATGGAACTCCCACAATCATCTTTCCCAATGTAATTCTTATCATTTTATTATTTTTCCCCCAATCTTGGTGTCTGTATGTGATCATCCAGAATGTAAGCCAAGGTCTTCTCAAGGCACAGGAAGTGAGCTCCATGGTGAACTTCCTGCCTGCTATCCAAGTTGCTCCTCTTGCCACTACCTGCATCAAACTTGGAGATCAACTCCACTGTCAACATAGCAGCTTGTTCCTTACCATGAGGCATTTTATTGAGCTGTCCTACACCTGGAAGTTCCCCTTCCTGGAGCCAATTCCCATTGACCCTTTCTCAGTTCTGGCATTGTATTTGTTGAAAACTTCTTCACTAGGTCTGTCTTTTCCCTGGGCTCTCTGTGCCTATTTCTGTCTCCCCTGTAGTGATTTCATACATTATCACCACCTATCCCTGTCGTTCCCACTAAATGTGGACTTTTCAGATGAGGAACTTTTTTATTTACTTACATCTCCACAGTGCTTATCAAGATTCCAACACAAGGCTTTTTGCCACTTGCCTTCTCTCTTGCTGGTGAGTTCATCTTACTGCTGTAGACTGAACACTAGTCGATCTTTTGGAATTCATCAGACCTTCAGCTCCAGATTGGGACTACTGAGACACCCAACCTTGTAGATTGAGCAACTACTGGATTCTCAGCCTCTCCAGTGTGGTGCAGCCATTGTCAGACTACTCGGACCCTATCCTATTGACAAATCGACATAAGACATCCTATTTGAGAGAGAGTGACGGGTTCTGGCCTCCCTCTGGCACAGGGGCTGAGAATGCAGGGGACTGCCTGAGAGAGTGCCTGGATCCTGCCACCACATGGTGGTGAGATTCCCCTAACTGCACCATACCCATCCCCCTACCTGGCATTTCATGAGGCCCTGCCCAAGGCCCCAGGGCAGACCTGGCTTGGGTAGACTAAGGCTGAGATCCTAGCAGATAGCCTGAAAGGGTGGGTTCTGACCTCCATGGGTGTAGCAGCTGGGATCTCAGCAGACTGCCAGAGAGTGCCGGGTTCTGGCCTCCCTCTGACATAGGGGCTGAGAACACAGGGGACTGCCTGAGAGCACCCAGATCCTGAATCCTTGTAGTGGGGTCCAAACCTTAGAAGGAAGCCTGAGTGTACCTGACTGGAACCTGACTTGAGCTTCTGTGAGCGCTCTTGAATAGCTGATCTGAAGCCACCAGTTCCTTCCAAAATAAAACCTGAGAGAACCTGAAACCTGTACCAACCAGCTTTACATAACCAATAAGAAAAGGACCAAGGCATCCTGATAATACAAACAGAAGCATACTTCAACTTAATTCTCATATCTGAATCATAAACAACAAAAGAAATTCACATGCCAAAATCACAATGAAAGAATAATAAAATGGAAAGCCGAAACACTATGTCCCCGCCAAACTCCACCAGTCCTATAGAAGAGTTCTACAAGGAGAACCCCCTACAGATAACCCAGGACACTGAATTTAATGAATTCAGTGAGATTACCCTAACTGCACCATACCCACCCCCCTACCTGGGATTTCATGAGGCCCCCCACCCAAGGCCCAAGGCTTGATTAAAATGAATTTAATCAAGGAATTCAATGAATTTAAAGAATACACAAACAAATCAAAGAACTAAAAGAAGATAGGGATAAATTTCTGAATGAATTCACAAAAGAGGTAGAAACATTGAAGAAAACTCAGGCACAAATGAAGAAGGAAATACAAAACTCAATAAGCCAACTTCAAACAACAGGGGAAAGCCTCACTGCTAGAATGAATGGAAAAAGAATATCAACACTGGAGGATAAAGTTGAAGAACTGGAACACTCAAGCAAAGTTTATGGAAAATTTTTTAAAACACAGGAATGGGATATGAAAGAGCTGTGGGACACCATGAAAAGATCAAATCTACATATCATAGAAGTAGAGGAAGGAGAAGAATTTCAGGCTAATGGTATTGACCAGATCTTAAACAGGATTGTAGAAGAGAATTCCTCAAATTTAAGGAAAGACATCCCCATACAAATACAGGAAGTACATAGAACACCAAACAGACAGGATCAGAAAAGAAACTCCCCATGACATATCATAGTAAAACCACTAAATGTACAGAACAAAGAGAGAATGCAGAAAGCAGCAAAAGAAAAACAAGTCACAGAGGAAAGCCCTTCATAACTACAGCTCACTTATCAATGCAAACTATGAAAGCCAGAAGAACCTGGACCTAGGTATTTCCAGTTCTACATGACAATAGATGCCAGCCCAGAATACTTTACCCAGCAAAAATGTCTAGTATAGTTGAGGGGGAAAGAAAAGTCTTCCATGACATGAAGAGCCTAGAGAATACATGTCCAAAAACCAGCACTTCAACTAATACTTGAAGCAATGCAGAGAGCAGAGAGAGAAACAACTTTACCCCAGGGGCAACAAAAGAAAATAAATAAAGGTATAATAGAGGAAACACAAAATTAGACAGAGAACACAAACAGCAATTAAAATGATGGCAACCAATACATGTCTTTCAATAATGACCTTAAATATCAACTATTCAAAGACAGAGGCTAAGTGAATGGATTAAGAAACAAAATCCATCTCTTTGCTGTCTGCAAGAAACCCATCTCACCTTCAAGGACAGGCCTTTTACTTTAAGGTAAAAGGATGGAAAAGAATATTCCAAGCAAATGGCACTAAGAAACAAGCAGGGGTTGCAATTCTAACATCTGACAAATATTCAAAGTAAAACTAATCAGAAGAGATAAGGAGGGTCACTTCATCCTGATCAAAGGAACAACTAAACAAGAAAATATTACAATCCTTAACATATATGCACCAAACTTTCGTACACCCAAATTCATAAAAACAACACTAAAGAACTTTAAGACACAGATTAACCCCAACTCATTAATAGTAGGGGACTTCAATACCCCACCATCTCCATTAGACAGGTCAACTGGACAAATAATAAACAGAGACATCTGAATTAAATGATACCACACATCAAATGGACCTAACAGACATCTTTCGAATATTCTACTCAAACACCAAAGAATACATTTTCTGTCCCATGGAACTTTTTCAAAAATTAAACACATACTGGGCCACAAAACAAACCTCAACAATTATAAAAAGTTTGAAATAATTCCATGAATTCTATCAGACCACAATGCAATAAAGCTCAAAAATCAACACTGGACAAAGCCCTAGTCACCACACAAACTTATGGCAATTGAACAACACATTCCTAAAAAGAGTGGGTCAAAGGAGAAATTAAGAAAGAAATAAAAGAATCCCTGGAATTCAACAAAAAGGATGATACAACACAACACAACCTCTGGGACACATTAATCAATCCTAAGAGGGAAGTTTATAGCTCTAAGTGCCTACATTAAAAAAATAGAGAGAGCCCAAATAAATGACCTAACACTGAAACTCAAGACCCTGGAAAGGCAAGAACAAATGAAACCCAAACCCAGCAGAAAATCGGAGCAGAAATTAATGAAATAAGAAACAAAAAAAAAAAAAAAAAAAACCAAGAATCAATGAATCTAAGAACTGTTCTTTGAAAAGCCAAACAAGATAGACAGACCCTTAGGCAAGCTAATCAAAAGAAAGAAAGAGCAAATCCAAATCAACAAAATCTGAGATGAAAGAGCAAACATCACAACAGACACCCAAAAGATCCAGACCATTATAAGGGGATATTTAAAAAACCTATATGCTACTAAATCTGACAATCTGAAAGAAATGAATGGATATCTAAAATCATGGGAATCACCAATGTTAAACCAAGAAGAGATCAACAATTTAAATAGACCCATAACATATAAGGAAATTGAAACAGTACTTCAAAGCCTCCCAACTAAAAAAAGCCCAGGCCCAGATGGATTTACAGCAGAATTCTACCAGACTTTTAAAGAAGACCTCCAACCAATACTACTTAAATTATTCAAAATGATAGAAACAGAGGGAGAACTCCCAAATTCCTTCTATGAAGCTAGCTTCACTCTAATACCCAAACTGGGTAAAGACACAACCAAAAAAGAAAACCATAGGCCCATATCATTTTTGCATAGATGCAAAAATTCTCAACAAAATACTTGCAAACCGCATACAGATGTATGTGAAAAAGATTATTCACCATGATTAAGTAGGCTTTATTCCAGAGATGTAGGGATGTAAACATCCCTGCAAGTCAATAAACGTCATTAATAATATAAATGGACTCAAAGACAAAAACCACATCATCATCTCAATAGATGCAGAAAAGGCTTTTGACAAAATTCAGCATGCATTTATATTCAAAGTCCTAGAAGGAATTGGACTGGAGGGAACATTCCTCAACATAATTAAAGCTATATACAACAAAACCACAGCCAATATCATTCTAAATGGAGAAAAACTGGAAGAAAAATCAGGAACCAGACAAGGACTCCACTCCTTTTTTAAAAAATATTTTATTTATTATTTTTATTTTATGTGTATGAGTGTACTGTCTGTATGTATGTGAGTGCACCCATGTTGTGCAATGCTGCAGAGGTCAGAAGAGGGCTTTGAATTCTCCTGGAACTGGAGTTAAGGATGGTTCACGGCCACTATGTGGGTGCTGGAAATCAAACCCGGATCTTCTGCAAGAGCAGTCAGTGCTCTTAACCGTTGAGCCATCTCTCCAGCCCCTCCACTCCTTTTCAACATAGTGCTTGAAACTTGCTAGAGCAGAAAGACAGGAGAAGGAAATTAAAGGAGCACTAATTGGAAAAGACGAGGTCAAACTATCACTTTTTGCAGATGATATGATACTATACCTTAGAGATCCCCAAAGTCCCACCAGAAACTCCTAGAACTGATCAACACTTTCAGTACAGTGGCAGGTTATAAAATCAATCAGCAAAAGTCAGTAGCCTTTTTATACAGCAATAACAAGTAATTGGAGAAAATACAGGGAAATTCTCCCATTCACAATTGTTGCAAAAAAATAAAATACCTTGGAATAAATCTGACCAAAGACACCAAAGATCGCTACAATGAAAATTTTAAATCATTAAAGAAAGACACTGAGGAAGACATCAGGAGATGGAAGGATCTCCCATGCTCATGGATTAGAAGAATTAATATTGTGAAAATGACCATCCTACCAAAAGCAATATATAGATTCAATGCAATCTCAATCAAAATCCCCATGACATACTTCACAGAATTGGAAAAATACATCCTTAAATTCATGTGGAGGCACAAAAGACCCAGATAGCCAAAGCAACCCTGAGCACAAAGAGCAATGCTGGGGGGATTACCATACCAGATCTCAAAGTATACTACAGAGTCATAGTCATAAAAACAGTATGGTACTGGCACAAAAATAGACATAGAGATCAGTGGAACATCACTGAAGAACCAAACGTTGAGTACATGCAATTTCAGCCACCTGATATTTGACAAAGGTGCTAAGAACATACATGGAGGAAAGACAGCATCTTCAACAAATGGTGCTGGCAAAACT
Source organism: Nannospalax galili (assembly GCF_000622305.1). Taxonomy (NCBI): domain Eukaryota; kingdom Metazoa; phylum Chordata; class Mammalia; order Rodentia; family Spalacidae; genus Nannospalax; species Nannospalax galili. Next base: position 252,729 of record NW_008336020.1, on the reverse strand, counting down.
GGATCTCTATCTGTAGAAGAATGAAGATCCTTATCTTTCACCTTGTACAAAAGCCATCTCCAAAAGGATCACAGACCTCAATGTGAAACTGGAAACCTTGAAACTATTAGAAGAAAATATTGGCAGTAACTTACAAGATATAGGTGTAGGAAAGGATTTTCTAAATCAGACAGAAGTTGCTCAGGAATGAAGGTCAGCAATCAACAAGTGGGACCTCATTAAACTAAAAAGCTTCTGTACAGCAAAAGAAAAAATCAAAAAAGTGAAGAGAAAACACACAGAATGGGCAAAAATCTTCACCAGTGACACATCTGACAGACATTAAACATCCAGAATATATAAAGAACTCAAAAAAAACAAAGAATTGAGAAACCAAATGATCCAATTAAAAGATGGGCTAAAGATCTAAACTGAGAGTTCTCAAAGGAAGAAATAAAAATGGCTAAGAAACATCTCAAAAAGTGTTCAACATCATTAGTAATTAGGGAGATGCAAATTAAAACCACCCTAAGGGGGTCACCTTGCCCCAGTCAGACAGGATAGAATCAAAAGAACAAATGATACCAAATGCTGACGAGGATGTGGGGAAAGGGGACCGCTCATTCACTGCTGGTGGGATTGCAAACTTGTGCAACTCCTATGGAAAACAGCATGGAGAACTCTTAAAAAAACTAAAAACGAACCTACCATTTGACCCGGTTATACCACTCCTTGGCATATACCCAAAGAACTCATCCTATTGTAGAGACACTTGTACAACCATGTTTGTTGCTGCTCTTTTCACAATAGCTAAGAGATGGAAGCAACCTAAGTGTCCCTCAATTGATGAGTGGATAATGAAAATGTGGTTCATATATACGATGGAGTTTTACTCAGCAGTAAAGAAAGATGAAATCATGAAATTTGCAGGTAAATGGATGGATCTAAAAACTGTTATACTAAGTGAGTTAACACAATCTCAGAAAAAAAATCGACATATGTTCTCCCTCATATGTGGCTCCTAGCACCAAATCCTTTTAAATTCCATGTCCTTTTAATGATTCTGTACAGAAGTCTCTTCTGCATGAAATAGCTACCATCATCACAACTTCAGCTGAGCCTGATCAATAAACATCATCATAATTGGGCTTGGTGACTGTTGTGCTCATTTATTAAAGGAGGGGGGCCAAGCAGGGTCATTGGATCCTCACTGGATTACCTAGCCACTCTTCCCAGCCAACTGTATGTAATTTATCCTTAATCACACATGGCATCCTGGGTCTGGGGAAGGCTAAAGTAAACAATCTCGGCAAGGCTGGCAAGAGAAGGCATGACCCATGCTGGGTAAAGGCTTTCCAGTGTGCATACCCTCAGATCATACATACACCTCAGCAATCCCTCAGTTATCTCAGCAAGTAAAGTCAGTAAGTTCATTGGTTCCCCAGTAAAACTTTAATCAAACATTGGCTTGACACTAGAACCTTAAAAGGAAATAAGCTTTGCTTAGTATTCCCAGGAAAAGAATTCTCACAACAGACAGAAAATTTATTTGTTAATGCTATTATGTTCATAATTATTTGAAAGAAAAGAAAATGAGAATGTAAAAGATGTTAAAAGGATATGGGAATGGAGATATTTTCAAAATAGAAAAAGTGAGAAAGCCTAAGCAAGTGATGAAGGTCTGTGAAGGTTTGTTATGACATATAAAGGATGAGACAAAAATACTATACACACAATCTTAAAATTTATAAAGTAGGGCTGGAGAGATGGCTCAATGGTTAAGAACACTGACTGTTCTTGAAGAAGACCCAGGATCAAATCCCACCACCCACATGGCAGCTAACAACTGTCTGTAACTCCAGTTCCAGGTAATCTGTCAGCCTCTTCTGTCCTCCATGGGCATAGCACAACATGGGTGCACTTACCTACCTGCAGGCAATACACGCATACACATAAAATGAAAATAATAAAAATTTTGAAAAAATTTATAAGGTCACAGTTTAGTTAACTAGTTTAAAGAACAAAATGTATATCTAGTCAAGGTTTATCTGAGAATACTTGAGTTTTTTTACCCAAGCTTTATCTACATCGCACATGGTAATTAAAAGTACCATACTGGTGGAACTAACCTTCTTAGATGTTTAATAGCCATACTTTGAGGCCTATCCTAATATAGTCAGAGGGACTTAAAGGACAGTTTTTGCCCCTTGCCCTCCAAGGTCAACTAAGTTCCAGGGGACTATGTCCTGTAACTGTGGTGAGTCACCTGTCCTCTTGTTCAGGGAGGCCATGGAGACCCCACAAGATGGATTTGAACCAGTGTCCAGTCTACAAAGAGAAAGGTCAATTCAGAGGAAACAACTCATCCATGCTTCCAAGTAAAACCAGACACGTTAAAGAAGGACCCTTGACTTATCTTCACATAGATGGAACTGTTAAGTCAGGGGCTTCACCCAAGCCCATGTGACCCCTGAGGAACAGATCCTCAAATGTTCTTAAGTGTAAAAATAAATTGGTTTATCTGGATGGACTGTATGGTCTTAAACACCCAAAAGGAAAGTATAACCAAAGAGTAAAGTTATCAGTATAAGAGTTCAAGGGATTCCACTTCCCAGACATTAGGCTTAAGTCCATATAAAAATTTATTTAGACAATTGTTTCTCATTGATGATTTTGTTCCTAACCAGAAAGTACTGCTTAGATGTAAGACTTCAAATCTTGGTCTCCAATACTGTAGTGCCCACCTGTAGCTAAGGGAGACAACCAGCTACTGTTCTAAAATGATAGATAAAATTGTTTCTCCCCCTATCTAGAAGCCTATGAGAGGGAACCAACACTGATTCTAACCATTCCAACAGCTATCAAAATGCCTGAAAGCAAATCCTGAATCCATCACTCTAGAGTCCAGCCTTGGCAGTCAAAAGAAAAATGAGGAGGAACCCAATAGAGGGATGCTTTTGGAAGCCCTTGTCAAGAAATTCCAATGGATTCTCATGAACATTTGAAAACTGCCCTGTTCTGACTTTTACTAGCTCCCTGTCTAGAACTTGTAATGCTAATTACCCTTGCCTTTACTTCTCCTTCACATCTCTTATTCACCTGTCAAGGATAGAGTTAAGAGACAAGAGATATACAATTTGGGAGTCTTTCAGACAGACCCACTGAAGGGGTACTCCAGTTGCCTCACCCTGCATCTCTGTTCAGCATGGAAGAAGCCAGAGCAGTCTGTGCCCTGATTCCCTATCCACAAGTTGGGTAACCTCTTCAGAGGATGGTGTGATAAGAATAGGAGGAAGGAATTGGCTAGGCAGTTAGGGTAAAAAAAGACCCCAAAGAAAAGTAACCAGTTTCTTGGCTAAAACCAAAACGTCCTTGGGCCTTGGGCTACTTCATTTCAAATCCAAAAATGTCAAAAGTATTTAGGAGCTTGTCTTAAAAGATTTTAGGGTCACCTCTTCAGAGGGGAGTGTTAGAGTAGCCAAAAAAGACTTGTAGCAATTGAGCTAGAACTGACCCGGGAACCTCCTCCCTGAAGACTAGCTCTCATGGTATCAGAGGACACTATACAAGCTGCCAATGGAGAACATCAATCAATGG
>NW_008336020.1:231711-248627 GCF_000622305.1 Nannospalax galili | reverse complement strand
CTACCAAAATGGAAGAAAGAAAGAAAGAAAGAAAGAAAGAAAGAAAGAAAGAAAGAAAGAAAGAAAGAAAGAAAGAAAAAGAAAAGAAAAAGAGTACACAAAGTTGTCAGAAAAAAGTGATGGGGAGATATGAGAGGTGTTGGAAGCGAGGGAGTGGGCATGGATTTGATCAAAACACCTTATATGAATATATGAAATTCTCAATAAATTAAGATTCTGACATAGACAAAACACCCCAACATTTCAATCCACATTGCCAAACCCCTATCGCATGGTCTGTCTTCTGTAATATAATGATTCACTTTCTTTTTTGTAGTAAAATAGGTCTAAACTAAATAGATACAAAGGATTTTGAAGGAAAAATGTCAATAGATATTGATAATAAAAGAATGGTAATGACAAAGCCATAAGCTCGTAATTTTTTGATTTGAGAATGACTGGCAAGTTTTGAAAGCTCATGAGAATATGGACAAATGTATCAGGAATGGCTACATATAAGAGCCTTGTGCTCCCCTGAAAAATGCCAGCATCACGATTAACTCTACTCATAGGGATAAAGTAAAAAATAATTATATTTGCATGGATTGTTACCCTTTAAAACATGCAGTAACATTACAATTGGCCACACCTCTCTAAGATCACTATACCTGTAGCTATTGAACATTTCACTTGCAGCATGCCTAGAACAAAGCTCCCAATCTCCTCACCCAGACCTGCTCCTTCACCACTCCTGAGTGGTACATACTATTCTTTTAATTTCTTAGGCTATAAACCTTAGATTCAGGCTCAACTTTTTCTTTGACACAGCACATCAGTATATTCTATTAATACTGTCTTTGATCTATATCCACAGACTACTTACCATCTCTAACACTGCCACTTGGACAGGTCATCACCTTCTCTTCCCTTTTCCTCTATCATTGGGACAGCCTCCTAACCAATCTCCTTTCTGTTCTTGACCCATCTCATCTATTCACATAGCTGTTAGATCCTTTTCCAGTAAGTTGAATTACACAACTTCTTGAGCCCCCCCCCGCTTCTTTTTGACTCACAGCAAGAGGCCTTAAAACCCTCAGATGCCCAAATCCCATTACCACTGTGCTCACCTCTCCTTTTCTTCATGCTCCTCTTCCATCAACCATACTGACCTCCTTCCTCTGCTTCCTGCTTCCACCTCAGGGTGTTTATACTTATTTCCTTGGCTTGGAAATTTGTCCCAGATACAGGCACCACTCAGGTCTTTATACAAATACCTATTTTCAGTGAGGGCTTTTTTGACCACTCTACCTACGGTAGATTGGAAAACATGACTAGAGCATGTCCCTCCCCCCGTTGAAACTGAGTAATGTGATGCTTGTGAGTTTCTGATTGGAGGCCTCAAGAAACTTCAGGGCTCTGTTATCTTGAGATGTAAAAGCAGCAGGGCCATGTAAAGGTGCCTGCTCCAGACACCAAAGGTCGAGAACACACATCATGGAGGGTCTGGCAATAGCCTTGTCAAAGCCCCAGATGTAGAAGGGGGACCATCTTAGACTCTGTAGCCCCAGCCACACTGACAGATGCCTGCTGTCACAGGAGTGACCCAGGTGAAATCAATAAGAGAGGCTACCAACTGATCACAGTCCTAATTATTAACAGATTGAATTCTGAAAATAGCACAGGCTTGATGTTTGAAGCCACTATGTATATTTAAGGAGATTTTCTATATAGAAGTAAGTCATAAAAACAATTAACATGTCAAACCTTCCTTGATACGTTATCTCATTTTCTGTTGTGTCTGTATCTACTGACTGGAATGGAAACTCTATGAGGACAGGGATTTTTTTTTTCTACTTTGTTCATTTTTCTATCTCTGGTGCCTAATATAGTGCTGGTCAATAGACTCTCAATAAATATTTATTAAATGAATGGATGGATAAATGAATAACTAAATGCAGATTTGGGAAGGGTCCTACACACCTGCCAGTATTGTCCTTTCAGTTCTGAGATACCTGATGCCCAGTGAGAAAAAGTAATAGTGTCAGAATTTGACAACAGAAATTCCTGATGCTATAATAAAAAGCTGTTTTCCACATTTATACCATCTTTGTGTTTTGAGGATCTTTGCCTATGAATTTGAACTTTTATTATTTCTAGTGACAGAAATCCTAGTCAATCTAGCTTAGTGAAAAAAGGAGAAGGGACAGAGTCTATGGATTCACACAACTTCAGACACTGCTGGATCAGGGGCTCAAATGACATCACTGAAGCTCAGTCACTTTCTCTCTATTTCCTGAATAGACTCTAGCCACTACTGGATTAATAATTCCAGAGAACAGAGCTGTTTTTTCCTGACAGCAATTCTAGACAATGCCCAGTGTCTTGTCCAGGGCTCATTCCTGAACCAATCACTGGAGTCAGGGGCATGGCTACTCTCTCTAACTGGCCAGGCCTCAACTGTGGGCCCATCTTTTTGGATGGAGTTGAGAGGCAGGGCCAACCTCTTCATGTACAATGGGCTCCTTTGGAAAGGAAGGTTCTGTTATCAGGAGAATGGAGGTAAAGTGATCTAGATGCACTAGAACTTGAAATGTCCACTTATACTGCACTACTAACTATAGATAAGCCTCTGACAACAGAAAAGCTAGATCTCGATTTTCCCTCAAGAAAGGATCAGTAATAATACAGAAGACATCTCATGTTGGATGAAAAAGCAAGCTGAGAAGTAGTGGCTAATAAGTAAGGGGCGGGAGAAGAAGGAGGAATAGAAGGAAGGAGGGAGAGAGGGAGGGAGGGAGGAGGAGGAAGTACTGATTATTAGGCTTGCTTGGAGCCTAACTTTAACCAGTATTCTACACCACAGGCTTGGAGTTTAAAGATGGGGTAGGAAGGAGTCCACACCACTGAGAAGCTATCAGATTAAGTATCTACAGCCCCAGCTACATCTGGAGTAAGAGTCGCAGCATTTCAGAAAAGCCTGCTTCAGGAGACAGTTGGGGGTGGAGGGGAGGCACTATATTTTATTGGAAAAAATCACCATGTTTAACCAGGATTTTAAGAACAAGGTAAAATGAGAATCTACATTGTCCATTATAGGGCAGAGCTGAGACGAGAGAAGGGAATCAATATGCCTCAGCAATACTTAAGAGATGTTTTTCATCTGGAAAATGATCTTAGGACCACTTTTGCTATTTTGAAATCCGGCCCAAGTACTTGTGAGAAGATGACCTTTTATATATTGCGTTTTGCAGAGAACTATATAGAGTTGGATACAATATCTTGACCTAAAGGGGAAAAAATGAAATAGAAAGAAAAATGGTGTTTGCGGGTTTTCAACCAAAAAGCAGTACATGGCAGAAGAGAGATGAGGACAGGCTACAAACTTGGCCCAGTAGAGGAGGCCGGCTGAAATGTCATTATCTGAAGGATTCTAGACATCTGCTTTATTTTATATGCGCTCCCATCAGTAAGTGACTTAGACCAGGCACTGGGAAAACATTGTTGCAGTTCTTAAAACTGTCTTGTCTTTGCATGCTTTGGAGGGGAGAGACTGCAAGGAGAAAAGGTTACTGATTTCAAAAGGTTAGAGGTTCTTTCTTTTTTCTTTCCTTTAAAGAATAACATTTCAGTTTGATATTATTTTAGTATTTACCAGTCTGTATTGTCTTAGACCCCATCTTGGCAAAGGGCTCCTAAACAACTGCCACTTTTAGCGTTGCTGCCAAAAGGCGCCCTTTCACAATAAAGCATGCTGTGCTTTGGCAGGAAATCAATAAAGTGAAAATCTGTTCTCATCATCCATACATTTACCATCACAATCAACAATCAAAGGCAAGACCTGGGTTCTTTATCCACAGGCTCCAGCCTCCCAATTTTCTGCTATGAAAGGCAGCATAAATTAGAACCCTTGGTTCCTGTTAGCTGGGCTTAATGGGTATGATTTATGAACCATTAAATGAGGTTATGTAAATTGATCCTTAGCAGAATGCTAGCGCCCAGGTGACAGGTGCAGTGTGCTCGTCCACAAGGGTTCTGTACAAATCAGATTTCAGTGACATTCAGTTTGAGGAAAGAGAAATATGTTGTCAACAAGGAAGTGATTTAAATAGTGCCCCAGGCTCGTCGGCAATTATGCCTTTCTTTGTAACTGCTGCAAACTATATAAATTCTAATAGGAAATAAATTAGTAATTTACCAGTTAATGACAAGGGGTTTAAAGGAGAAGGGCTTAAATATTTTAAAAGTCATATTACCAGTGAGGGAGGCCACACACTTGGGTGATTTCACTGATGCTGTTAAAGTTGAAGAGATGCTTTAAAGCAGGAGTGTAAACTTTGACATATGACAACTAAAACTGTAGGCATTACAGCGGAGAGAACTGGGTGCACACGGGAAATGCCCTCATAGAGCGGCTTCATATGCCCATGATGGAGATGCCACCAGAGATGCTGTATCAACGTTTATCCTTTGAGACTTAAAGGAAATGGTCTTTTTTAACCCAGGGTCAAATAACTTGCTTTATATCGAAAACCTTTTTGACAACCTGGTCTCAGACCAAAGTGGTAAACACATAGACTGTGAGAGTGGGGTGGGCGGTGTGGCTGCTGCTGCCCAGCTTTCTCTGGTGGCCTTGCTTAAACGACAGACAATAACATACTCTCTGCCATACATTTAGTTGTGAAAGAGGCGAGCTTTGTGCCTAATAATGAACTCTTTATTTTCAATGTCTAAATTAAAAGCTCCATTGGGTAGCAGGAAGTCCCAAGCAAGCATACACAAATTAGTTTAGTCAGTGTTGAAAATGAAAAAAAAATAAAATAAAATCTATCATTCTGCTTGCGTTTGCTCTGGTGACTCCTGGTGAAGAATGTGATGGCCTTGTGAGAAAGGTTTCTTGCTATAAAGTCAGTTCAATATCATCCCCAGCTTTTGTCTGAAGCTATTATGTGCCTGTATCCATGAGGCTGACCCCAGTAAGAGGACACATATGGATGTGATAGTAATGTTCTCTGGTCCCTGGCAGTGTCTATTAGAGCTCCCCACGGGGGGTCTCTGTCACTCTTTTTAATTGTCATTTCTACTCACAAGTGGAGTTGTTTATGGACAGGGGAGATGATTTGGCCCACTGTGGTGCTATAGGAAAGAGTGATGCCAGGGCAAAGGTCAGATGCTTAAAGAGGCTTGTGACTGTAGCCCACATGGAGAGGCTCTCCCCAGCAAAGGAAAATACTAAGATGCCATTTGTGAACTTAGAGAAGTGGACCCAGAGGCCACAAGTGAAGAGTATAAAACCACTGACATTGAGTGATTATTTTAGTGCTAGTGGGTAAAAATACTTTGGAGGTAAAGAAATGTTATGAAAAGGAGTTTTAAAGCTAATATAGGGGGGAAAAACCTTGGGAATCCACATGGCAGTAAATGCCCACCAGCTGTTTCAAATACTAACTCTACTATTAAGTGTGTGGCTGTGGACAAGTTAACTGACCTTCTAAAATTCTGATATAAGCAACAAAAATGCATTCTCTTACAGTTCTGAAGGCCAGACGTCTGAAGTCTGTGTGTGTGTGTGTGTGTGTGTGTGTGTGTGTGTGTGTGTGTCTGTAGGCATATGCTCAGAGTCCTTCCTTGAAAAATGGAAATTTTTGAAAGATTACCTACTGCATGGTGTTTCTCTGAAGATTAAACCAGTCATATAGGGGAAATGCCAAGAAGAAAATCTGGTATATAGTAGGTGCTATGGCCGTGTTCTTACCTCTCTTGTTTCTGTGTATAAATATTCACTTCCTTCCTGGAAGAGGGTACTCATATATAATGAGCCCCATAACACACATGAAGTATGCTAAGATCTTACAATGTGAATATTATACACACTCAATGAATGAAGTAGTGGCCTAATAAGATTAAATAATTTGCATGATTTATAAAGTCCCTGCTATGCGAGATGAGTAAATTCTGGAGATCGACTGTACAACACACTACCTATAGTGAATGGTATGGTGCTAGGAACATTAAAATATGGGGATAGAGAGATCTCTTTTTAAGAGTTCTCAACACCAAAACTCACACACATACACAACACCAGGAAGGTTTAAAAAATATTTTACTTATTATTTTATTTTATGTGTATGAGTGTATTGCCTGCATGTATGTAAGTGCATCCACATTGTGCAATACTTGCAGAGACCAGAAGAGGATGTTCAGTTCCCCTGGAACTGAATTTACAGACTGTTGTTAGATGCCATGTGGGTGCTGGGATCCAAATCTGGGTCCTCTAGAAGAGCAGTCAATGCTCTTAACTGCTGGGCCATCTCTGCAGCCCCCACCCAGGAAGTTTTTGAAGATGATGGATATGCTTGTGCTTTGGTTGTGGAGAAGGTATTGTCCATAAACGCATATGTCAAAGCTCATTAAGATGTATGTGTTCAATTTGTGTAATTATTTTACATTACTTATGCCTTAGTAAAACTTTACAAAACAGAAAATTTACAATGAAGTAAAAACACACAATTTGCCTAAGAATACAAGGCAAAATTAATGTACTTCCAACTTTCAGGCCCCTTTTAGACTGATCCCCAGGCCTACGAAGCTGTGATATGTCACACAGGCCTGGGAAAAGGTGCAGCGAGGCCCCTCTGGTAGGACTCAGCCTCATATGGTGGAAAAGTACTTAGCTTGACTCCTGTACTCTTTAAATTTTAGTTTCCACGCCTATTAAAAAAAACAGATTTTCCTCAAAACTGTTCAAGGGAGACTAGCAAGCAGAACCCAGTCCCTCTTGGCTTATCCATCTACACAGAAGTAAGCTTTGGGACTCTGGAGAGGACAACAGTAGGACATTTTTCAGTCTGATATTGAGTATCTTTTCCAAATTATAGAATGATATTTTGGCCCCAATCTATACTGAAGTAAATTTCAATTCAAACAGTATCTCTCTGGTTCTGTTCCATGCAAGATACTAAAATGGCTGTTGAATAAACAACCTCTCCTTTTTAAAACACTGCCTTGTAAGAACTCCTGTGCTTCCCCCTTACACTCTTAAGATGGATTTCTTTCAGGAATTGTGCTTTCAATTTACTTAAAAGCTAGAATGTGAAATGTTCTTCTAAAGCTCTTAACCTTTGCACGGCAGACCCCCATTTCCTTGAAGAATATTTTTATCCATACCCTATCTCCACACCTTATCTGTGTACTTTATCTTGTGAACACAGTTCTGTGCCCTAAAGAGCCTAATGCATTGGAAAATTTTCAATAAATAATCTGAATGTGAACTGCTGCTGCCCCTTGGGTGGCAGACTCCAAGTAGTCACAGTATTTTCTATTTGAAGTGAGAACCCTTTTACCCCAACCAAACCCTACTAACTAGTTCAAGAAATGTATTCCAGGAGAAGGCATTACTTGCTAATTGAATTATCTACCCTAATTGTGTTTTGATTCAAAGGTGATCACCTCTGGGAATTCAGCAGCTCCTCAGCATCTATTTCTGCCCATATTAGAAAGACCCCTTCTACCTTTGCATTTCTAGGAAGAGGAAACTCAAGGTGTGGACTGCAGAACGCTGCTGGGGGGAGGATGGAACGCCAAGGGGGGTTTGTCTTTAGAATGGGATTAAGGAAGAGTTTGCAGCTATCCTGCTGCACTGGGACCAAAGGCAGTCAGTCAGGAAACCTGCTTTTTAAGAATGCCACAGTCTTTCAAAGGAATCATACTATCTATGGCCATGGGCATACCCAATCTTGCCTGAAAGGTATTCTATTGGAGTTACTGAAATTAAAAAAACAAACAAACCCTGGAGATAAGTCTTATTAGAACTTGAGGAATTTAGAGATCCTGGAGGACTGGAGAAATGGGTTAGCAGATAAGAGTACAGGCTGCTCTTGCAGAAGACCTGGATTTGCTTCCCAGAACCCATGTGACTGTTCACAACAGACCATGACTCCAGTTCCAGGGGATCCAATGCCCTCTTCTGGCTTCTGTGGGCACTGCAAACATGTGTTGCACATGCATGCAGGCAAAACATTCATACACATAAAATAAAATAAATCTTTTAAAAAATTAAGAGATTCTGGGACCTAATATTTCCAGAATATATGTAGATATTTTTATTTATAAGAAAAAATAAGTAAACCTGGCTATTCTAGAAACATATTTGTGTGTGCATGCATATGTGCCTTTCTGTGTGAGACCACCTCAGCTTCACAGTTGAAGCCAGTGGCTCACAACTCTAGCTGTGTGTCAGTGCTATCTGAAAGACCTGAAAGGATGCCATAAACATAGACTAACTTAGACTCCATCTTGGAGATTCAGATTTTGACAATGGTTCAGCATCCCTTGTCTTTGAAAAGCTCCCCAGCAGATTAGGATGCTGAACCAGGGCTGAGAACTCTAGTCAAAGAAGTGACAAATACTGGGGGCCCTGGCTACAGCATTTTTTGGTTTCATTTAAAAGTTCTGGGCCCTGCTAAATGTCACTCAGTCTTGCACCATAGTGTAGTGAAGGCTGATTACACATATGGAATATAATCATAATTTCTTGGGTCAATAAATTCACTGTATGGAGACTATTTATAAAATAATGCTATTTTAACACAAACGTTAAACTTCATCAAAAGCAGAAGTAACACAATTGACATCTTTGTGAGATCATTTTAGGTTATCTAGATAAAAGTCCTGCTTTCGTAGGGTTACTACAAGTAATTACTGGCTGTCATCCACAGCAAACTTCAGGCCCTGTATAAATGTCTGATTGATATAATAGATGACATTGAGTCTAGAGTCTAAGGCTCAACAGATTGCCTCAATCTTTGTTTTAAATTGAAATGTTGCTGTCTACTATAATACACTAATATGCTTAATCCTGTGATTTAGTCCCTGATCACCAAAAATGGCTTTAGGGTTACACAGTCAATAATTCTGGGTTACAGAGGTAATCCTGGCTCTAGAACCTTCCTTACCCCTATACATATATAGTCTCACTCAACTCCAACCCATCCCACACAGTCATTTTAACAGGCCTCTTTAAAGCCCTTTTCATGTTATTTCTTTCTCAAGAACTCCCAGGGGCTTCCTAGTGCCAAACATTTCAATCTAACTAGCCAGGCAGCCTTCTGACCCTTAGCGATTATAATTTTTATTACCCTTCAGTGTAAACATTTCCCTCTCCCCAACATAGCCAGTAATATTCGTGGTTAATATTGGTCCATACCTGTCCTGACTATACTCTAATTCCTTTCCTTTCCCTCTTTAGCCTTGAACTTGGGTGGCTGTGGCCAGCAGAGCTGGAATGTATTTCCAGAGCCCATTCCTGAATTGCTGTTCTATGCCATAGCAGATGACCCTCCACTCTGGCCTCCCCTTTGTTTGGCCTTGGCCATGTCCATGTTGGCCCCAGGAAATCCTCTACTCCCATCTGATACCTTCTCCAAAATATGACTCAAAATTTCCACCTCAGGGAAACGTTCCTACACTTAGTTTTGTTTCACATAGAGGTATGAACTGACCTGCCCATGCTGGTCTCACTACCTCCACAGTGCCTTAAACTGGTACCTGTGCAATATTCCACACCACTGGCTGGACTGTATCTTCTGTGGAGTAAACAGCTTGTGATGCTACTTAGCATCCTGTATTAGTCAGGGTTCTCCAAAGAAACAGAACCAGTAGAATGAATATGTATAGAGATTTATCAGATTAGCTCACAGGATAGAGTCTGAGTAGTCCAACAATGGCTGCACCACACTGGAGAGGCTGAGAATCCGTAGTCGCTCAGTCCACAGCCTGGATGTCTCAGTAGTTCCAATCCGGTGCTGAAGGTCTGACAAATTCCAAAATATCAGCTAGTCTTCAGTCTACAGCAGCAAGACGAACTCACCAGCGAGAGAGAAGGCAAGCAGCAAAAAGCCAGGCATTCTGCTCTGCCTTGGTCTTTTATACCGGCTGCCATCAGAAGGTAACGCCCACATTTAGGGTGTTTCTGCCGGCTTTAGATGATCCAATCAAGAAGATCTCTTTCATTTCAGTTAACCTCAGATCAAATCAAGTTGACACCCAGGATTAGCCATCACACATCCCTCTAAATTATGGCAAAAAATGGCCCAAAGAGCTGATGCTTTTGTGAAGGAAATGGCCTGCATTTCTGCCTGGGATGAGACCCAATCAGCTTTTAGATGCTGCTGGGGATTGTGAGAATGTAGGAACCCACAACCTCACTGCAAGGTGAAGGAGAGAGACACAAAGCGCAGCTCACAGTGGTGGTGACTGGAAGCTTCCAGCAACACAGGCTGCCCTCCTCTGGGGCCTGGTTTCCAAGGAGGCTCCCACCCACTGCCTCGGTTCCCTGCTCCCTTTCAGTTTCCTCCAGTTACTTAGTCAAATGTGCTTCCCATCCTTTGAGGGAGAAAGAAAAGGGGGCTCCTTTGCGCCTGCCTTGCAAATTTTGACCTGAGCATTTCTCAATCTCAGCTTCCTTCCTCCACTAACTCTCCACATTATTTCCCTTCCTCATCAGAACTAATGTAAAAAGTAAGGCTGCTGTGACGGTTAGTTTTAATTGTCTTCTTGACACAATCTAGACTCACCCGGGGAAGGGCATTTCAATGAGCTTGGCCTATGGGCAGGTCTCTCTCTGGAGGATTAGCTTATCACTGGGAAGACCCAGCCGCTGTGATAGGAGCCATTCCCTGGGCAGGAGATCCTGGATGGTATAAAAGTAGAGATGGGAAACTGAGCGTCAGCATGTGCACATTAATTCACTGCTCTCTGCTCTTGGTTATGGACAGAATGTGACTGTCTGCATCGACTTTGCTTCTATCACCAGGACTGGGGAGCTAAAGAAACTGTTTCTCCTGGTCCTGCCAGCACACACAGGGGAATGTCAAAACTGTGTCTGCATGGTTAGCTTAAAAATATGACCTTAGGGTGTTCATGTCATCTCCCTTCTGTTACTTGAAACCTTCAAAAAGACTTGGCTAAGGTAGAAACTCTAGGCATACTATTCTCTCTTGGGGTCCACTTGACAAGGAGGTTGTACTAGCATGTTTGTAACTACCCTGGATTAAGGGCCTAGGTGAAGCCTCCGTTGTAAATGTTGTAATGGCAAGGTACAATGTACTCCATTCATACATTTTAAGAGTTTTTGAGATCATGAACTTATCGCAGAGCACTTTAAGGTCCTTGGCTAAAGAACAATTGAATATGCTGACCATAACAGTCATCATAGCAAGGTTCCATGAACTTCCATCGTAGAGCTCTTAAGTAAAGACATGCGTGAATTTGACAACACTAAGGGTCTGTGTGAGAGAAATGCAAATTTTAAGACACACACTTTCAAGGTTTTGTCAGAGACACTGATGTTTTAGGTGAGACAGAATCAATCAAGTGACAGCAAGAAAGGTGTTTCGGTCAGCAGGTCAGAAGAGGTTACGTCTCGGTCACATGGTATATTCAAGGAAGCAGGAGGTCAATCCAAGATGAGACGGTGGGAACGAATGAAGCTGGGGAAGTGGGTGGGGATCTGAGTGAGGTCTTCTAAATTAGCTAAGATAGAAGATCATGAAGGCTTTTAAGTGACCTAATTACATTTATACTGTTCAAAAAAAAAATACTCATCCACAGACATGGGGCACTTTGTTCTCATTTTCCACGTTTGCTGTATGTCCTAGGGGAGAAGGGCTGCTGATCCTTCATAGACATGGAGCTTATGCACCTAAGCTGGTCTCTTAGGAAGATATTCCTTTCCCCTCAGTCCTTTGAATCTTTCAGGACATCTCCTTCTCCCTTATTTGGTTCATTTCTATCTTTTCAGTCAGTATTTTCAGAGAATCCTCTCTCATCACAGCATACTACAACATGCTAACCCCATATGCTGCTCTATGGCAATCCTTTGTTTATTTCCTTATAACATTTATCATAATTTGGAACAGGAGTTTTCTTGAATGCCTTAAAACAATCATTCTCCCACTCACTTAAAAAGCTTATACAGGGGCTGGAGAGATGGCTCGGTAGTTAAGAGCACTGACTACTCTTGCAGAGGGCCAGGGATTGAATCCCACCACCCACATGGTGTCTAATAGCCATCCATAATTCCAGCTCCAGGGGGACTGACTCTCTCTTCTGACCTCCAAAGGCATTGCACAACATGGGTGCACTTATATACATGCAGGCAATATACTCATACACATAAAATAAAAATAATAAAATTTTCCAAAAAGCTCATACACTGCCATATCACCTTCAGGACAGAGGTTGGTAGATGTCATCAAGTGCTATAAACATTCACATAGGAGATGGGGGAGTCTGGGCTAGAAGAACCACACTGGAGTGATTCTAGAGATATCTGCAGGATATTTGTGAGATTGACGAGATGGGGGGAAAGAGAAAAACAAAGAATTTCCAGGTTTCAGTGACTTTTATATGTCCAAAAGAAACTGAAAAAAATGTTAATGGTTACTAATGCAAATCATGTAAGTCTTAGAAAAATTGTTCCACAGCTATATAAGGTCTTTATAGCTGTTATTAATGGTTAAATTGGAACAGTGTATGATAAACAGAAGAATACTGATTCATAGCCTGCAAAGCATTTCGAAGTGTTGCAATCAGAAGCAAATGATGAGCAGAGTTTAGAAGCACAGCAATTCCTTACTTGACTGAGATTGCTCAACTTAAATAATTCTTAAGTTTCAAAATAGTGTAAAAGTGGGTTTAAAACATAGCACCAAATTGATAGAGTTGAATAATATTTTAGGCTAGTGTTAATGAACATACTATACCTAGTTGTGTAACTACAGATATTGATAAAACCATCTCCGTAACTCTTATAATGCTTGGAGAAATGAAACAGTAAAATGGTGACCTCACAGAGACACATGGCAATGGTCAGTTACAAGACATTTCCTACACAGTGTGCCTGTTTTGGTTCTTATGTCCTCTTTGTGAAATGGGTTTTAATTATCTAATTTTATTTTATTTTTAAAACACTTTTATTGATTCAGTAATTTCATACAATGCATGTCGATCATATTCAGACCCCCTCTATCCTCTCCATCCCCATCTTACTATACCCCGACCCAATTTCAGGTCCTCTATTATTCTTTAAGGCTTATTGAGTCTAATCTGTGTTTCCTAAATACTCTTGGGTGTGGGTCTATCCCTTGGAGTCTGGTCAACCTACCAGGTATCACACCAGCAAGGAAAACTGACTCTCCCTCTCCCAGCATCTATTAGCAATTCATCTAATTTTAGAATTATGAAAACTGACCTCCGAGATGCTGTATGATTTACCTAGTATCACACTACTAGCTAATTACTGAGTAGGAGCTCATTACAAAAGATACTACAACCATGTAGTTTGGATCTGTACAGCCCTGCAAAGGCCAAGTGTTAGGGCCTGGTCCTCAGTTTGGTGCAGCTGGGAAGGGGGAGAATCTTTCAGAGGTGGCTCTAGCAATGAGTGCATCTTCAAGTCCTTGAGGGTTTCCTGTGAACATACTGAGTAGGAAGTGGGAAAACCTGCCTGAGGCTAAAAACTGACCTTGGAAGGGGTCAATAGGACCCAGGCCCCTGACTGTCTTCTCTTTTCACGACTGATCCCCAGGGGAGCAGCTTTGTTCTGCCTCATGCTCTCAGCTGTGATTTGCTGCCTTACCTCAGGTCCAAAGCAGCAGGACCACTCAGGTCATGGAACAGAACCTTCATGAGAGCCAAAATAGACATTTTTGTTTATATTATTTCAGGTATTTGCTAAAATAATACAAAAATAACATAAGCCTCCATTTTAAAGATCAGAAAACATGTTCGAAAAGAACTTGTCTGAGGACACAGGGACTGAATCGGTAGAAGCGCAGCTAGGAAACATATTTCTTCTTCAGTCTGTTCTTTCCCTGCGGGTCAGGGTGGCAGAACAAAGAGACACCTGTACACTGGGGTTGGCAGGCCCTTTGGAGGCAGATCAAATGAGCATCAGCCCCACCCATCGGGGTCACACTCTGCTGCTCAGATGCTCAGTTCTCAGTTTTGCTTTCTGTCTATACATACTTCTCATAGAACCCAAGTGTCAGGGTGGTGGGATGGTGGTGTAAGGCATACACGCTGTGTTACCTGTGGGACTCTGCTGGTCTCCCCATCTGTCGCAGCCTGTATAGACTCTAATCAGGATGGGTTCCTCCATCGTATGATCCTTTAGCAGTAGCAACTCCCGACAAATGGCTATTTCTATTTGTGTTAGAGAGAGAAGGAGAAAGAGAGAGAGAGAGAGAGAGAGAGAGAGAGAGAGAGAGAGAGAGAGAGAGAGAGAGAGAATGGGCCAGTATCTCTGGGTATCACTCATGGTCCATTAGTTGTAAGGTGATGATCTCAGGATCGTCAAGGCTCTTGTGTGTTTTCTAATTGCCATGGTGAACAGAGATTGGTACCAGCACTTAGTGACCGACACTAGAAGTGAAAAGGACAGTTCTGCATGGGAAAGAATTGTACCCTTGTTGCCCATGGGTCTTCACTGGGAAATACCACGACAGAATATGAAGCTCTTCGACATCATCCCAAAGAATTTAGATTTTAGTCTTAAGAAAGGTGGTAGGGATGGAAAATGGGGGATGATATCCAGATTTGGTTTGGGTAGCTGACTGGGAGGTAGATGTAATCACTGACATGGACACAGAGAAGGATGGACACAGAGAAGGAGCAGGTGAAAAGGTCAGGAAGATGATGAATCCACACTTCACACATCAACACAGGTACAACTGTTGAAGAGTAGGTTGAGATCTACTGAGACAGATCTGAGAACAGACCCTTCTTCTCAGGGGGTAACATCAGGGACAGATGACTTCTGGGCATACATGGAACCACTGAGAGTGGGTGTGAATTTTGGATTATCCAAGGTCAATTTTTAATCTCAAGCAGGTTTTCCCTGCTTCCTACTCAGTGTGTTCACAGGAAACACCAATTAAGATTAATTTCAACATAAGTAAAACATAATTAGCAAGATAAATTTGCTGCCAAAAATATAATGAACTCCAGAATGAACTGTAAAATGTTTTAGCCTCACTTACCTGACATTTTTATATGAAGCTTTATCTTTATTTGTGTGTGTGTGCATGGTCATGTATATGCTCATGTGTATGTGCATGCATGTGGGGGTGCATACATATATGTGTGCACATATGGATGTACATGTGTGTATATGCATGCATATGGAAGCTAGAGGTCAACCCTGAGTATTGTTTCCCAGGTGCTATCTGCCTTGTTTTTTTGAGACAGGGTCTCTCATTGGCCCAGAGCTCACTAATCAGGCTAGGCTGGCTGGCTGGCAACTCTCAGGAATTTGCATGGCTCTGTCTTCACTGGGATAACCAGTGAATGCCAGCACACCCTGATTATTTACATGGGCTCTGGGAATGGAGCTCAGATTCTCACGCTTGACTGGCCAGCACTTTACCAACTCAGTCATCTCCCCAGTCCACAAGGCTTTATCTTTGTTCATTCTAAAGGTCCAATAAACTAAAGCAGAAAATATTTTAGTGATTTCAAAGGTGCCCAGAAGAGTTTTCTTTAAAATAGTTTTTATTTATTTATTTATTTATTTATTTATTTTTATTCTGTATATGAGTGTTTTGCCTGCATGTATGTAAGTGCACCCATGCATGCAATACCCGTGGAGGCCAGAAGAGGGCATTGGATCCCTTGGAACTGGAGTTACAGACTGTTGTTAGCTGCCATATGAGTATTGCAAACCAAACCCTGGGTCCTCCACAAGAGCAGCCAGAGCTCTTAACTGCTGAGCCATCTCTCCAACTCTCAGGAAAGTTTTCTTAAAGGTTTTCTCCCATTTTGTTCAGATGACTTAGACTATTCTGGTTCCTCATTTACTTGATGGTTTTCTGACACTGTAGAGTGAAGTCCTCATCTGGCTAAAAATAGGAATATACCAAGACACATGTTTCATTCCCCTTCCCCTTATCATGAAAGTTATGTTTTCCTGTTATTAATCTGAAGTGTGCTCCTTACCTATCCAGCAAGAGAGCAATGTACATTATGATTTTTTCTTTATAATCTAGTGATAAAGTTTTAGAGGAGAAAACTGAGAATCCTAAATTAGGGACACATTAATCTACTGGCTAAGATAATAAGAATGTATCATTTTAATAAGAGCACTATGTTTCTGACCACATCTAGAGGGGCCAATGAACACAGTTAATTTTATGTTGCTATTGAATACATAACACTTGCTAATGTATAAAGAAAAAAGATCTATTTGTCTTATGATCCCTGAGGTCCAGGAGCATGGCACCAACATTGGCTTCTGGTGAGGGCCTTACAGTGGCATCACATGGCAGGAGCGCACAGGAGTACAAGATGAGCAGTGTGTATAGGAGAGCCGAAGCAAGAGACTGGGGCAGGGCCAGGGTTGCTTTCACAACAACCTGCTTTTGTGGAGCTAATCCTGTCTCATGAAACTTGACTCACTCCTGAAAGACACAGCAGCAATCCATTCATAAGGTGGTAGCACTCATGCCTTAGTTACTTAACCCCATAAGGCCCCACTTCTTCTTTTTGAAAAATAGAATATCTTTTATTTGTTCTTTGACAATTTCATGCTTGTAAACAATGAATCTTGATCATACCCACAGTTAGCTCCCCTCTCCCACTCCTTCAGGTATCCTTAGTTCATCCTGCACTCCTCTTTATGTCATTTTTTTTGTTAATCCCTTGAATCTAATTAGGGCTACCTGTTAGAAGGTTGACTGATCTTGTTGACTTGATCTTGTGCAGGTGACCACAGCTGCAGTGAATTCATGAGTGCAGTGGCTGTGCCATGTCCAGAAGACAGAGTTTCATAGCACTCTGCCCCATCTTCCAGCCCTTATTTTCTTCTTCCTCTTCCATAATGTTCCCTGAGTCTTGTGTGTGTGTGTGTGTGTGTGTGTGTGTGTGTGTGTGTGTGTGTGTGT
>NW_008336020.1:215879-231676 GCF_000622305.1 Nannospalax galili | reverse complement strand
CTCTCTTACTTTTTTCTTCCTCTTCCTTTTTCTTCCCTGTGTCTTGTGTGTGTGTGTGTGTGTGTGTGTGTGTGTGTGTGTGTGTGTGTGTGTTGGGGTGGTACTGATGTCCAATTTAGGGATGAGCAGTCAACAGTCACTTATTCTTAGCACTTTGACCAGTTATGAGTATTAACTGCTGATCACACAGAGAGAAGTTTCTCTAGCCAAGGCTGAGAGGAGCACTAATCTATGTGTATAAGCATAAATATTTAGAGGGCAGTTTGACAACATATCCATTTAGCAAGAAAACAGTGGTAGGTTCCCACCCTAGGGCCTATCACCTCCCAAGCCATGAGCTTTTGGCCAGGTTTACAGTAGAGAGGCATGAATTCCTTCCTACAGAATAGGTCTCAAATCCAATCACAAAGCAGTTGGTTACACCCATAACAATCATGCCACTATTGCACCAATGGGCACATCTTGCCTGTCAAGTTGGTATTGTACCATGAAGAGTTCACTACTGGGTAATACAGAATTCAAGACCACCCACTCTTCTCAAACATAAATAAGCACTGTTAAGGCCACTAGGCATAACCACCAAAATTAATCTTCTTCAGGCAAACTGACCTGACTATATTGGAATCTTCCTTCCCACAGTCAGAAGCTCTGGTTTCCAACCCCTATCCCAAACTGCACTGAGCATTGTGTCCCAGCAGTACATGGCTATGTTGGTTTCTCCTGATTTGGTGTTTGAGTCAATGTGCACTCTCATTTCTTCAGAGGAGATTCTGCAAAGTCTCAAGGCTAAATATATGGTCTTGAATATCCTATGCTTTCAACAGCCCCCTGACTGTGGGCCCTATGATATTCAATGAACTAGGTATAGTGAGAGGGCAAAAGGAAGAGAAGGGCTTGGGGACATAGTTGAACATGCATTTGGGGGTGGGGTGGAAGGGAAAAATAGTCACGAAGGGTCAAGGAAGGAAAGAGTTGTCAAAATACAGGAGGCTCACAGTGGCTCATGGTCACGGCAGTCTTTGAAGAAGGGAGTTTTATAGGCATTTAGTGCTACAAAGAACTCAGGAAGATTAAAGATTATCATGTAGTAACTGGATCTAGTGATGTTACAGGTAATAACAATCTTCCAGGAGTAACTTTAGCTGGGTGATGAGGATGCAAAGAGTTAAGGATTGTACATTCAAAGGTGATTGTAAGTAGTGAGGCAATGGAAACAGCAAGCATGGACTAGCCTACTGACAACATGTGGAGCAGAGGAAAAGTAAGAGTTAGGGTGGTACCTGGGAAAGCGTGAGTTAGGGTGTTACCTTAGGGAATGGCAGGGTCAGGGGAGGGTTGGTGCTTTTTTGAATGACCAAATTTTTACCCACATGTGTCTCTCATCACAAAAGACTAACTGAATGGTAGTTATGCCATGGTTGCTGGGCACTGGGATAATGTATACAGTCAACATTCTGAAATGCTTCTTAAAAAAGCACTTGAATCATAACCTAAATTTTTAGGAGGGGCAATGATTTCTTATCCACCATATCTTGATCAAACTTCAGATAGCCTTAACCTAATATTTGAAAAGTGAATAGTTTAAACTCATTTGTTGAGTTGTTCCTTTGCAATGGGGTAATAGCCAAACAGTAACAACCAAACAGAGAATTTTGCAAGCAGAACAGCTATCCTGGCAGCAGCTGCCAAGGTGGAAGCTATTCTAATGAAAGTCATAGACTTGGCTTTAAGAGAGTGGAGGAAAGCTCAGAGGTTGGAGGTGCCCCTGCAGTCTTCTTGAACCTATCTACAGAATATAGAACGATACTTTAGGTGATGTGGAAATGGGGCAAATAACTTCTTGGTGACATCTGAATATACCACACATATACAGATACACACATGCACAGACACAGTCAGACATGCAGGCACACACACACACACACGCACACGCACACACACACACACCTTTGTATTACTGATCTTCCTCTGTATATACCTGATGAGGCTCAAGCTTACACAGAATGACTATAGTCATTGTGCTTCCAGTGAGGAAGCAGGCACGAAGTTCTTTCCTCTGAGAATCTGCTGGCTCCATGGTCTATGACCCCTGTTACCCTCTATTCCTTCATTGCTGAGTCCTGAGTCCTGACTCCCTTTCATGCCCTCTGTAGCTGTTTGTCCCACAGTAGTATGTTTCCTTCATTCCCTGCCCTTGGGCTCTCTCTCCACTCTCTCACTTCCTATCACTTTTGCCCTGTCTGTCTCTCCAAGGACTGGTGCTAAGACACTGGGCAAAGGAAAAGCTAACACTGATATCAGACTGCTTACTGTATGCCAGGCACTCTTCTGACTGCC
Source organism: Nannospalax galili (assembly GCF_000622305.1). Lineage (NCBI taxonomy): Eukaryota > Metazoa > Chordata > Mammalia > Rodentia > Spalacidae > Nannospalax > Nannospalax galili. Next base: position 229,339 of record NW_008336020.1, on the reverse strand, counting down.
TTGCATGGATTATTTTCTTTTTATCATTTCACTCTTTGAAGTGATGAGTTTACAATGGGGAAATAGAAGGAAGAGCCTATGTGACTCATCCATTGTCATCTATGAAGTCCGAGAGTCGAGAGTCTGGCTGCAGAGCTCAGGTTCTTACACTATGTACACTGCCTCTTGTGCCAGTTCAGAAGAGAAGCACCAGAAGCACAGACCAGGCATCTATGCCGCCAGAACCAGAAGCCCAGAAAGACTTGTTATGGGAAGAATCAGAATCCAGACCGAGAATCTACCAACTGGCCCAAAGTCTCAGTAGACAAGGAAGTTTTCCTCCCTCCTAAGGCACTTGGATCCTAATCCTAATCTATCCCCAAAGGAAGCCCATCCTTAAGATGGCTGAACATGCAGGCACACACGCACACGCACACACACACATGCACATGCACACACCCACACCCACACACACCTTTGTATTGCTGGTCTTTCCTCAGGCCTAGAGGATGAGGAAATACTAGGAAGGTTAGTAAAGGGGCGATTAAGGCTTTTCTTGCCCAGTCCAACAGCACTTGTTTTCCTTGGACTCACATTACAAGCCCTGCTGTGGGTTGAATGGAACCTTCAAAAAATGTTTAGGCCTTAACTTCCAATACCTGTGAAGATGACCTTATTTGGAAATAGGGTTTTGGCATATGATCAAGTACAAATGAAGTAATTTAAAGGGCAAAGGCTGATAGAAAATGACTATGTAATTACAAAAGAAGGAATTTAAGAGACTGGAGAGATGGCTTAGTGGTTAAGAGTGGTTATTGCTCTTGTAGAGGATCCAAGTTTAGATCCCAGCACCCACTTGGTCACTCACAACTGCCTGCAACTCCAGTTCTAGGGAATCCAACACATCCTTCTGGTCAACACAGGCTCCTACACACATGTGGTACACTCTGGCAAACACACATATACAATGAATGAATGAATAAATAAATAAATAATAAATAAATAAATAAATAAATGGGGTGGGTTTTTTTTGGTCTTTATTAAGACAGGATCTCCCTGTAGCCCCAGCTGAACTGGAACTCCTTATGTAGACCAGCCTGGCCTTGAACTCACAGAGATCCACCTGCCTCTGCCTCCCAAATTTTGGGATTAAAAGCATGTACCACCACACCCAGTCAATAAATAAATATTAAAAGGAAAAGAAAGTGCTTTTCCCCTGTGGCTGCTGAGTCACGTCGATGTAGAAGCTTGGGAACATTCAAAATTTGGCTTCATGCACTGTGGCCGAGGAAGGTGTTACTGCTGGACATGTAATACACGTTAACACTGCTTTACATCCATTACTGCCTTCATCCATGATGACCTAGTACGTGGAATTCATGAAACTTCCAAGTCCATCTTTGTATAAGAAATGAGGAATTTGGACACAAAAGCAGATGCACAAGGAGAATGCATGCGAAGATAGAGGCAGGGATTAGAATGATTTATCTACAGTCCAAGGGATGACAAAGACTGCCAGCAACTCCCAGAAGCTAGGAGAGCATCAAGGAGCTATTCCTCCTTTGCAGCTTTCAGAAGGAACTAACCTTGTGGACTCTTAATTTTGGACTTCTAGTCCCCAGAACTATGAGACAATACATTCCTGCTTTTTAAGTCATCTCATTAGATGTCTTTTTGCTGCATCTCTAGGAAACTAATATAAATCTCAATACCAAGATCCCAACTCTATGCTTGATTAGGTATGGCTGAAAGATTCCAAGCTAAGCTTACACTTAGTAAGTCATAAGACTCTGTCATGGCCTCCTTCTTCCTATGTCAGAAACCCTGGGTCAAGCAGGAAGAGAAGGGAGAAGAAAGGGTATTTGAACACTGAAGCTCATCAGAAGATAGACACACTTAAAGGCAATATTTGTAGACTTGATAAGAACTTGACGAGTATTATTTCAGCCATCACCTGGCAGATATCTGTCACCTCTCCCGAGCAGCACAAATCAACAATGCCTTCATTTAAAGAAAGAAACACATAGCTTACAGAACAGAGCATAGCAACATCTTGTATTGCAGAGCAGGTGGACTAGTAGGATAGTCTGCACGGCGTTCTAGAGGCAATGCCTGATGCTCATGCCCATACCCATTTCCCAAACTGGATTTTGTTTTGTTTATGGTCGTATGGGCTAAGCTGAGAGTCTCACACATGGTTAGTGAGTGCTCTGCCACTGATCTACATCTTCAGCCCCCCACATGGAACATATGGTGAAATGGGAACTTGACAGTTGTGGAATGAAACTAAGAATTGTACTCTTAAGGTTGGTGCTTTGTTTCAAAGGTCTTAAATAAGACGCAGAATGCTACATTCTCAAATGGAAGCAGGTGCATGACTGTAGTACCAGTTCCTGGGGAGGCTGAAGTGAGAGGACCACTTGAGCCTAGGAGTCCATGATCAGCCTGGGTAAAACAATAAGACCCCATAACCAAAATGTATGGATGGATAAGTACCCAAAAGACAGACGATTTATCCCACACAAGACTTCCATCCTCACCCCTCAAGTTGTCTTCTTCACTGATGCAGGACATTGGGACGTGCAGAGCCACGTCTATAGTGTTAGCCTTAGCATAACATAATGACAGAAGTATAATGGATTCTTGGTAGAAATACGTATTGAAACTATCAATTTGTGAATAGCTACCATTATTTAGGAATCTAAACAAAACAAGATGCTAGAATCTACATATGTACTGCATCAATTGGGTGTTTCAGCAGACTCACCAGGTGCTACTGTCATGACCGTCCTCAAAGGTCTGCAAGAATCCTGAGAGCAGCGATGTGAAGGGCAGAAGTGCTGAAACTCCCAGACTGTGATCCCACGTCAGCAGCCTTCATGAGATTCAGAGTTAATCTGTCACCTGTGCCTGAGGTTAAAGTCAAGTTGAGGTTCATGCTGTCTCAGATTTAGTTCTCTCAGGGACTGAAAAAAACAATACAAACCTGGCCTTGTGCAAAGGAATCTAGGTCTTCTTTTTCTTTTGTTTAATAAAAGATGTCTAGAAACATATTCATACAATATTGTCAAGCACAGCATCTCTTCTAGTGGAAAGAAGGCTGCCAACAAACCGGGGAGGTTAAATTCACCCTTCTTTTCTCACTTGCACAAGACGGACTAGACCCAGTAACCTCAAAGATAACTTCTGAGTCTAAAATTTCACAATTTTGTCTTTACTCTCTAAATATTCATATGGTTGTATAAATAATAAGTGCTTTTCAGCGTCCTCTCAAGTAATCACTTTAGAAGTCAGAAAGAGCAAAATGAATGGCTGCTGCGGTGGAAGCAAACTCCACTTTTCTCATCACTTCGTGACCTAATTTAACATCTTATAAATTATCTGATTACTCATATTAAATAAAACATTCTCCCAATGCTAAGGTAATAATGTAATATTGGTCAATACCTTCACTAGCTAAGCAAACACTGGTTGGGCAGTTATCTGTGGTTGGCAGTTGGCAATGGGGCAAGAGGGAAGGACATAATTAGCCAGGCTGAGGCCACTTCTGTTCCAATTGTTCTTGTAGCTCCAGTGGAGTCTTTGCAACATTCCTGCCCAGAACTTTTGTGTCATTTTCTTAGGCATTATCAGAATGGCTGCCTTCCAAAAGAAAACTCCCCCACAGACCAAAACTTCCTATTTTATCCACAAAGTCCACACACCCAGCAGCACCCTTACTGTTATTATTATTGAAAATTAAAGGTGCAATATTAACGATTTTCAGTGATGGAAGCTATAGAACTTTTGCCTTTTACAAAGGGGGCCACATAATAGGCCTCTACCTGCCAATCGCAGGGGACAGCCAAGTCTTTCAGTGAATGGACTTTGTGCTGACAGGCTCTTAAAAGATTGTGTGCATGGCCTTTAGCCCTTGAACATGGCAAGCGTTTCCATGGATAGTAGCCTTGAAAACCCTATGGCCCATAACAAAAGGAGAATTTCCTTCCTTTTATGGGGTCAAACATATGTCGCATACTTCCCTGTCAGCCATGACCACAGACAAGTTTCTTTCACAGTGCAGCATACATAAAGCTTGTAATTATCAGCCACAGGTAGTGGCCACCTGCTCGTGGACTACATAGAAATGGAAGAATGTGGAAGAAGCCGTAGTAAGAATGCTCCTTTTGAATTGGCCCTGAGAGGCCCTGCCTCTGAAGGTTTTAGAATACACAGGACTTTTAATCAGTCTCCTTTTGCTTACGGAACTGGCAATTTCAGAGTCAGAAGGTAATCATACACAGACAATTGTGGCTTCAAGAATCTTACAAATACATTCTTCCAGGGCAGGGCTCCATTGAATTTCATACTGCTGCGTTCTCTGGGCTACCTACATGCTGCTTTTGGGGCCTGCTGCATTTGTTTGGTATTCATTTTGATGTTTAATTATGCTGTTGCACATTGCCCAGATCTCATTTGAGGACCAAAGCACTTATTCTCAACTCTCAGGCATGTTGCCTGCTGAAGATCCAGAGCTGAGCTCCTCTTCAGGAATTTCCTTCTTTCTAGAGGAACTGCTGGACACATGCTTGCATCTGTGGTACCCCATGTCTAGTGATCATTCTGTACAGAGTACAAGACTCACTCTTATCTCCATTCTGGAAAGCTCTGAAGGAGACCCGAGGTTCAAAGCTCCCTTGGGGATCACTTGTGTCTTTGCTATATCTGAAGGAAGTTCAGTCTCTCTTTTTGTCCCATCATGCCTCTTTCAATCCCTAATGACGACTATCGACAACATTCTCCGAATAAACTATCTATATGCAACCTAGTATTTACAAGATTTACATAGAGTATAGATTTATAAAAATTCCTTCATGTCATGTCTTTCAATTTTTTTTTTGTTTTTTTGAGACAGGGTTTTCCTGTGCCCTAGCTGGCCTGGAACTCACTATGTAGACCAGATCTACCTGTCTCTTGAGTGCTGGGACTAAAGGCATGTGCCACCATATCTGCTCATGTTCGAGTCCTTTTTTCGAGTCTTTTAAAAAAAATTTTATTTATTGTTTTAAAATTTCATTTGTAGGAGTATATCACCTGCACATATGTAAGTACACCTGTGTTGTGCAATGCCTATGGACGTCAGAAAATGGTGTCAGATACCCTGGGACTGAAGTTATAGACAGTTGTTAGCCACCGTCGTAGGTGCTGAAAACTGAACTTGGGTCCTCTGTAAGAACAGCCATGCTCTTAACTGCTAAGTTGTCTCTCCAGCCCCCTTGTGTTCAAGTCTTATATTAAAAAGCCTCATAAAATTCAGACTGGCAGTTAGACATTTCATCGTCGTAGATTTAGATTCCTGGAATGGAAGGATCCAGCCATGTAATGCCAGCTTCCCATGTGACCCTAATGCACAGTGACTTGAGACTCACTGAATCCCTTACACTTGGTCTGCAGTCTCAGTCTCGAGTTAGAGAAAACTGGACATTAGCTTTCTGTTCACATTCTTTCCATTGTTCAGAGTCACTTTCAGATTTCTAAAACAAGGTTTAAAATATTATCCTGATGTTGGTAAAGGACAAAATTTCAGTTAGATTGGAGGACTAAGTTCAAGAGATCTCATATGCAACATAATGACTATAGTTAATAAGGGTGTACTTCATTCTTGGAAATTAGTGAAGACTGGATTTTAAGTGACCTTCTCACAAAAAGTCTGTGAGGTAATGCATGTGTTAACTTTGCTGAATTTAGCCATTTCACAATATGAATATAGTTCAAAACATGAATATAATTACTACACGCAACTTCTCTCTGTCAACTAAGATACAATTTTAGAAAAGACAAAGGCTAAGCTTTCCTTGCACTACCTTGTTTCAGACAAAACCTTACTTGCTATAAGAGTTCAGAAGCAGGCTGCCATTGGTCCTGTTCCCAGGATGCCAGGGATCTGGATCTGACTGGAAAAAAGGCCTGGAGCCATGCTCAGTCTCTCCGGTCTCAGGGTGAGGTTGACCCTTGGTCATCTCCAAGTCAAAATGACCAAGAAGGCTGGCCATTTTTGGAGGTGACTTTATTCTAAACTTGGCTATAGTCAGAAATATTTAAAGAAGGTAAATTAATAAAGCTAATTTATTAATTAGTAATGAATAATTTCTCAAATTTCCTGAATTGATCCTAGCTTCAAGGTACTTGTGTTGAGAAGTGAGACGTGGCCAGAGCAGAGTATTCCAATTTCAAAGACTCTGTTAGTAATAAGTAAGATACCTCTGTTTACGTGACTGCTCTCTACTTCACAGTATTATATAAGGTTGAGTTGATGTCAGCTTGGTTGTGTCCCAAAGGGTTCCATGAGTGTGTGTGTGTGTGTGTGTGTGTGTGTGTGTGTGTGTGTGTTTGGCAAATCATATTGAAATGGATTTTTGCTTTTCTTAAATGTTGAAGAAATTCTGTGTGATGATATATCCTTGTCACTACTGAATATTTACTGAGTTTTGGCTGTGTGATAGAGAAAGTCTCTGACTCCAAGCACTGTAAGTCTCTGACTCCCAGCATTGTAAGACAAAGAACACATACAGTAGTATCTGTACCTTCAGATCCCAACTGGCTGATAATGGCCTGAAGACCATTACCCAAATCACCCACAACACTGAAGACTGGTATTGCCAGATTTGTGTGAACTACTCACCAACTTGAACACTCTGAAGTAAGTTCTTTATCTTGGTATTCCTCCTCAAACTATTTATTTATGAAACCACACTGAAGTGCCTTTGGGAACACAAATCTATCATCTATCTATCATCTATCTATCTATCTATCTATCTATCTATCTATCTATCCATCCATCCATCCATCCATCCATCCATCCATCCATCCATCCATCTATCTATCTATCTATCTATCTATCTATCTATGGATGCAGATATAGAAGAGGACCTAAATATGATCAAAAAATAAAAAATCCTATTTATTTATTGCTTTTAATCATGGTTTATGGTCTATTTGTAACAAAAGATCCTTTCTTTTCCATCAACAAATTTACTTGCATTTCCTTGGTAGAAAATCCTCATGGATTTTTAAAGTATTTTTTGACTTATTTTTATTTTATGTGTATGAGTGTTTTGCCTACATGTATGGAATTACACCCATGTTCTACAGTGCCTGAAGAGGCCAGAGGCATTGGATCCCCTAGAACTGGAGATAAAGAGTTATTAGCCGCCATGTGGGTGCTGGGAACAGAAATCCAGGTCCTCTGTAAGAGCAACCAGTGCTCTTAACTTCTGAGCTCTCTCTCCAGCTCTATATATCTATTTTAAAAATTAGTAATATATTCATATAGTTTAAAGATAAAAATTATAGAAGACATGTAGTGAAATCTGCCTGATTCTTGAACCACCCAGAAAAAAATCATCTTACCACCAAGCTACCAAGATAGGTCATTCATCTGTCCTGTTCACATACTTGATGCACATAGCATATCTCCTCTAGACTTTGTCTTTTTCATTTCACAATATGACATAGAAATCTTTTCTTATTTCTTAAGTGTCAGTAAAAAGCATTATTCTTTAAGAATAATAAGAATAAGAACTTTAAGACCTGTTAAGACTTTTCCAAGATGATATAATAATGGAAATATGGGAAGTTTCTTGGGGCTAGACTGGAGAGGAGAGAGAGAGAGAGAGAGAGAGAGAGAGAGAGAGAGAGAGAGAGAAACAAGAACAGAGGGGGGAGAGAGAGGGCAGCGAGAGGAGAGAGAGAGAAGAGAGGGGAGAGAGAGAGAGAGAGAGAGAGAGAGAGAGAGAGAGAGAGAAACATGACCATAGTAGGGAGAGAGGGAGCAGGAAGAGGAAAGAGAGAGGCAAGAGAAGGGAGAGAAAGAGGAAGAGAACAGAAGTGCTCAAGGCTGAGCTGAAAGTCACACTTTGGGGTCAGATACAGCTTGCTAAACTAGAGTTTTACCTAGAATACAACACACACTTGTAATTCCAGCACTTAGGAGGCTAAAGCAGGAGGACTGCTGTAAATTAGAGGCCACCCTGGGCCAAACAGTGAGTTCAAGACCAGTTTATGCTATACAGCAGGACCCACATCAAACAAAACAAAAGAGAAGGGAGGGAAAAAGAAAGGAAGGGAGGGCAGGCAAGCTAGAGTAAACCAGGGCGTGGGTAGCATGTGAGCAAGACAAATACTAGCCCCTGAATAGTCTTAGATCAACAAAAACCAGAAAAGTAGAGCTGGGCATGATGGCATATGCCTGCAGTCCCATCACTTGGGAGGCTCATGAGTTTGAGGATAGACTACATAGTGAGATCTTGTCTCAAAAACAAAAGAAAAAGGAAGAAAAGAAGGAAAGAAGGAAGGAAGGAGGAAGGAGGGAGGAGGGAGGAAGGAAGGAAGGAGGTAGGATTTCAATATAGTGGGGACTGGCTGTTTCCAGAGGAGCCTTAGGGTGTCTCTCAGGACTGAAGCCTAGAAAGGAAGCATTCCTTCATGATGGTTGAGTCAGAAACCCATGTTCTGAACATTTTTGCTATCTTCCTCCTTAGAGTCTGAATAAAAGCTCTTTCTACCTGAGGAAGTCTCATTAACCCCCAGGGGTCAGGGCAGAACAGAACAAGTGGAGGTCTTCCAAGCTTGCTGGCTCTAAGGAAACTCCCCCACCCAAGGCAGAAGTGTTCCCAGGTGTGGTTCCTGAGTTGGACTCATCTGAAGAGCAGCAGTGCGGAGAGGAAGAAGAAAGGAAGGAGGAAGGAAATGGGGAAGGAAAGGAGGGAAGGAGGGAGGGAGGAAAGAAGAAAGAAAGGAAGCGGAGGAGGGAGGGAGGGAGGAAGAAAGGAAGGAAGGAAGGAAGGAAGGAAGGAAGGAAGGAAGGAAGGAAGGAAGGAAGGAAGGAAAAAAGCAGGAAAAAAGTGGAAGGGAAACTCAGTGTGAATATCAGCAAGCATGTAAAGCTGGGTCTATATGCAGGGAGAGAAGGGCAAAGCAACACAAACTGTGGGATCAGAGTTGTGATCAAGCCTTCTATGAATTAAGCACATTTTAGCATATAGTTTAACTTCTCTTAACCTAAATTTTGTTTAAATCTGTGAAATGGAAATAATAATAACCATCTATAGGGTTGTCTTAGAGCTTAAGCGAGGTAACATGCAAAATGTTTTTAGCATAGACACAAATAAATGGCTGAGTAAATATTCCATTGCATTATAATTATTAGGGTAATAAGAAAATTTCCTGAAGATCAGAGAGAAGGAGATACCAAATATGGGTTAAGAAGAGTTTCTGCATCAGCTGGAGTGATGGCCTACTGCCCTGCAAATGAGGAGGTTGTTCTCTCCAGGGGCAGAACCACAAAGCACTGTGTCCTGGTTAGTTGTTATTGTCAACTTGATACAACCTAGAGTCACCTTGAAAGAATGAACCTCTTCCTTCCATCAAGGCCACCTTAGGGCTTCATTTATGAGAAAATGGTGGGTACAAGGGGCTGACTGGGTCCCTACTGGAGGATCAGGAGTGGGTTGGACTCAAAAGATGGGAAAACCAGGCTACAGGAAATTCTACAATATATGGACACCAGACATTGTCCCAGTAGTCACCCTGGCCATGTTCCCTATATTTTGCAACTACTGAAAAGACTAGGGGGTTTATGGTGTGACCTTTGGGACACCACAAGATGGGCAGGGATGGTGGTCATCCTGGTGTCTAAGAGCCAGTAGATGTGGATCCTGAAGTCTTGGAACCAGAGTGGGATAGGACTTCCCACCGAGGGTCCCCTACTGGCCTGAAAACATACTCACAACTTGAGAGCAATCCACTTAATAAAATGAACAGCTTTATAAAAAAAAAAAAAAAAGGAAAGAGAAATGCCTCTATCAGATTGGCCTTGGCCATGTCTATGACAGACTGTCTCAACTCTTAACTGATGAGGACAGGGTCCAGCCCACCGTGGGTGGCATCATCCCTAGGCTATATAAGAAAGCTCCTGAGCATGAGTCAGTGAGCAAGCCAGTAGCCAGTTCCTCCATGGTTTCTGTTTCTGCTCCTGCCTTGACTTCCTTTAGTGATAGACTGTAATCTAAAGTGTAAGCTGAAAAATAACCTTTCCTCCCCTAAATGATTTTTGGTCAGTTTTAACACAATAGCAAGAAGCAAACTAGAACATGCTTAAAGAGAATGGGGGTGAGCAACACCAAACAGAAAGGAGCTTACTTGATCCATGAAATGACCATTACTAGCAAGAAATGACTGGCTCCTCTTTGGACTAGAGAGGTAATATGTAACTTTAAAAGTGGTATTGCTTGAAGAGGCATGATTTCTGCTTACATTAGATTTTTTAAAGTATTTGAAAAAAAATAAAAGCTAACAACTGCAGGTGACAATGTAATAGAAAAAGGCATGTTGTTTTAACTTGTCCACCCACTGCGTCTGAAGGCATGTGCCTGTTGTAAGCTCTGATAGGTGTGGACATGTAAGCTTGGAGAAAAAGGTTGGAGAAGGGTGAAGTTGTTCTGTCTACTAAAAGGAGGAGGCACACGAGGGTACATACATAGACGGGAAACATACATCATAGAACAAATGTCTGGCCAGAATTTGAGTAGCTCACCCTCCCCTAATACTTCAGGAAATCTTCAGAGAAGTCATCACTCCTCACTAATGCTCACAGTGGAAGTGAAATTCTTCTGGGGATGTAGAGTGCTAAGCTCTGTTAATGATGGGGAAAGATGGGCCTGCATCTGGGGAAGACTTCCATCGAAACCGCTGACAATCATTTTTCATGGGATGACCTCTAAGTCAGATTACCTGGAGGGTTTTTGTTCTTGTTTGTTCTTTTGTTTGCTTTTCTAGTGAAGATGCAGTAGGATCTTTAAAGGACATGATGGATCCAAGGCTATTCATTCAACAAATGAAATGAGTGCTTTCCATGTGCCGGATGCTGTGCTGTGACTCCAGGAGGGGACAACGGAGTCACGGTTTGCTCTACACTATCAGTATAATGCTGTGGAAGATAGATGAGGGATATCATGGCAGGTCATGACGGGGTTGCACAGACAGAATTACAGGAGAGATAAGAAAGTACCAGCAAAGACTCAGAACCAAACTTTGTGCTGATATATACATGATATTGGAAACAATAGGTTTGGAATCTACATTGAGATATAACCATTCTGAGAAGTATTTGAATATTGTTTTTTGAGTCTCTTGTTTTCTTATGTTTTCCACCCATTTCATCATATGGTGTCTATGCAAGTATTTTGTTTCCAGAGGATCCTACCCACAGAAAGAAGTCCTGAAAAAAATACTATGCGGTTATATTTTTCAAAGAGAATAAAAAGAGTTAATTAGTAAGAAAGGAAGAGACTCTTAGTTGACAGATTAATTAGTTCTACACAAATTCAAAGAAGCATGGAGCCAAATTGACTTCCTAATGAGCTTGCTTGTTACCTTGGAATTGGCAGAATCTGTATAAATCCAGAGGAGAATAAAGAAATACATGTATTGGGGTGCACCATTTTAAAGTACGGCACTCTTACTCAGCATGAGTAAAAAATGAGATGAATAAATTAACGGCACATTTTATAATAGGAAAATGTACATAGTTCAGATGCAAACTGTCTTTGATATATGTTTTAGAACTTACATATTTATTTCAGCACTTTTTAAATCAGCAAAACACTTTTGAAGTTTTCTTTAGAAACAGATAGAGGTTTGGGGTTTATTTGTGAGGTGCTGGGGATTGAACCTAGGGCCTTCAGCATGTAAGGAAAGCATTCTACCACTGAGTGACATCCTTAGTTCTACTTTTTAAATTAATTCTATGAGAATTTCATACAATGTATTTTGATCATATTCACCCCTCCTCGTTCCTCCCCTCCCTACCTCTTTCCAGATCCACCCCCCCCAACTCCAACCTCAATTTCATGTCTTTAAAAAAAAAAACTATCAAATCCAATTTGTGTTACTTAAGTAGTCCTAGGTGTGGGGCCACCCAAGGGAGTGTGGTTGATCTACCAGGGGTCACACCCTTAAAGAAAACTGACTCTCTCTGTCCCAGCTCCTCAGCTGGAGTGAGACTTCATTACTACCTCTCCATGCTGGGATTTTGTCTGGTTTGCTTTTGTACAGGTTGTTTTCTTTTTACTTTTTACTTTGAAGCAGGGTCTCACTAGGCTGCCTAGACTGGGTTGAACTCAGTCTCTAGCCCAGACATACCTTGAACTTAGAACCCTCATACTTCAGCTTCCTAAGTAGGTGGGATTAAAGGTTTATATCACCAGGCCTCACTCAACAGTTGGAGTTTTAACTAAGAAATCACAAGCATGATTTTATATGATTAAGAGGCACATGGTTTTCAAAAGATCTAGCTTCCAATCTTGATTCTGCCATTTGCTAAGTGAGGCATTTTGGGAAAAGGGCTTGGCTTCCCTGTGTCTCAATTTGTTCATCTCTAAAAGAGGGCAATAATGCCAACCAACACTTTCTGTATTTCTAGGAGTAATGAGGTAATGCGAGTGTCCAGCACTGTGACTGGCACATATCAGTGATTCAGCACATCTTTCCTCTCACTTACTGTTGTTTTATTTTCACCAGAAATAACTCCAGACAATAGTTATTATCTTTAAATTTTTAATCCTTGATTCCATTAAGAATCTATGAAGAGTCCACTAGCAACTCAACTGCTAGAAATTTATTTTCTAGAATTACTCAGACAAATGTACAAGTTAATATGAAGACGATATAGTACTAATCACAGCATTTTTCATAAGAGTGAAAAATTATGGGGCTGGAGAGATGGCTCATCTCTTGCAGAGGACCCAGGTTTGATTCTCAGTACCCATATGATGGCTAACAACCATCCATTAACTCCAGTTCTAGGGGAATCTGATACCCTCTTCTGACATCCACAGGCATTGCACAGCATGGGTATACTAACATACATGCAAGCAATATACTCATACACACACAAAAAAACAACAAATAAAATATTTTTAAAAGACTGAAAAATTATAAAGTAATCCAGTGTTAAGATTATTTAAATAACTTATAGTGCATCTTTATATTGAATATCCATATCTTTACACACATGGATGGATAGGTGAAGCAGCTCAACCTCAAGGAAGTTCTACTGTGCTATTTTGTGTATGTGTGTGTGTGTGTGTGTGTGTGTGTGTGTGTGTGTGTGTGTGTAGGCCAGTGGTTGACCCCAGGCATCTTGCTCATTTGCTGTCTACCTAATTTTTTTTTTTTTCTTGACAGGGTCTCCCTGAACCTGAAGCTCACTGATTTAGCTGGGCTGGCTAACCAACAAGCTCCAGCAATCCATCTGTCTCTGCCTCCCCAGAACTGGGATTATAGGTATGCACTGCCATACCTGACTTTTTATGTGGGTACTGGGGATCTAAACTCATGTCCTCATGCTTGAGAAGCACTTTACTGATTGAGCCATCTTCCTAGCCTCCCTAATATACTATTTATAATGTGATCCTATTGTCTGAAAATGACATGCAACTACA
>NW_008336020.1:150925-215820 GCF_000622305.1 Nannospalax galili | reverse complement strand
GTGCACCTGTGTCATGCAATGCCACGGAGGTTAGAAGAGGGCTTCGGATTCCCCTGGAACTGGAGTTAAGGACGGTTTGTTGCCACCATGTGGGTCCTGGGAATCGAACCTGGATCCTCTTTAAGAGCAGTCAGTGCTCTTAACTGCTGAGCCATCTTTCCAGCAACTACATTTTTAAACCTTGGAATGATATATGTCAAGTTTCTGTTAGTGTTTTGGGGCAGAAGATGATTATAATTTTTTTAATTGTATATATAGGTAATAATGAATTATTGGTACATGCACTGTTTTGTGATTATAAAATAAAAGGGAAACAGGAAAGACTTCCTCTGTGTTCTGAAGAAATACCAATAACAGAAAAATTATAAAATTTTGTTTTTGTTTTCTTCTTTTTTTGAGGCAGGGTCTCCCAGGTGACCTGGAACTCACTATTTAGACCAGGCTGGCCTCAGTCTGACAGAGATCCATCTGCTTCTGCCTCCTGAGTGCTGGGATTAAAGGCTTATGCGGCCACACCCGGCTGTAAGAATGTTTTAAGTGATGTGTACATTCAGAAGTAGTTTTTCTACATGTGGAGTCTAATATTCACTTGGAAAACATGTAGGTCCTAATGTTTTTCAGGCCTGTTAGAGTATGTAAAGTCATTATCACTCATATCCTTTAGTTTCATACTATATGACTCTATGAACAATTTATATATGTTTTATACATACCATAATTATACTTTCAGATAAGACACTACCAGTCGATGTGACTTCTAGCAACTTGAGGCATTTCTACCTCCAACTCTTCCTGATGCAGTAAGATGCCAGAAATTCCATCATCAAGGAATTTAATTACTTCAGATTAAGGAATTCCTCAATATTCAAATTCTGCATTGAAGGCTCCTCTAATGTGCTCCTACAGAACGCTGGGTACCTCTGTCAAACATTTTCTATTTTTTCACTGTTTTCTATTTGCTCCTCAGGACTCAGCTCCTCCCAGGAAGTACTCTGTCTTGGTGATGGTGCATTCCTCAAGGCTAGGTACATAGAAGGCTCTCAGCAGAGTGTGCTAATTGAATGGATATTTCTAGAAATATCACATAAATATGGGACCTGTTGCTTCTACTCCAACCATTGAAAAGTTGAATTGAGGAAATGTGAAGGTATTTTGTAAACTGTGAACTAATCTATAAATGTACACTATTACCATCAGAATGCAAAATATTTTCTCAGATAATTTCCAAGTGGTAGGCTTTGATGGCAGAGATACACCAGCCTGAATCTTCTCTACCTGATAAGTAGCTGGTGGCCTGTCCTCTAGCTGTTTGTGTTCTAAAGAGTCCAACTTTTGCAGAAAGGACTACTATGAGCCTATGTGGCGGCACACGCCTTTAATCCCAGCACTCAGGAGGCACAGGCAGGTGGATCTCTGTGAGTTCCAGGCCAGCCTGGTCTACATAGTAAGTTCCAGGACAGCTGAGGCTATAGAGAGACCCTGTCTCAAAAAGACAAAACAAACAAGCAAACACACGAACAAACAAGATCAGGGACTTAATGAATAGAAACAAGATCGTACAGGAGTAAGGAGTAAGAAAACAGGTAGAGCATGCTCCAAAAGCCTCAAACAGATTTTTTTCATGTATTCCATAATCTTTGGTCAATGACACTTTATTCTATGAGATGGGATTCTTTGGCACAAGGCTCTGGGTCCCTATGAAAGGTATGGCTTCAGTGTCTAGGTTGCAAAGAGAATGTTTTAAAATTGAAATAACTGTCATTAGTTTCCCAGGAAACCACTTTGGTTCTGCTGCTAATTTGGGTACCTGGCTTGTTTTTATTGCAATAGGGCCTGTTGTTCCAGAGGAGAGGAAGTAGGGCAGGCTGCTTTGGGATACTGCCCACCAAGAGGGTGCCAAGTTGGGGGTGCCAAGTTGACCCTCAGTTCCACCCTATGCCCAGTGCCAGTTGGCACCAGGTTTCTGAGTCACAACAGTGGTCTGGGAGATGCAGAATCATTTTCTTTCTTTAAGTTCTGACCCCAACAGAGGAGAGGTTGGGCCCAGCAAACACTCACTGCAGTCTGAGTAAGCTGGAGCCAACAGGTCTGAGCAAGGCAAACAACTCAAGTCTTGGAATGGTCCATTTCCTGTTTAAGAAATTTCTTTTTATCTCCTCCCTCGGATGGAATGATGCTCCTAGAGGGTGTGGATATCTGGAGCGTACCTCTACCAAGGCATCTACAAATGAACTGTATTTACATTTCTGTGGCTTTCTCTTTTGGCGAATAGAACCTCAGTGATGATGGCATTGGAAGGTGTGGCTTTGTACACCAAAGAATGCAGTTCTTACCTAATGCCTTTAATGTTCCCTAGAGAGGCAGCTTATCTGTGCATTTCAGTCCCACAGGCCTGGTTGAGAAGGTGGTTTGTTAGCTGTTGGCAGTCCCACTGATGGCTGTTCACAGATCACACGGATCTCACACAGTCAGACCTTATACCTTATACCTCTGTGCCACCGCAGTACCAAGTATGAGCCCTGGCTCTAGTGACTGCTTTCTTCATAGGCAAACGTGTTTGTGCACACCTCCACAGCGTCCTCTCTAACCCAAAATTCACTGTCCAGTGTGGTGCCACCAGACACAAATGGCTACTAAGCCCTTGAAATGTGACTAGTGTGGTTTGAGGTGTGTTGCTTAATATAAGATACTCAGTGAAATTCTGAAGACAATATGAAAAACCAGTGTAAGCCATATTAATATTTACATGATTATGTATTGAAATGATATTATTAACAGATAGGGTTAAATATATAATAAAACAATTCCACTTTTTCCTTTTTGCTCTCTTTAACATGGCTACTAGAAAATTTAAAAATATACTCACATTATGACTCACATTAGCTTTTGCCTGGACAGAGCTGGTCTAAAGTGAATAGCATATGCTTGTTCTTCCCCTCGCCTATTTTTATTGAGTTACCATCCAGGCAGTGCGCCAAGAGCCCCTGGTCTAGGAGAGAACACATTTCTACAGCAATAACCCAAAGTGAGTTCTGGCAGAAAATAACAGAGGCGTGTTATGGGAACCCCCCAAAAAGAGACAGGTCAAAAGCATGATTAGGCTGGCTTCAAGAAGGAAATGAGTTTTAGGACACTGTGATTTTAGCAGTCATAGAAAAGAAACAGATACATGCCTGCTATGTTTACCGGAGCACCAATAGTTCAAGTGGACGCAGCTTTCAGTACAAACTGGGGAGCGAGTGGTAGAGAAGCCAGGAAGACCAGTCCAAGTTCCAGGATCCGAAAGGACTCTCATGCTGTAGACTGACTGTTGCCTAACTACAATATGCAGAAGAGCAATTTGGGGATTTTTAAAAAGTCCTATATCCAGAACTATGATCCCGATAAGTTTCACCTTAGAATCAGCATTTGAATCAGCATCCCAGATACAGACCTCACTTGGAAAAACAATACCTCAGGCCAGCGCTTTAATCCCAGCACTCGCGAGACAGAGACAGGCAGATCTCTCTAAAATCAAGGTCAACCTGATCTACATAGTAAGTTCTATGCCAGCTGGGCCTACAAGGAGATTTTGTTCCAAAAACACTAAAAACAAACCAAACAATACTTCAGGAAGGGAATGCTTAGTTAGGCAGTGACCTGGCTCTGTTTTCATTTAAAAAAGATGCTCTAAGAAATCAAAAGAAATGGCTTAGGAGCTGTCTCATGAGACCATTAGCTATTTCAATTATCTAGGTTTAAAAAAAATAGCGAAGGACTCTTTGTCTTAGTTTGTCTCGGTTTATACCACAGGCTCAAACAACAGAAATTGATTCTTCACACTTTGAAGGCTAAGAAGTCCAAGATCAAGGTGACAGCTGGTTAGTGTTGTGTGGGGACCCTCCTCTTGTCCTCATATGAAGGAATGACAGAGAAAGAGAGAGGGAGAGAATGAATCATCTCTTCTATGCCTCTGTTTATGTGGGTATTAACCCCATCTTGGTATCTCCATTCTCCTGATTTAATTACTTCCCAAAGACCCCAGCTCCAAATACTGTAAGTTTGAGACTTAAGACTTCAACATGTGAGTCTGGGGAGGGGAGGAGGACTATTTAATAACAACTTCCTTCAATATAAAACATTCTGTCTTGGAGGGTAGCTGTTAAGACTCAGGAAGTAAACAACTCAAAATCTTCAGGAAGTCTCCCAAACTGACTAGATTCACTAGACTCCTCCCTCACCAAGACTATCTAAGCAGTAAGGACAGCTGAGAGACACTGACAGGCTGAGATGCCTTGAAGAGGCTCCAACCATCTAAGCTGCCTGGAAAAGACATTCTACACTGTTCAGCTGCCTACGAGTTGCAAAGTAAGCTCCAGATTTTCACTTGTGTCAGCCATCACCCATGCTGGGATATAGGCTTTTGGTGATATAGCTACTTTTGAGTCATTTCTACTTAAATTTTTTTTTTTTGATTTATTTATTTTTATTTTCTGTGTGTAAGTGTTATACCTGCGTGTACGAAAGTGCACCCATGTCATGCAAGGCCTGCACAGGTCAGAAGAGGGCATTAGATCCCCTGGTTTTTAGCCATCATGAGGGTGCTGGGAACCAAGCCTGGGTCCTCTGCAAGAGCAGCCAGTACTCCTAACCACTGAGCCATCTCTCCAGCCCCAGAATTCTGTCTGCTCTTGTAAATAACCCCTTACCCATACTCCTATAAGTAACCCCAACAAAACTAATTGCTTTACCATGTTGGATTTTAGTGCTACCCTTACTTTGGCTTTTGCTATCCGTCCTTGGTTCCCTACCTGAGATGACCAAACATCTGATTATGTCTCCCCAGAAAGAGTGCCACACAGAAAGGACGCAACACTCAGTCAGAAGCAAAGTCTGAAGCACGGCAATGGAACTTCAAATGGAAACAGGAAATGATGGCCAAAGGTACCTAGACAGCTTTCCGGCCTTGAGGACACAACTCTTTATTCTTGCACTTGTTTCTTGTCCATGTATCATCTCTGGGCGCTGGTTTTGTTTTTTATCTTTTTCCCGAAACACTTCAGAACCAAAGTCTTAGGCATTCTAAGTAAAGTTGACAGAAAGTTCCATCCTGGAAACACTCCTATTACAAAAGCATGGGGGTGGGGCTAAAGTAAACTGTGCTCTGACATCTTTAAATTCCCTCTTGTATTCTTGATTAAGTTACATAAAACAGAAAGAACTGAAGTGGGCGTGTCCTCACCTTCCTAGAGTTTCTTGTCTGCCTTGATCCCTCACCACTGAGATGCCACTTCTTTCCCCCACAAATCATAATTTGGTTGTTATAGTAACAAGTACAAGATTTCATATACCAGCTTAAGTCAAACTAAAACCATCCAAACTGTGACTTCCTATCAATTATACCATCCTCTCAATACAGAATTTCTTCCAGACTGATGCTATCTCTTTCCTCTGTCTAAAATATACACATGTATACACACCTATATCCATGATACACAAATGCACAGAAACACAGCTGCATGTGTACCTACTTTCCCTCTTGGGCCACGAGATGCCCACATATACTTTGTTCACTTTGTTTATTTGGAAGCCCGATTTTTAGAGCCAGGCATGATGTTGTACACCAGTAGTCTCAGCACTTGGGAGGTAGGGAGAAGAGGATCAGGCATTTAAGGAAAGCCTTAGCTACATAGGGAGTTCAAGGCCAGCCCATGCTACTTGAGATTCTGTCTTAAAATGGGGGAAGGGAATGGGGAGATGGCTCAGTCAGTAAAGTTTGCCCAGTGTGCAAGGATGAGGATTTAATTTCAGATCCACAGGGCCCATGTTTAGCCCTGCAAAGCTTCAGAGCTGAATAGAAGTTCAAAAATAGACTCACATGTATATTGGAAATTATATGAGAGGTGTTTCAAATTAGCAAGGAAGTGATGATTCATTCAAGTAAAAGCATTAGACAATTGCTATCTTTTAAAACAATGAAACTAAGAGTACTGCCTGAATCCACATCACACCTCAAAATGAATTTCAAGTGGATTAAAATTTTAAGAATTGAAGTCTAAAGCTGCACATAATTGAACTGGGTCTGTTGTGTTTCCTCTTTCTCCCACTCCCTTTCCCTCTTAGAAAACAAGTAGAGGATGCTGTGGTATTCTGCCTAGACCCTCCTTCAGGAGCCAGGCCCTACTGATTCAGCTTCTGGGGTATTAACTGCTAAGGGTACACCAGACCATTATTTTTGTGATGTGCCCTCAACTTGGATGACTCTCAGTTGGAGGCAACGTACTGCAGTAGACCTCTGGCAATATCTGGAGACATTTCAATTGTAATGGGGAAGGAAATGCTACTGGAATTTAGTTAGTAGAGGTTACAGATGCTAATAATCTCACAAAAAGCACAGGACAGCTTCTGTCCTCTGGTAAGCAACCATGAGGTCCAAGATGTCAATAGCATTGCCTTGGAGAATCTTGGCTTAGCCAAAGGAAGATTTGGCTTCCAGTCTACATCTAGCACAATGATTCAAAACCCTGGCTCCTCACCTCCATTTGAGGAGGGTTCCCAGTACCAGCACTTCTTAGGGGTTTGGCTGAGGCTTACTTTGCAGCTATTTCAACATCTTCTGTTCAATCCCACTTCCCCAACTTTCTCAAGCTTTTCTATAAATTCTCTCAGTAAACACCTCATAAGCAACTTTCTATCTTGGAGTCTATTTTCCTAGAACCTGACCCACAACAGTAGACAAAAAGAATGGACCTAGGAATCTTAGGTGTCTTAGAGGCATAAAAAAGGGCACTAGTTATAAAGACTATGGAATTGGCTACCATTATTGGATGTTATCAATATGTTTAACTTTTTTGATTTATTTATTTTTATTTTATGTGTATGAGTGTTTTACTTGCATGTCTGCAAGTGCACCCATGCTGTGCAATACCCGAGGAAGCCAGAAGAAGACATGGGATCCCCTGGAATTGGAGTTAGGAATGGTTGTCAGCCACCATGTAGGTGCTAGGAACTGAACCCAGGTCTTCTGCAAGAGCAGCCAGTGCTCTTAATGGCTGAACCATCCCTCCAGCCTTCTCAATGTATTTAAAAGACAATAAAAGAAAAAGGATAATTAATCACTGACTGAAGGTGAACTATGGAAGTCAGTCTCATTTGCTACAGCTGGAGGGCTGAAAATACTGAGAACTGAGATCTTGATTCAATTTTAGAGGAAGGAGAGTAAAACAGAAAGATGACTTCTCAACATCAGCAAGTTTCCTATGCTGATATTAAAGTATTTATTTAGAAGAACTAGGATCTTAAGACTCAAGATGGGGCACTTGGCTATTATTCAGCTGTGAAAAAAAAAAAAGAAATTCACAGGTAAATGGAAGGAACTGGAAAGAATCATCCTAGTGAGGTAATCCAGACCCAGAAAAACATGTTCACTCTCATAAGTAGATACTAGCTTTGGTCTTTAGATATGTCTTTCCCTTGGAAAACCATTAGAGATTAGAAAACTAGTAAGGGGTCATGGGGGTTGGTTCATGGGAGAGGACATAGAATGCAGTGATACGCATGGGGAAGGGGAATAATGGATACAATGGGTTTAATGGTGTGGGGAATGGGAGGGTAGGGTGGAAGAGGGAGTAAGGGGAGGGATAACTTAGACTTTTTGAAAGAGTTATGTGGAAACCTACTTATAGAAGCTTCTTTCAATATAGACATATACAGTATAAAAAGTTTAAATGTAGTTACCCTATAACAGGGGTTCAGTGGCCCTAACAGACACCACAAGTTAGCAAATGAAAAGCCTGATGCCAGGATTGGACTCTCTCTTTTGGAGCTTTTGGCCAGAGAGAATCTCATAGATCTTCAAACACTACTGGGCATTGCCATTGCACTTAGTCACCCACTAGAACTTGATGGTAAAACCCTATTGTTGAAGATATTACATACCTGAGTCACAGAACAAATAAGGCTAAATCAAGCTGATACTGACCTGGAAGCTTCATCTTTGCTGACCAACTTTCACAGTACTAAGAGATGCTTTGCATGTTACTGGCAGAGAAAGGTAATCATCAGCCTACCTAACTGTGAATGCTGCAAGCTACAGTAGCAACTGGCTTGCCAAAACAATATCACTGATGCAATAGTGGCACAAATATTATGGGAGTAACCAACCACCTTCTAATTGAATTTAAGACCCAATTCACAAGATAGAGTCAATATACAATACCATTACCAGGGTCAAGAACCTGTGGTTAGGCATGTCACAGACCATAAGGGAGAACCTACTACTATCATCCTGCTAAATAGACATAGTATTAAACTAACTCACAGTGGCCCATTGTTATACCCGTAGATTAGTGCATCTCTCAGCTCTCAGCAGAGAAGGTTCTCCTTGTAGAAGACATTGATTAACATAGCAGTCCACAACTAGTCAGCATGCAGAGAACAGGAGACTATGGAGTGTTCAGCCCTAAATGGAACACCCATATTGTACCTTCTCCTCCCAAGGAACAGGGATCATTGTGGAAGAGGGAGCAGAAAGATTATAAGAGCCAGAGGTAATATATGAAAATATGAAAACTTCCATTGTCGGGACATCATGGGGTAGTTGTACATATGAACTCACAGCACTCATGACAGCATGCACAAGACCTGTCCAAATCCAACCCAGACAGGGACCCAACATGGATGGGGGACCTGGGCAGGAAGTGCTAGCCATAGCTTAGGATCTATTGGCAATTGATAGATGCTGGGAAAGGGAGAGTCAGTCTTCCTTACTGGTATGTTGTCTGGTAGGTTGATGAGACTCCAAAGGATAGACTCATAACCAAAAGCATCTAGGAAACACAAATTAGACCTGATAGGCTTTAAAAGAAGAAAAATAATAATAGAGGACATGAAGTCCATTGGGGGGGTGGAGAGGGGAAGAGGGTCTGAATATGATCAAAATATATTATATGAAATTATCAAATCAATAAAAATATTTTTAAAGAATTCTGAAAACACAGACCTGTGTAGGTCTGCAGAAGGGGACCACTCTGCTTCCTGCTAATGGCTTGTGCCTCTCAGCCCTTGGTGAGGGCTCTGCTTGTTAGACCCCACAAGCTCTGCTGAGGACCTACCCATACCTTCCTTCCTGGACACTAGGTTAAAATCAAGAATCAAGTCACTCCATAACCCAGATAGGGAAGTGCTGAGTATAAGCTTGGTATCTTTGGGACCTAGTCAAAATGGATTTGCAGAAATCAGGACAGCATCACAGTACCAGATCCTGAATGTAAAGCTGGATAAGGAAGAGTTTATCTGTACAAGAATGACTTACAATATGGACATGCTCTGGACAAATAACTTTTACCTAACCTTCCTAACCTATCCAAAAAGTTAATCTTATCTTAGGTTGTTTGTAATGTAAACAAGTCTACTAGGCTTTGACCTCCTCTTATAACCTAAAGCTTATACCCTAATCCCTCATGAGCCTTCATTGCCTTTGACCAAAGACAATGTATGAATGTGGGTGTGGATGTGGGTGTGGATGTTTTGCATATTCATCAGAAGAAATGAAAATTATTCCATTTATGCTGAAAAAGAAACAGGGATTCAATTGATAACGCCAGTTTGTGGTTGTATGTGTGGTATCCTAGGTCAGTAGGGGTCAAAGGGACCATCTCTCCATAAGATAAATCCTTCCCCCTTTCCTTCCCCATTTCATGCTGGAGATACTATCTCAATAAAAGAATGAGCAAACCCTTGTTTGAGAGCACAGTTCTGAGAGAATTCTGAAGGAACAGGTTCTTAGCAGTTCTGGTTTCCTCTTGGCTTTAAAATGGCCATTAAGAGACAGGTTTTTGTATTTTTTTAAATTTAACTATAACTGTAATGTGGCATCAAGAAGGAAATGCTGCACAGGAACACTCTCCTGGGACATAAGATTTAATTGCCAACAGGACCCCAGTGACAATGCTAGCAGGCTGCAGAGAGGTTTTAAAAAGTGGCAGCCTACATAAATGTGAGGTCCTTGACAAATGGTGGAGAATAAGTTGAAAAGGAACAGGTGAACGAACATGTTGTCACACATATGCCATGAAGCTGAAAGAGGCAGAGACAGGCAGTGCATTTTAGGAGGACCTGCAAGTTTTCTGTTTAGCAAAGCAAAAGTGTCCTGATGTAGGGTAACCAGCATTGCCAAGCAGCTCAGTGATGGCTGTCTTCCATAGGCTGTGGCTTAGGTAGCAAATTTACTCCCAAACTGGTAATTATAGGATGGGGCTGATAATATTCTGAGCATACATCAACTATGTTGTGGTACCTGTCAAAAGCAAGGTTAAGCATTGTGTACCCACCTGCAATCCCAGCACTTGAGAGACCAAGGCAGAGTGAAACCAGCTCTAATAATGAGTAGTCCTGTTGGGTAGACTGGCATTAAGAGAGATATGGGGACTTACTAATTTACTAATTAGTAAAACATGGTATTCCCAGGGGCAGGATAGATGAACAATTGTCAAGGACATTAATTTATATGCCAAGTAACCGTGATTGAATGATGAAGATGCTGATGGCAGTTAACTCAATGGGAAAGGAAAAGATTTCTCCTAGTTTCTGAGCCTCAGCCAGTTCTCAGATACTTGAGTCCACTTGTTAAATGAGAGGCTTTGACTATACAACATCATGACTAGTGTAGAATATAGTGCTTCTCTGTCCTTCCCCTGAAGGTCCTATAATCACATGCTAAAGTAACTGCAGAGTAGACAATAGAGTATGCAGATATTTTGATGGTGGCTGGATAGAGGGTTTGAGCTGACAATGACACCTGGAGATTTGTAGTATTTGAATTGCCCTCTTGTTAGTCAAGAATGTGTTGGAGCCATATAAGGATGGGAGTCCTGACGAGCTCATTCTGATCACTGAAACTGAGACACAGTGACAATTCTGATGATTTTTTAAATATATATTTTGAGACAGGGTCCCCCTGTAGCCCTGACTGCCCTGGAACTCACTATATAGACCAAGCTGCCCTCAAACTCTCAAAGATCTGCGTGCTGCTGCCTTCTGGGTGCTGTAATTAAAGGCACGTACCAACATGCTCGGCTGTTTTAATGATCTTTGAATGATTATTTGTTGTGAACATATCCGGTGGCTGGGAGAACTCTCACTTTGGCTCATTCTTCTGTGAAGTGAGTTATCAGAATTGGAAAGGCCAAATGGAAGCCTCTGAGGACAATTAGTGTTGAACCCACCAAGCTAACAGCATTTTTCTTGAGGAGACTTAGAGAACAGTGTCATGCTTAAAGACAAGGGATTCAGGTGTATAGTGTATTTTTGTTCTCCCCTGCCCAATTTTGACTGCAGAAGGACACATGCAGCAGCCATGGCCTAAGAAGTGTATGGTAACCAGGGGTTCATAGAACCCCTCAATGATGAACACTCCACTTAAGGCACCTAGACCAGCAGAGACGCTAGCATGGGACAAAGGAATCTAGAATGGGTAGTAACAGTAGGAAAATGACTATCAAAATGCAGCCAGACAAGTAGGGGCGGCTGTCACTTTTTCCTGCTTCCCTTCCTGTTACAGGAGAGACAAACGAGAATCCTGGAGAAGGTGCTCCTACATGGAGGGGATTTGCTGTGAGGAGGAGCAGGGGTTCCAAAAGCACACAGGCTGCCGTGCTGGGTTCTGCTGTGCCCCCCTCCACACCTCCCTTCAGGACCGTGGCACTCTTTCTCTTGGAATGTTGTCTGCTGAGGGATAAATTTCTTCTCTGGAAACTTCCATAGCCGAAGGGAATAGTCTCACAGTTATGTTCCCTGCATTGCACAGCCTGCATCCAATGACCATTCGAGGTAAGAAGACAAAAGCCAAGCACCCTTACCTCAATCTGGGACAACTATGAAAGGCCTTGCTACACCTTGAGGTTCCTTCAGGATCAGGTGAGACCACTGCAACTGAAGCACAGTTTACCTGGAGTCTTGTTTCTCCGACTCCCACGTCCTTCCCCAAAGCCTACCACCCAACAAACTCCTGCATGCAATCTCCAATCTAGTCTATTTCTAGAGAAACTGACTTTAGACAGTATGCAATGTCTTTATATAATAATTTCATAGGATTTATGATTTCTAGTGGAATTAGAACTGCTGAAATGCAGGCTCTAGGAAGACAGAGTCTTCTTGGCTAGTTCCTTGTTTATGCCTTACATTGCTTACCTTCAGTAGGAGCTACATTTACAGTGAGCTAACCAGTTCTAGCTGGTTCTCCAAAGGATGTTTGGGATCTGTGCATCGCCCTGATTTTTCTTGATATATCTCTATTTTTCTTTGAATAACTGAAAGTTTCAGCTTTTCTGAAGCCTAAAAGTCAAACATGGAGTAGGGAGGGGATACTGCTTTCTTCCCCTCTGCCTGGTTAGGGCTTAGTAGGTTTTAAGGAAACAGGAAGTGAGTTTCACAGCTAAGAAAATAATCTTGGATGAAAGGATGGGCATATTTGTGATCTGAAGGCAGAAGAGATATTGCTGCCATCTTATAATCTTTCTTGTTGTCCCATTAAACCATGAACATTATTGAGATTCTCTCAAATTAGCAGATATGTTCCTCCAAAATTTATTTTGCTCAGTAATTAAGACTGACTTAAGTTCCTTCATGGGCATGGTTGTGTTGTAGGCTGTAGTGAATGAATTAAGAACTAAGAGTGAGATAGAATCAGTGGAGATGCCCACTTTGCCCTATTTGCTCACACTAGATGTGCCTCCAGGTTGCTGTCTACACTATTATTAGCCCTGTCAAATACCAGCAGCTGGTCCTGCTGCCACCCTCACCAAAGTCCACAAATAAGTGCCAGGTGATCTCCACAGGCTTTTAACAGGCTATCAGCTCACCCACAGTACTTTGCTGGGAAAAACTCACTTATGTATCTCATCACTGATCAAATTCAAGTACTTCGTATTTACAGTTTAAAAGCCCAAAATGGGTTAGTTTATCATAGCCCGGCTTCATGACACTGATGCATGTGCTTGTACCGAGTGGCTATGAGCTTGGTGCTCTTTGATTTAAGTGCAGGAAGCTTTTATTTTTGAATTTCTACCTACTCATGGCAATACATCAAACAATCAGTTTTAATATCTTTAGGGTTAAGTGCACTCATGTAATTTAGAATTAAATGATTTTTATTAAGCACTTTTACAGACTATCTACATGCTATACAACTCCACTGATTAAGGATCATGGTGACTGATAAAACAGCAGCCCCCATGAATTAGAGAAACATTAGTGAAATGCATTTTCTGAATACATCACAAAATGCATTCAGTATTAAGTAACTCAGATGTCACAAGAGTTCAAATGAAAATTTTCCCCTACAAAGCAAATACACAGATGGTTTGAACCCTGTGGCTACATTCGATTCTAAGTGACATCGCCCTGGTTTGTGGTCTTCCTGCTTCTTCTGACCTGTATTCTCCCCAAATCCTTTCTGTCCTCAGCTCCACCCAGAACTCAGCTTGTAAATCTAGAAGGGTTATTTATACTCTTTGATGCTGCTGGGACTCGGGGCTGGGAGCCAGGAAGAAGTCAATTTATCCGGGCATGGTACCCCTTGGGGGGAAAAAAATGCGGTCAAGCTGCTTACCACCAGAGGGCAGCATAAATCTGTTGCCTTGCACATGCTCAGACAACGTTTGGGCATTCCAATCGAAAGCCATCTCAACAGTGGGGACGTGT
Source organism: Nannospalax galili (assembly GCF_000622305.1). Taxonomy (NCBI): domain Eukaryota; kingdom Metazoa; phylum Chordata; class Mammalia; order Rodentia; family Spalacidae; genus Nannospalax; species Nannospalax galili. Next base: position 202,140 of record NW_008336020.1, on the reverse strand, counting down.
GCATAGTAAGTGCCACTGCAACACCATGTAATAGTGCATGCTGTTCAACCAAATCATTTTTCAGTTTATGGCTACTTGAACAACACTAAGGAAAGCATCCTCTCACCTACCATTTCAGCTGAGTATGGTTGCAGAGGCCATGAAGAGATACATGCCTGAGCTTACTCTAAGACTCTGGAAAAATCACAGAAGTTCATTTTTTTTTGCGCAGAGGGGCTTTTGTGGATTTATTGAGGAGGTTTGAGGGATTTTGGAAGGATTTTCTTCCCTCTCCCAAAGACAAATCATACCTAAATATTTGAGAGAAATGATTCGATTTGTGGCTGCATGAACTGCATGCATGAACTGCATGTCATCAGAAAGACATCTACAATCAAAAGAATCTTAATTGGAGCTACTACCCCATGTGAACTAGTACCCTTCAACTAGCTCAAATGGTTGCTTTTGTAAAGCTGTCAGTTATAAGTGGAAAACATTTTCTCAGCATAATGAGCAGAGGTTGATAGTAGTGAGGGTCCCTAAAGGTCAAGGCCAAACCCAGGCGAATAGACGTTCTCTTTCCTTTCTGGGAAGTTAGTCAAATAAGATGAACGACTGTTGTTACAATTGTACTTGCTTCATAGGTGACATCAGTGAGGAGAATATGCTACTATGGGATATTTCTTCAGGAAATGGAAACAGTCCTCTGGATGCCACAGACCGAGTGGAGAACACCAACTCACAGCTGGGTCACATCTGAGATGCGACTTGCATTTGCAAGTGAAAACTTGGAAAAGAACTAGAAGACACTTTTTCCCAGAGGGTGGGGGGTGACGTACAGTTGCTGAGAAATAAAGCAGCAATGAGACTTAAAGCAAATTCTAGAATGGATGCTAAGGGGATGACTCTGGGTGTGGGGAGGGGACACAGGAAACAAAACATTCACAAAAGCAGAAGCTTGCTAAATTGTTAGGCCTAAATACTACCAATATATACACAAGCTTACTAGCACTTTTCTGTGCAACACTTCTTTCCATCCATTCTTCTGGATTTAAAAAACATTTTATTTTTATTTATTTAATCTTACATGTATGAGTGTATTGCCTACATGTATGTAAGTACACCTGTGTCGTGCAGTGCCAAAGAAGGCCAGAGAAGAGCATTGGATCCTCTGGAACTGGAGTTACAGACCGTTGTTAGCCCCCATCTGGGTGCTAGGAATCGATTCTGGGTCCTCTGCAAGAGCAGCCAGTGCTCTTAACTGCTGAGCTTCTCCCCAGCCCCTCTGCTGGATTATTTTGAAATATCATTGTAATAATCCTGAAATGATTTAATTTTGTGTAGTCAAATTTATTAGTTTTTCATTTTATGGTTGCTGGTGTTTAGATTATCTTGAGAACACACACACACACCCCACACCACACCAAACTTTTGAGTTCAGTAATATCCTAAAGATGAGGAAAATGAGCTCTAGAGAAGGCAGAGTACTCTGAGAGAGGTCTCACAGTTCACAGAATAGAAGACCAAACATCGGCAGCACTCCTCCTGATCATCACACCATGCCTCTGCCCAGGGAGCCCTCCACAGCTGAGCTGAGCAAGACTAGGGCCTCGTGCTCAAACTCATGTTCACGCATGGCTGACGGGCAGTGAAAGTACACATAAGCTTTCCATTCCCCAGCAGCTGCTTTTACAAGCCTTTGAAGGTGGTGCACTTTGGAGGGTAGCCAGCAGAGATTCCCTTGAGAATTCACAAAAACTCCCAGACTCTGACTAGAGGCAGTATGCATATTTGTGCATATCGACACATACACACACCTGTGTGAACCTATGCACACACAATAACACACCAGATGTCAAAACAACTTCCAGGGACTTGTTTAATCTTCGTTCTGTCATTTCTGCGTAGGTCAGTAAACATATTTTCAGTTATGAACCTGGATTAGATACTTACCACTTTTTTTTCCTTTTTCTATTCAGTTCCCTAGAAAACAGTACAGTTTGATTATATTTGTATGCAGGTGATAATGACCCATTTAATCAATACATCTAAAAGATAAGAGGTAAGCTATATTATTCAGGTTCTATAACAAAGCTTATGCTAATTTAACTTGACACGTAGCATTTTAGGTTAATACGATTTGGATCGCATGTATCATTTTTAGAAATTGATGTTTTTGTTGCTGGCTCCCCTGGCATTTCTGAGCTATGATATGGAATGCAATACTTCTCCAACAAAGAAGGTAATCCTCACTAGTGAGGGCAATTAATGGTTATTTGATCATATTACAGCATGGAAATGATGTGTGTGCTGCACAATAGATTTCCTAATTGGTGATCCAAGGATGACCATGTTCATTTTCAGCCCGTAGAGATTTCCTACTGTGCATGACATTATCTCTTAATACTGTCATAGCAGCAAATGATGGTCATAGCTAGTAGGAAAATTAATTTGGGTGCTTCAACAATCATCATAAAAGACCTAATAATGCTAATTTAGACTTAGGATGAGTCATCTAATTAGTTAATTAAATAGGCCTTGCTGTCAGGCTCCTACAATGAAGTGTACTGTGTTGTAGGTGTTTGATGGAGATGAACAATACTGAGGGGCAGTAAGTGAATACAAACCGACCCCCATAAATGCACGAGGTATTTACAGTTACAAAAGCAAAAGCAATTGCTTTACTCAGAATCAGAACCAAACAGCCTAAATTTAATTATTTCAATCCTACTTTATGGAGAAAAGAACCATCTATTTGCTAGTTTTATAATTCTTCAAAATGTCTTTAACTATTTGATTTCTGAAGTTCAAAATGCTGTCACAAATGTGTTACCATTTGTTTTTTCTTGAAGAAAAAAGTCACTGCCATTGAGATGAAAATTGCCAAGATCATCATCTATTTAACTTCTCTTAGTTGCAACATGTATAGCTAACTTATAAAACTTGTATGTACATGTAGGCTGTGAACAGAAATGGGAGTTGCTAATTTTAATTAGCTTGTCTAGCTGGTGGTCCCACATAGCCAGGGATTCAGAGGGCCTAGTTATTTCTCTCCTTTCAGCTTTTGTTATTTCTCACTAATAGGTTTTTGTATTTTTAGTCTGTCTTCATGTGAGAAGTACCCTGTCCCTTCAGTGGATTTAGCTGCTTTTCCCTACGTCTTACCAGATGTCCTGATTCTTTTGGGGGGTGGAAGGGATGGGGGTAAGCACCGCAACAACCAGAATATTGTACATTTCTTATCTGAACACAACATAATTGCTTAGAAAGAATAGAACATCTATCTTTAGCAATGGGATAAAATGTTCCTTTTCTAACTGCCAGCTTGGAATAACTAATTTAAAATGTTTTGTGTTACAAAGTAGGAATTTTTTTTTTCTAAAAAAAAAGGTATTGAACATGATTACAATAAAAGCTATCTAATGGCTGAATGGAACTTCGATACTTCCTTACAGAGTTTACAAAACCACAATAAATTTTCTTTCTGTCAATCCAAATGTTCATAGGTCATCTAGTCTGGCCTTCTACCACAGCACACCTATAATTCCTTATTTTAAAATATTAATTAACTTTTAAGCATAAGCCCTTTAACTCTGGCTACAGTGGTCCTATATGGAGGAAATAACATGACTGAGGTGAAGAATGGTGTTTCTTGGAATAGGTATTGTTTGCCAAGCTGTAGCCAAGAGCCCTACAGAAAGCAGAGAAAGACATTGTAGAAGAGTGAGCAGACATTTTTACAAGGTCACTTCATTCAGACTGGAAAGTGGCCAGCACAATGTCACTATTTACAACAGGATCTGGGAACACTTGAGGAAATTACAGACCATTTAGTTTTGATTCCATTGTGGGGGGCAAAGTCTTAGGAAGTATTTTAGGAGATTAAATGGGGAGCACTGAGAAAAGCACAGCTTGATTAAGGATAGCCAATGCAGTCTCTGAAATGAAAGTCATGCTTCGATAATTTTTTGACTTCTTTAAGGAAGTAAATGCCAAGAAAAGCAAATGAATGCTTTAAAATTCTCTATTCTAAATTTCCAGGAGATGTTTGTTAAAGTTTTGCTTGACAAATTCATACACACAAAGAAGTGGTTTTAAAACTGGAGAAATGCAGAGGACAAAGATTAATTGTGCATTAAATTGATTTTAAAATGAGAAGGAATCAAGGAGATACACCACAGGCCCAGAAGAATTTTATTGACACAAAACTCCATTGTATTCACCAGCAACATCAACTCTATATTTTTGTGCATTTATTATATGGCATTTTTCCACAAGGCAATGGAAAAAAAGAAATCCTTGACTTTCAAGAATATGTAGTCTAATAAAAATAATACCGATTTAGATTCATCCAAATGCTCGGAGAACGAGATAAACAACAAAAGTTTAGTAAGATTGGCTTTTAGGCTTCTAGTAGTAAGAAAAACATGTTATATTTTAAAATTTAAAGTTAGCAATCATAACACTCCCCTTTAGACAGAGGACACAAGACTACCATGGCATGTTTGCTTGATGCATAAACCCTATAGACTCATAAAGGGAATGGCAGGCCAGGACATTTTCTGGGCACGGAAGATCTGTATGGGATATCATCCAATCTCCCAGTCTAGGTGGAAGGGCAATCTAGAGTCACACACGAACAGAGGTTTAGTCAAAAGTAACTAGAGAAGAGATTTTAAAATGAGCAAATGGCATTAGGGCACTGTATGTAGAGCCCCTGAGTCTTTTCCACTTCTAAAACACTATGATCTGGGACTGGAAAGATAGCCCAGCAGTTAAGAGCACTGACAGCTCTTGCAGAGGATCCAAGCTTGGTTCCCAGCACACCCATATTACAGCTAACAAACACCTGTAACTCCAGTTCCAGGGGCTCTGACATCCTTGTCTGGACATCTGGATGTCATTCCATGTACATGGGTGCACTTACGTACATGTGACCAAACAGTCATACACATAAACTTAAAAAATATATAAACAAAATAAAATACCATGTTCTCTTAGGGATTCCTTAGAACCTTTTCTAATTAGAAAAGACATGCTGCATCAAAAGACTAGGGATGTACAGCACGGTCCAGAAGGGAAGAGTGCTGCAGGAAAGAGGTTGTGGGAGAAGAGGGCTGGAGAGATGGCTCAACGGTTAAGAGCATCTGCTGCTCTTCCATAGGATCCAAGTTCAATTCCCAGCAACCATGTCAGGCAGCTCACAACGGCCTGTAACTCCAGCTCCTAGGGGATCCAACATCACTTGCTTCTGTGGACACCTGCACTCACATACATACAGACACACACACATACACACACACACACACACACACATACACACACACACACATACACACACAATTACAAATAAAAATAAAATCTTTTAAAAAGGGGGGAATGAGTTCACTCTATCGAAGACATATATTGAATATTCACTATGCTCCAGCACTATACTTAGTATTTAACATGAATGATCACTTACTTTAATCATCTCCAAAATCCTAAGAATAGGTAGTTACTATAATTATCTCCATTTGGCAGTCAAGGAAACCAAATGAGAAAGAGGATGCAAATCGCTTACGATCCCACAGCATGCAAACGAAAGATGACGAAGCCAGTTATTTTAAGCCACTATACAAAAGCCCCAAGTCATCTATCTGGCCATGATTTAACTGAGGTTTTGGTAAAGGAAAATCATTTATTCCAGGCTCCTCTGTTGAGGCTTTTAGGAAGAAGATTCTAGGTTAAGTCTCAAGGGACAAAAAAATACAAGCATCCAAAGCGAGCCATATGATAAACACTACATGAAAAATGTGCCTGATACCACCCTGCCTCCCAGGAAACCAGATCTGCCTAGCAAATGTTGGCAGCTGGCAGGCTGTGGGATGCGGAGATGCAAAGAATCCCCCAGCAGAGCACTATGAGCCTGGAGCCCCACTGCAGCATCTCTGCAGGAGGCTGCAGCTATCTGTTTGCCTCCAAGGTACAGTCACTCTCTTGGCATGGTCCCGTGTGGGAAACAGTTCTTGGGTTAAGACAAGTTCTCTCAATAAACCATAGTTCTGAGAATCAGAACTTGAAGATCAGCAGATTCTTTTTTATCATTTAACATTTTAACTTTTTTGAAAATTTCATATACAAGTGCTGTCACATGGTTTCCATCCCTCCCTTTCCTCCTCCCTACACCCCCTACTCACTCTCAATTTCCTGGCCTCTTCATTAATTATTATTGTTGCATATATATTCAGCAAATTTTTATAGCAAGTAAGAACAATAAGAAAAAATAGAACCATGTGGAATAATCAAAGAAGTACTGACTTCTGACCAAAAGAAAATAAAATAGAACACAGAGTATCTTAAAATATCAAATTTTAGAATGACTAGAATTCGTTAATACTTTGGACTGCTATTATTTCTCATTTTGGGGTGTCTTTGTTAACTGAATTCTTTTTTTTTTAAACTAATCTTTTTGGTCTTTTTGAGAATTCTTAAATGCATAGGTCTTTTTTTACTAAACAATGAATGTATAATAATATGTAATCTGGGGCTGGAGAGATGACTTATCAGTTAAGAACACTGGTTGTTCTTGCGGAAGACCTGGGTTCGAATCTCAGTACCCCCATGGTAGCTAACAACTGTCTGTAACTCCAGTTCCAGGGGATCCGACAGCCTCTTCTGACCTCCACGGGCATTGCATGACATGGGTGCACTTACTACATGCAGGCAATACACACATACACATAAAATAAAAATAATAAATAAAACTAAAAAATATATATGTAATCTACCTCTTGCTACAAGAACTCTAAAAAGATAACATATTTAATTAAATGTATCAGAACTAAGAAAGTTTTAAACTTTAAAAGGTATCAACATACTCAAGGGATCCAGGGGAAAACTAACCAATTACAAATTCAAATAAATACACCCATAATAGACTAGGGTTTACCAGTTGTTCACACTTCAGTCAATCCAACAAATGTTTTTGAGCCTCCTACTACATGTCAGGCACTAGCACTACCCTCTATGGGGGAATAAAAAGGTGAGTTCAACAGCTTCTATATTAAAGAAGCATCATGGAATAAGTGAGATAAACATGTACACGAATGACCATGATATAAGTTCGAAACATCTTAAAAGAGTATCACTAAGTCTTCAGGGAGTTCATGTTAGCTCCAGACTTGAAAATGTCCTTACAGAGGAGATGACATTTGAGATAAGACTGGAAACATGGACAGGATTTTTTTAAGTTTATAACGTTTTCATTTTGAGGCTTTTTCTTATTATCTTCAAAATAAAGACAATAATAACACTCATAGGCTACACCACAGTAATGTTTCGAGGTCAATCCAATTTTATGGATAGCTCAACAGCAGTAATAGTTGCTTCTCAAAAACTGTGTATATTTGCCACTACCTATTACTAACTCATTTTCTAGTATTACCAGTGTTACTTTTTAAAGACTCCAGAGTGATAAAGCCTAAGTTTTGTAGGGAACCCCACAAAAGCATGGCAGATTTACTGTGCTTACATTTGACTCTGTTTATTTATGTATTGATTGCTATCTGTTGGGATGGACCATGAAGAAGAGGGTGAGGAGCCTACAATCTTCTTAAGAAACTCCTTTAATGTAGCTTAACTTTTCTCATTCTACTGCCCTAGTTTGGGTAGGGCCTGTATCACTTCCCTTCTACGGCACGGCGTTTCTTCCATCGGACCTCTCAACGCCCAAGCTTGTCTTGTCTTGTTTTGTTTTTTGTTTTTCACAGTCTGATGTTCTTTTGCACAGACTGCTGCTAGAATAACTTTCCCGAAGTGGTGTTCTCTTCAAACATCTTTCATGACTGTCTCCTGCTCTCTAGAAAGAGAGAACCCAAAAAGAATCTGGACCCAAAGCTTGCTATCTTAGACTCATCACAACCTGGACTCGATGTACTGTCTAGCCTTACATCCCAGGCCACTCTAATGTCTGTGCCTCCAGTGTTGTACTGCTTGCTGAGGGCAACCCTCAATCCTCATTGGTGTATATAAAAACTCACAGCAGCCATCCTTCACTGACTGCCCAGATCAACTCCAACTGTCCACCAGCTTTCTGTAGCTATTTCTTGGTACTGTTCTCAGTTAAGTCCATGGCTGTATTCTCCAAGGTAAGTAACCTTTTCTGCTTACAATTCAATTCAATTTGATACAATATTATTTCATCCACAAACCTGTGCTTATTTTAGATATTCGACAACTTGTTCAATTATGTATACTGTTTAATGACAATAGCACTTATTAACTACTATTTATTGACTACTGGTGTTATTTAAATCTTTACATGTGTTATCTCACTTTGGTCTCGGAAGAGTCCATCTGGAGATGCTGGCATTGGCCCATCTAGGATGAAGAAACTGAGGCACAAGGACTAATCCGTCCAAGGTCTTTTTAAGTCTGTAAACCCCTTTATTTGCACAACTTTACGTTCACCACAAATTAATGAGGTTGGAATTATTATCCCTCCTTTCCAGAACAGGAAACGATGGTTTAATGACAGGTCAACATTGTCTAGTGAATCCTAAGAGCAAGGATTTGAGAACTACAGGTCATTCCTCCTTAGCACTATAGAGAGTCTGAGAAACATACCCCTTCAGTAAAAATAAGGGTGCAAAGATGCTAATAATTGAATGGTCTGGATACTTTTCCCTGTGTGGCACTGGTGCATTCCTGATGCCAACCAGTAACAAAACTGGGGTGTTGCATCTACTGAGCTCTTATTTTAACTTTCTATTCTCTTCTGCCACATTCAAACTCATACTGGTTTGGGAGAACACTATGCTCTCCTCAGTTTCTAGGAAATGCCTCTGTCTTAGCTTTCATCCAGTCCCCAAAGAAGAATTTGGGCGCACATGTTTACATTGGAGATGGTCCCAGGAGGCAGGAATAAAGGGGTGATGAGAAGACAATGGAGGGGATGTCAACAAAAGGTGTATTATCAAGGTGGCTGCTGGGCAAAGGCACGTACAGAATATCCCCTGGAATTGCCCACCCAAAAGCAGAAGACTACAGCACCTGTCTGCCATCTCATCCTCCATTGGTTGAGAATGTGGCAAAAACATTAATTCTCCTATTTCTAGGCTGCCTTGCAAGTGGACCCAGCAAATGCCTGGAGTTTTGCAGAAAACTCTGGAGCAAAAAAGTCTTGTGTGTGTTGCACGCACATGTGTGTACATGCACATGAGTGCAGGTGACCACAAGCATCAGATCTCCTGGAGCTTGAGTTACAGGCAGTTGCAAGCCACCGAAATACATGTTGGGAACTGAACTCAGGGCCTCAGCAACAGCAACAGGTGTTCTTAATCACTGAGCTGGCTCTCCAGCCCCTGAAAATCTTTTCCTTCTGTGAAATGGGGTGCTTCTCTGAGTCTGAACTTGTTCAACTGTTCACCATAGTCATGGCTGTGATCAGTGGTAGATCAAGGGGATGCAACAGGGGCCCATGAGGCTTCTCTTACACCAGCCAGATACACTTGGGGGATTTAACTCACTGGGTTATATATGATTCTGTGGTAATATCTTAAATTATTCCATTGGAGGGCTAATACTGACTATTTCTCATTTAAAAATTTTGACCGATATAGTCTATACCAAGATACCTTACACCTAAAGCTACTAATTTGGATATTACTAAATTTATTAGATTTTAAAATATATACCTGAAGACATTAAAGATGATTGTTAAAATGTTTTGTAATATTACAATTAACCTAGTGAAGACACTGAAAAGATTGCCATTGACATTAGTGTTTCTTTCTGTGACCAAGTTGCAGTCATGTAGCCTGAGGCCTCTTCTGCCTGCTTCACCCGTATGGAGTCTCTACCTCGGGAGAGAAGAAAAGGGCTATCAGGGTCCAATATTCCAACCTGTCACACCCAAGGGGGACAGAACACCTCTATCCACCTCCATAAATGGGGGTTAGGAAGAATCAAGAAGCCCCCACTTCTCAACTACACTCATTTAGGACAGTGTCAGCAAGAGGCATTGATTGGGGGATGATAAAGTCCTGTCCTCTCTAGAGAAGACCTTCCAGCCTTCTTGGTGGAGTGCAGTCTCTGCCTCAATGATTTAGGTGAGACAAGGGAAGGAGGTTACATCCTACGGACCCACAGATCTTTCTTACCTAATTTTGATAGATGTTATTCAATGGCAGTTTCTACTTGGCCATTTGCACTTTGGACCATTTTCTGAGGTTTTGAATGGTACTTTGTTTGACTGATGTTTTTCTCATTTTTCTTTTAAAACCCTGACCTATTTTACTAGAGAGTGTGGGTCAGCAAAACTTCATAATCCCTTGTCAGAAATTCATTGTTTATTTATTTTGAGACTGGGTCTCTCTGTGTAGCGAGACGGAGGAAAAAATAACCCCTATTATTTCATAAGCTCTGGGGAAGATGAAAATAACTAACCCACCAAGCATTTAGAGCAGTGTCCTGATAAATGGGCTTGCTACACAATGATCTTCAAGTTGTGCACCTCTTGAGGGTAAGGGGACTATTTCATTTACTCCTTTACTATACATATCACTGGCCCTTATATACAGGAAAACATCAGTAAATGATTATAGAATGGATAGTTGGATCAATTAATGTGAGAAGTAAAATTAAAATAAGAGTTACAAGGCTGGCAAGATGATGCAGTGGATAAAGACACTGCTGCCAAGCCTGAGGGTCTGAGTCAATCCCCAAACCCCACATGGTGGAAGGAGAAAACTGACTCCTGCAAGTCCTCCTCTGACCTCTACACATGTATGGTAGCACACATATCACCCTAATAAATGTAATAAAAGCCTTTTAAAAATAAGAATAACATACTTGCTAAAGTAAAAATTAGAATGTGTGTGTAAACTCAATATTTCTTTTTGGTTCCTATCTAAGAACTGTGGGAAGAGAAACCCATTACCAATTTTTCACTATAAACTCTAGAGATTCCTCTGAGGGTAGACAATTAGAAACTTAGAATGCTTATTAGCCATTAGGATAAATGTAACAGGACCCCAATCCCATACTGCCCACCAGAAAGAATATGTAATTAGTTTATTTACCCATAACACAAGTAACTGGCTTTCCCTAGAAATCGGGTAGACAGGTAGCTCAGATAGGTTTCTGTAGAAATGGTAAATTCAAGCAACCATCCTGACTAATAGAGATTTAGGAAGACTATATTAAACAATGGAATGCAAAATTAGAATAGGGGCATAGATGCTTAACAAAAGGGGATTCCAATATAGGAGTGCCTCCATTCTCTATGAGGGTTAGATGCAGGATTAAGATCAGCTAATCCCTCCCATTCCAAGCTTAATGATTATGGCCATAGTGCCCTAATTGGAAAAGAATCAAAGCCCAACAATATCCCCAGCATCACTTACTATCCCTAATTATCTATTAAGGCAAAAATATTTCTGGTTTGCAATCAATGAAAAATGCAGAAATAAATGCTTCGTGTCCCTCTTTACTTCTTGAGTCTTATTGTATTATCTTGGGGAAGAATAAAGAAGGCTTGGATTAATTATTTTGTGGGAAGCATGGTGAAAAACATGATGTGCTCAAGGATTTCCAAGTCACAGTGAAGGCCAACTGAAATTGGATGGTTTAAATTGGAAATTCTATGATTAATAGATTTTCATTCTTTAAATGCATTCATCATACTAAAGGCATAAAAATTCTGTGCATAATACTTACATGTATAGCTGAGCTTTTTTGTTTGTTTGTTTTTGAAACAGGGTTTTGCTATGCAGCCCTGGCTGGCCTAGAACTCACTATACAGACCAGGAGGCCTTGAACTCACAGAGATACAACTGCCTCTACTTCCTGGCTATATCACAGCTCTTTAAATCTATAATATTTAAATATGTAGCAGAACTCTTCCCAGAGAAGGACTGAAATAATGGCCTCAGTACCTTGAATAATCACACTATACTGTCAGGCATGGCATATTTAGAGTTCAGTATGTAAGTTCTGTTTATACTAAAACTCTCATCACTACAAAACCCACCTATTTACTAACTGGTTAATAACTGAACAATTTCATAGTTAGACTGAGAGACCCCGCTTATTCACAATTTAGTATTTTAAATTAAATATCACATCTAAATAAAAACAATAAAGACTTTCATACTAAGGATATTGCACTTCTTGCTGAAAAGTATCCTAAAAATCTGTAGCTTTGGGTTGGCAAGATGGTTCAGTGGGTAAAATTGCTTGCCACCATGCCTGATGAACTGAATTCAACCCCTGGAACCCACACGGTGAAAGGAGAGCACCCACTCCTGCAAGTCGCCCTCCAGCAATGCATACATATATTCTAATGAGAAAGAAAACATGATGCACAGCAACATAGTAAAAATATTTTCTGAACGTATATAGTAGAAATATAGATTATTGTTTTCTTGTATTTGATGTTTCCTTTTTCAATTAAAAACAAATGTTACATTTATAAAATAAAAATCATTATTCACAATCGAAGCTTTGTGTATTCAAAATATTTGATCATTTTTTAAATTTTATTTATCATTTTTATTTTATGTGTATGAGTGTTATGCATGCATGTAGGTAAGTGCACCCATGTCGTGCAATGCCCATGGAGGTCAGAGAGGCTGTCGGATCCCTTGGAGCTGGAGTTACAGACAGTTGTTAGCTTCCAAGTAGGTGCTGGGATTCAAACCTGGGTCTTCTGCAAGAACAACCAGTGTTCTTAACCACTGAGCCATTTCTCCAGCCCCACTGAGCATTATTTCTAAGAGAGTGTGTTAGATGATTGCTGTGACTCACCACAATATTTCATAATTTTGTCTTGCACTTTATCAAAATCTATGGACTTATCTAACCTAAAAACAAATTGACAGATGTGGTCAGCAAAGCCTTTTTCCTTGATGTTATATTCTGACTAGATAGTCAGCACCGTGGAGACAGGTACCATGTCCTCTTTTGGACTTTAGATTTCACTGCTGGACTTAAGAGTGCTTTGTATCTACCAGTGCTCAGTCAGTGAATCCATGCTGAATCGATGTCAAACTCCTCTATGTTGGAGCTAATTGCTGTTGGCACCCTGCAGGGTCTGCTATGAGATGTACATAAATTATAATCTGCTAAAATGAGAACCAACACTGTTTCTGGGGATCAAAATTAAGGAAACATACACTATCCTTATTTTGCTAACTGGGAATTAGAATTAAAAGCAAAAGCAAAAACAAAAACAGAGTTGATCCTAGAGGGAAATGTGTGCACAGCGTTCCTTGATCATATCTTAGTTGCTGTTTTATAATACAGTTTTTAATAGGTTCTCCATTTTTATCTCATCTGCTATGATCCAATGTGAGTACAATAGACTGAATAAACCACCACTGTCCTAGAAGAATGGAGCAGTATGGGACTATTGTCATCATTTTAAAGTGACATCCACTTGCCTACCCCATTATCCAGTTGCATTTCAACTGAGGCATATTTTCCAAGTTAAATTTAGTTTTTAATAAGATAAGGAGTCCTTGTCTTCAGGCATGCTTTTACACCCGTGACCATTTCCATCATTTGAATCATTCACACAAGTTCAAGGAAATTACTGTGAACATAACAAGTCCTTATCCCTGTCCAGGGTATTTTGTTCACCTAGTTTACTGCCTTACCATCTGCCCTTCACTTCTAGAGGACTTTCAATAAAGCAGGAGCCAAAGTAAATGCAGATACCCCACTGCTATCTATTTAACTTTCATTAAGGGAGTTGGTGCAGTGCTCAGGCGCCTTCTCAAAACCAGCCCATCATCTAAGAGTATTTACATAAGACTCCTTGCATTATATTCCAACCTCTGCAGCACTGGTATTAACTACTGACATCTGCCAAGTCTGACTGGTAAGTGCTTTACAGTATCAATTCATCCCAAGCAAAAAGCATTTCTGAGTGCTGCAGTGCTCTTGTTAATGCCAATAAGAAGTATCAAGGCTCATATGACACCTAGCAGAAATTAGTACCCACATTCAAAGAAAAGTCTTTGTTATTTCCCAGAGTATTATGTGGACTTTATTGAGATGACTGCATCTGACACCTGCTGTAATATAAAATGCAGCTATAATTAGCCAACTGATGCTCACTGCAGTTTAGGTCGAATCCCTTCTGTGGGAATTATGCTTTAAAATATTCAGAACTCCAAGTGGCTCTCATTACATTTAATTTTAACTTAGAATTAGGTGGTCTAGAAAAAAATTTAGGATTGTAATAGCCCCCTGCTGAATGCCACACAGCAACGTGAAAACCCATAGGGTTTTTTCCTCCCTCTAAAAAAAATGAGAACAGCAGACTACACCACAGCCTTCAATTGAAGTCTGGCTTTGCTTAATTGTACTTTTTGCACTCATCAGTCTCTCCTCTTCAGAGCAAGCTACAAAAATTGCCTGAATAGCCAAAGAAAAGTTTCCCACAGTCACTGGCTACAGAAAAACACTATTGTCCTTCCTCACAGTTTGATGGACAACATTTCTATAAATGGGTAGCCAGGCTGTCAATGGTACCCTTGCTGAAAAGGCAAAAGAAGAGAACAGATTCTGCCAATATCTGACAAAGCACGTTAACACATAATCAGGCATTCACTAGTCAGGCAGCTGCCCCTGGGACCGTCATCACACAGGTGCCTTTAAGCCATTTCCTATTCACAGATAAAGGCAACAGGCAGGAGATACCTGCGAAAGGAGCAGTCTATTGTGGTTTGCCAAATGTCCATCTTCTGAGCTGTGTGGATAAAAGGAGAGAGGAAAAAGGAAACTAGTTGCAGCCAGAAATCATGAAATGGCAAAACATTAAACCTATATTTAAGCTGTGGGTCTTTCCCCTGTTCCTTTTCTCTCTTTTTTTTGGCAGGAGGTGAGTCTGTGATTTGTGTGGCATAGCTGCAGTCTTGTCTGATGACAAAGGTCACAGTTTCCTCCAGGGTTTGCCAAATGCACTTCCCCAGAGACCACTCATATACTAAGACTGAAGTAAACACTTAATCCAACCAAGGCTCAGGTTACCGTCATTTTCCCGTGTTATAGTCAACACACACATATGCATGTGCCCCTGCCCACCTTCCCCTGTACGTAGTCTTTCCAAGATGTGTGATGAGTAATGTGACCGTGGCAATGGCTGAATTATTCTCCTGGACCAACCTGTAGGAAGCCCCCAAATCACCTTCAGGAAATGAGTATCACTTTTCATTTCCTCATTAGTGTTCAGACTTAGAACATTGTTTCCACACTGTGGACACCTATAAGGTGAGGAAAGTATCAGACTTCAACACTCATTCATCTAAAGGTTCACTTCCCATACTTTTCTACACATGTACACAGACACACACACGCACACACACACACACACACACACACCATCAAATGTGTTTCCTGATTACTGTCTTTATAACATTTTCAAACCAAAATTTAATACCATCATTCTAAAGTTATAAAATATGAATTTCTATCTCACTTCTCGATTTTCATTTCACCTGCCCCACTGTCACAGAGCATTCAGAGTGTTGGGTGAAAATGAACAAACAACTCTGAGGGCAGTTTGGGGAAGTGATGAAATCTAGGAGCTTACATTTAAGGTTCAACACTAAAAATCATAACTTTTAATGTAAAAGGCAAAGTATTACAAAACTGCTGGGGAACAACAAACCAATACAGTAATTTACAACAATGCTATGATTCAAAATACTGATTTTTCAACTACATAAACAAGTGATATTTATTTTTATATAGCTTCTTCACCTGTAACATAGGAATGCAGTGCTCACCACAAACAGTTCTGAGGAGTTGGCTCAGGTGAAATTCTCTGTCCTTAGGAGAAGAGAAAACATCTGCTAAGTAGAACAAAAGCAGAAAAGATCATGAACACTTTAGAAATAAAACACTGTATGTACTACCTTGAACTTTATTTTCCTCTTTCTTATTTGCCTTCTTAAAAAATAAAGGTATGAGGTTGACTTAATTAACAAATAGGTAATAAACTAGGATTTGTTAATTAATTGCATAAGCTTTATAAATATTATAAAGACATTAAACTTTTTCTTACATTTAATTCATGAACATTTAGTAATTGCCTATATAAATCATGGCCATTAGTGCTAGAACACCTCTGTATCAGGTACTTCTGTTGGTCAACTTCTTGTCACCAAGACAGAACACTCAAGGAAAACAATTTTTTTAAGATTACACAAATTGTGTGTTTTGAGGGGAGAAGGGTATGTGCATGTGAGTACAGGTTCCTGAGGAGGCCGGAGGTATCAGATCCTTCAGAGCTGGAGGTACAGATGGTTGTGAGCCACCTGATGTGGGTGCTGGTGCTGGGAACTGAACACAGTCCTCTGTAAAAGCAAAATTGCTCCTAACCCCTGAGCAATCTCTCCAGCTCCAAGGGGGGAAAAAGCTATTTAAAAGGAGGAAATAATTATTTTGGCTCACAGTTCAGAGGTTTCAGTTCATGATTGCTTGACTCCATTGCTTTTAGGACCAACATGAGCCAGAATGTCATAAAGAGGAGCATGCAATGGAACAACATGGCTCACCTCACAGGAGACTGGGGCAGGGGGGGAGGGAGGGAATGACTCAGGAATAAGATAGAGCCTTCAGAAGCAAACACCAAATGATCTACTTTCTCCACTGGGTCTCACCTCTTTTAGCTCATTCAGCTACGAATTCATCAATGGATTTGATTCACTGATGAAATGAGCATCTTCAAGATCCATCACCTCTCACACAGCGAGCAACAGAGACCAAGTCTCCACCATAAGAGCCTTTGGGGGTGGGTGTTGCAATTTATATCCAAACCATGACAGTACTTCATATATGTTTATCATTTAATCAATATAACAATACTCTGAAACAAGTACAATGAATATTCCCATTTTATAAATAAGAAACTGAGGTTCTGAAATACACAATTATAACTTCTCCACTTCACTAAGATTCAGAACTTGAATTTGAACCCAGTTCTGTCTCCTCAAACCTATGTTTTTAGTTCATATCTTAACTGAAAGTACAAAATAAATTTTATTTATTCATGATTTGAAAACATATGTTCTTTTGTTATATAACATGCATTTTCATATTTCGATATATAATATATATTTGCCATTGTAATACAAATTAAACTAACTTGTCTCCAGGTAGAATAATTAAAACATTTTTATTATTCTTTTTAAAAATTATTTATTTAATAACCACATGAGTAGAAGGCAAGTGTATTGCCTGCATATATGTGAGTATAGCCGTGTCATGCAATACTGCTGTTTCATACAGAAAAACTCATTTTTAATGCTACTAACACTTAGATGTTTGACATGTGTCTCTAATACTCGTATCTGATTATTACTAGTCACAGTCGGTTACTTTCTGAGATCCTTGGTACTTAAGCATGGCTATAAAGTCATCAGATTTCAGTGGTAGTATTTTTCACCTCTACTAATTAACAAGAAGCAAATTTTTATGCTTCTTCCCCAAATATAACTAATTTTTAAAATTTGTTGATATTTTGTGTGTATTTCCTACAGAACATGTCAAACAATCTTATTCATCTATATAGTCACATCCCAAACGGCACCCTCCCATAGCCCCACCCCCACCCCACCCCCTGGAGCCCATATACTCTGTCATCCCTGTTACTGCCCACTGTGTTGTCAGCACCCCCAGTCTTTCCCCGGTGCTTGTCCATCTGGTGAATCTAGTCAGCCTATCTGGAGATCCTTGTTTTAGGAAGGTCAGCTGTTCCTTATCTAGCAGCAATCAGTTGTCAATATTCCTTTAGATAAGATTGGGGTCTGCTGTTCATTTTCCAAGTTCTATGCTGGGTTACTTTCTGGGAGTCTCTTAGGCCACCCTGGCCAACAACTCAAAAGAAGGTATCTCCTGTCTGGCATTGTTTCTTGTTATATAACCTTTAGCTATACATATGGACTCTTAAAGAAGTATATTGGGCTGGAGAGGTGGCTCAGCAGTTAAGAGCACCGACTGCTCTTGCAGAGGACCCAGGTTCAATTCCCAGCACCCACATAGTGGCTACCAACCATCCTTAACTCCAGTTCCAGGGGAATCCGAAGCCCTCTTCTGACCTCCACAGCATTGCATGACACAGTTGCACTCACATACATGCAGGCAATAAATACACTCACACACATAAAATAATAAAAATAGTAAATAAAATATTTTTAAAAGAATTATATTGATCCCTTTAATCTTTGGTTAGACTTTCCTTTTGGGTGTTTAAGGCCATATAGTTGGCCCAAATAAACCTATTTATTTTTACTCTTAAGATTGTTTGAGGATCTGTTCCTCAGGGGTCATATGTGCTTGGGAGGAGCCCCTGGCTCCTTTCTTTCACCAGTTCCGCCTATGTGAAGATAAGTCAAAGGTCCTGCTCAACTATGGCTGGCTTCACTTGGAAGCATGGAGGAAATGTTTCCTCTGTGTTGACCCTCCTCTTTGTAGACTGGACACTGGTTCGAGTCCATTTGGTGGGGGTCTCCATGGCCTCCTTGATCAAGAGGACGGATGACTCACCACAGTTACAGGACATTTTGAGAGATGCTCATAGTCCCCTGGAACTTAGTTGACCTAGGAGGGCAAGGAGCAAAAAGTGTCCTTTATGTCCCTCTGACTAAATTATTATAGGCCTCAAAGTATGTCTGTTAAACAGCCAAAAAGGTTAGTTCCACCAGTCTGGTACTTTTAATTACTATGTGTCATGTACATAAAGCTTGGGCAAAGACCAAAAGTTCTCAGATAAACCTTGCCTAGACATATATTATATTCCTTGAGCTAGTTGTATGTATAATTTGTCAGCAGGTTGTCTGATTTAATTAAAACATTTTTATATAGTTGGATTAGGATTTGTTTTTTATTACTTTACTTATTTTTGAATATGGTATTGTATTGCTTGTGTGTGTGTGTGTGTGTGTGTGTGTGTGTGTGTTTATGCACATAGAGTCCAGAGATTGAGACTGGGTATCTTCCTCAATCACTTTCCACTTTCCACTTTTCCACTTTTCCACCTTATTTTCTGAGACAGGGTTTCTCACTAAACTCAGAGCTCACCACAAATACTATTTCTTTCCTTCCTTCCTTCCTTCCTTCCTTCCTTCCTTCCTTCCTTCCTTCCTTCCTTCCTTCCTTCCTCTTTCCTTCCTCCTTAAACAAAGACAGAGCTCCCTCCTAGGCCAGAGTTCTTAACTAAGGAGAACTGAGAACAGACTCCCATTGTCCCTTCTAATTCTGTACAGTATTTTGAAATTTGATATTGTTCACAGACTACTAAAATCTGAATCATCAAAAATTTCTGTAACTTCTACAAACACTATATTAGAATTGAATATGAAACTACCACTTATGTCCTTGAATGTACAGCTGCAAATATGCAAGGATGGTGGAGTGATGGCTCAGTGGTTAAGAGCACTGGCTGCAGGTTCAGTTCCCAGCACCCATGTGATAACTTACAACTGTCCGTAATTCCAGTTCCAAAGGATAGTAAGCCTTCCTCTGGTCTCTATGGGCACTGCACACATGTGGTACATTTGCATGCATGCATTCAAGCAAAACATTCATACACATAAAATAAAACTAAATAATTTTTAAAAAATTATTATATGCATGTTTGGCCCTGTTTCTTCTGTTGGCATATTCAGGGAGTCCCCATAAGAAATCACAGATTTGGCTTTGTCACTTTATTTATGAGTTTCCTTTACTTAGCTATCAATATATTTGTGTGTGTGTATGTGTTTTCTTCTGTAGATATCTAAAGTTTCAAGCATGAACTATATGAGCCTACTGAGTATACTTTTCACTTTTTTATATATGACTGTGCTGACAGATACATTCCCCTATGACTATATTCTTCACTATATACAAGTATTATGTAGTTATGAATAATAAAATGATTAAAAGGAATAATGGAAAAATAGTACAACTGTTTTTTAAATTTCTCACCCTTGAGGACTCATTGCAATATTTCCTTCTCCATATTAAGTTTAAGAGCTTCTGAGAAGTATTCTTAGAATTCCAGTCTTTTGGAAAGAATAATGATTCAATTAGAGTTTTTTAATCATGATGATTACTTTATGATAATGATCTCATATCGCTAAGATATTGCACGATACTACACTTACATGTAGCATTTCATTTTAGCAAATTCTAAGAACCATCCAAGACTTATTGTTGTACCTGAGTTTTACAAGTTCTTTATCCAAGAACCTCCTCATTCTTAGTTGAAATGGGGAAGTAACTTCGGAGTGCAGTGACACGAGTAGAAGCTGACAACCACGACAAAATGAGTGAGCTGACAGCAAACAGGAATCCTCATTGATTAAAATATTTTTTCGTTTATTTATTTATTTCATCCGGTGGGGACCACAGCCTGCATATGGAGGTCAGAGGACAACATGCAGAAGTCGTTTTCTCATTTTGCCATGTGGGTTCTGGGGATTGTTCAAGTCATCAAGGTTGGCAGCAAATGCCTATACCTACTGAACCATCTTGCCAGCCTTAAAGTCATCTTTTCAAATATGTTTTCTATAATAATTCTAACAAACAGTTTTAAGTGTTAAGGCTGTTAATAGTTTATCATGTGAATCAGTGAAGCTATCCTAAATTTGGCTAGGCTCATCTTTAACTAGCAAGACACTGAAATGGCGGCAGTGATATTGCCTCTGTTCCCTCCTTCTATGGTAGGAGGGAGTGAATGTCTTTAAGATTATGTGTGTTATGAAAGGTTCAGTTTCTCCAGTGACATTTCAAGGAATAGGAATTGCAAGGGATCTCTGAAAGACTAGCTTCTTCATCAGTTCCAAGACATATTGCTTAAGACTATCAATGAGGATTCCTTAGTTTTCCAACCCTAATCATGGTCTTCAAATTATCAGTGCTCAATAATCCAGCTGATATTTATGGAACTATGACTGTGAAAATAATGGCATCATGTGGAAGCAGATGGTAGGTTAGGCTATACATCATAGGTATAGTGAAGACCAGGCTAGCTGTCTGAAGAAAATTTCCATTTAGAAGGAGAGAGAAATTTTGGTGTGAAAGTATCAAACCCAGCCTTAAAAAAAAAGGCGAGATTTCAATATCAGGAACTATGGCTGTGATGAGTACAAAGGTCAAGCAACTATACCACTTTTAACAAACCATTGCCTGGCCCAAATACCTGCCACATAGTTGATACTCACCAAAGTTTGTTAATTTATGGTAGCGATAAGGGAACACAAGAAAGCACGGACTAGCTAGTAAATTTCTCGAGTAGGGTAGGATACTTATTGTCAGGTGAGACTGGTAGAGGTCGGTAGAGAATTGGATGTGTGAGCAGTGACGGATCTGAAGCAACTGTGAGGGGAAGTGTGCTGGGGAATAAACGGGAGATCAATATCAAGGTTTTCAAGGGCAACGAGAACCCAGGTGCAGCAGGGTAGATTGATTTTGTAGTAGGCCAGGCTATACATGGTGGCTTGAATCTCTCCAAGAATACAGTTGTACAGAATTTTTTTTATAATCTTGTTTTTAAAAATCCTATTTAATCATTTTTATATTTTGTGGGTACAATGGTGCCTTATAGTTACACTGAAAATACATCCATATTATTCACATATTACAACATATTATTAATAGTTAATACAAGATGGAGTGAAGTGATAGGCCAAAGTGAAAAAAAGGAGAGGGAGAAAGGGAGAGTTTTAGAAGGAGCAGAAAACACATATGGAACAAAACTTTGTGACCTGGAAAACCTCTGTGATAGCTCATTGCTCTGTTCCCATTACTTTTTTTAAACTCTAAAATAAACTTTGTTGAGAATTTCATACATGCATATAAGGTGTTTTGATCAAATCCATGCCCACTCCCTCCCCTCCAACTCCTCCCATATCTCCCCATGACTTTTGTTCTGGCAACTTCATGTACTCTTTCTTTTTTTTTTTTAAATGGGGCTTTCTTGTAACAGAATTTTTTATGGCATAGAAAAAGGATCACGGAAAGACATAGGAATAGGACAGTAAGTGAAGGTAGGAATGAATTTGGAGGAAAGGCAGGGTTTAATAAATACAAACTAGAAGTTCACATTTTGCTAAAAGTAACTCATCTCTACCCCCAAATAATTTGGTGTTAAGTGATAGTTATCTCATCATTAACCCATAAGAAAATGAATTCTTATATTCTAAAGTGTTCATCTCTCAACTTGCATTCTGACACGACCTGAAATAGATATGGCATTAGTAAACCTGATTTAGATTTCTTCTGTTTGTAGCAGAATGCCTGAAGGCATGTCCTCTTGTGAAAAACCCCTATCCTAAACTTTCATAAAACCCTAAAAGTTTAAATTCAAGGTACTACAAAGTTAATAAAGTAATAATTAATCTTTGTTTTTCTATTGTGAGATTTTGGAAATCTCATGCTATCAATCCTATAAGTCCCTTTTTAAAATAAGGGCATTAAATAAACAAATTAAAGATCAGCTTCTACTGATCTAGTTATCATTTTCATTTATGTCAAAATTTACATATTCCCTATGTCTTGTCTGCTTATTTGGAATGCTAATAAGAAAATGTAGTGAAATAGTGTACCTTACTAAAATGATTGACTATATCACAATTCTAAAATTTGTTATAACAATATTTAGTATCTTTTATTTTAACCAATTTTCTGACACCTATTTTTCCTCAGTTTACATGGATCTTCCCCAGTTTTAATGGATCCCAGTTTTAGACGGAAAGATGAATGACTCTGGTTGTTTTCAATATCTCCCTTAGAAAGCCAAGTAGTTAGGCAAAGTAAGCTTCTGTAGTCCTCAGGAAAACGGCATTCAAGAGGCTATGAACTCAGAATCACTTCAAACATATGGAGTATCTTCTCCTTTGGGAACTGTTATGGTTTCAGTGAGGTTCAAATGTTCCCTAAGCACTCGGTATAACAGGAAACTTGGTCCCTAGGGTGGTGCTAGTAGAATGTGATAGAGCCTGTGAGAGGTGGAGCTTAAAAGGAAGTCCTTAGGTCTTTGAACTTGCTACCTGGAAGGGATTTGGGGACCCTGATCTCCTATTTGACTTCTTCAAAAAATATTTTATTATTACATATTGTTATGTTTAAATTTTATGTGTATGAGTGTATTGCCTGCATGCATGTAAGTGCACCCGTGTTGTGCAATTCCTGAAGTTCAGAAGAGGGTGTCAGATCCCCTGGAACTGGAGTTATGAACAGTTGTCAGCTGCCATGTGGGTGATGGGAATCAAACCCAGGTCCTCTGTGAGAGCATCCAGTGTTCTTAACCACTGAGTCATCTCTCCAGCTCCTATTTTTATTCTTTTATATATATGAGTGTATTGCCTACATGCATGTAAGTGCACCTGTGTCATACAATGCCCGCGGAGGTCAGAAGGGGTGTCGGATCCTCTGGAAGTGGAGTTAAGGATGGTTGTTAGTCACCATATGTGTGCTGGGAACTGAACCCTGGTCCTCTGCAAGAGCAGCCAGTGCTCTTAACACTGAGCCATCTCTCCAGCCCCTCCAACCCCTCTCTTTGACTTCTTGTTTCGTCACATAATCTCTTAAGTACATATTTTTACTGGCCATGATGTGATATAGCCAAGAAACATGGGTCTTACAGAATCGAGCGTACGCTAGATCCACATCCTTGAGGCTTCAAAACTATGAGCTAAATAAACGTCTTTTTCTTCATATGTTGCCTGTTAGGTATTTTGTCATAGTAACAAAATGATGTCTGATGTAGTAGTCCTAAAATACCCAGGACAGGGCTGAGCTCAACTCAAACACTCCAATACTTGTGTGACTAGACTCTGTACATCCAAAAGGCAGATCATATCTGACATGTTCACAGTTGAATCTCCATTCTCTATCAGTTTTCAAACACATAATAAATGCTAGAGGAAGAACTAGGAGGCCCAAGAGAGTTAGCTTTCATTCTAAGTAACATTTTCCTAGGCAGTGTGTTGAAAGGGTCAGGCACCAAATAAAACATCTGCAATTTAACAACGGTCTTAATAATAGCTCGTGTTATTAAACACCAAAGAACTTTTGAAACTACTCACATTAAAAAAATTTAGAAAATTGCATTCAAATTATAGGCAATTTACATATGAAATCACTTGCAGTTAATGTGTTGCTTAATGGGCATACATTTTGTTCATGTAAATTTTAATATTTTCTTTGTCTATGATCTAACGAACTTACCTTTTAGAGAAAGTTAATATAAAAATTCAATCTTTCTTTTCCTTATTTCCCTTTATTTACTTATTTATTATTTATTTTTTAGAGAGATTATACTATTACCTGCATCTAGAGAGGTAAAGCACCTAAAGGATTTTACTATCACCACTGAAGTAGTTCAAAATAATAACCTAGCAGATACTACAGCTTATTGAACTCATGGAGATATTCCAAGTGTTTTGGAAACTAATTTGTATTAGCAATAAATAAATGAGAAAAAATGACAGAAAAGACAGTTCTTTATGTGAGAATTCAGAAGATGAATTATGCTATCTTTCAGTTATTGATAAATAACAATAATTTAATATTTCAATATAGGTTACAACATTTCTTTCACCTTATTTAATTTTATTTGTCAACTTCAAAGTTATGGAACTAATACTAAACCATTGATTTTTTTTCCTACTTCATTATTAAATAAATTAATAGTCATTGTAGAAACTTTAAATACAGAGAACTATATGAGAAAAGATCACTCTAAATCAATTACAGTTAATAATCTAGTGAGCTTTCTTTTTTCTATGAACTGCTCTTCTATAGAAATTAATAGTCTATATACAATTAATTATTCACCTTTTAAAATATTTTATTTTTATTTTATGTGTATGAGTGTATTGCCTGCATTTATGTAAGTGCACCATGTTATTCAGTTCCAGTGGTGGCCAGAAAAGGGCGTCAAATCCCTTAGAACTGGAGCTACGGACAGTGGTTAGTCACCATGTGGGTCCTGGAAATCGAACCCAGATCCTCTGTGAGAGCACCCAGTGCTCTTTACTGCTGATCACCTTTTTAGACACTATAATAGGCACTTTTTCTCTCTACGTCTAAAAATATTTCAATAACTATATAACAAATTTCTAATTTGCAAACACTCATAAATAAAATGATATTTTGGATCTCTTTATGTTTAAAACGCCTTGTTTTTTGTTTTGTTTTGTTTTTTGTTTGTTTGTTTGTTTTAGTACTGGGTGTTCGCTCCAATGGTAAACCTTGTGAAAATTCAAGGCTAGGTAAGTGCTCTGCCACTGAGTTACAACCACAGCCTCCCCACAGCCTCCCCACAGCCTCCCCACAGCCTCCCCACAGCCTCCCCACAGCCCCTCCACCCCACACGCCTGCCAAATGTTCTCTGTGTGTTTCTGAATACTCCCTTGTGATGAATTACAAGATTACATTACTCAAAAGCAACCATGGAATCTTAAGGGATTCTTCTTTATGTAATTGTATTGCTTTTGAGAATAATCCTATTTTCATCTCCCTTAAAAACACATCAGAGAGTTTCCTTCCATCCCCTTAAACACTTGCACTCTTCTCATTATGTTTGCCAATGAAGAAATAAAATACCTATTCGCTATCTTGGTAAAGGAGATATTTAAAGAATATCACTACTTGTTATTGCTCTCTTCAAAGTTTGTTAAGTTCTTTCCCATATTTTCCCTTTGTTTTCCCAGCTTTCCTTAACTCTTCTGCACCATTTGTGACATAATAAAATATAATACTCAAACTATGAAATTATGATAAATACCATGATTTTATTATTTTATACTAAAAGCTTAAATAGTAAATCCCAGTGTTGAAGAATTGAAAAATAAAAATTTTTAAAAAATGAACACTGGAATTATAGACATAGTGACAGTAGGAATGACACTGCCCACTGCACTGAGAAGCGACATGTGCCAGGCAGTATACCAGATGACACAGCACTCAACAAGGTAATCATGACGGAGGAGAGAGATGGCAATAATCCGATTAGCAAATGGGAGTGGGAGGGAATGAACGTAATACAGAATGGAGGTTTAACCTCCCCTTAAATGAATTTGGAATATTAAGAAAAACTTTAGCTAATTAACCAGATCTACAAAGAGACACTCTGATCTCTGGGGTGCTATAGAATCTGTACTTAGACACCATGAAAAATGGATGAGGAAAGCAATTGGAAGAAAGAACCAGAGCACTGAGGGTACTTTCCTTTGCTTCTAAAAGTAATAGATGTCTGAAGCCAGTGTGGTGGCACACGCCTTTAGTCCCAGCACTCGGAGGCGGAGGCAGGCCACACTCTGTGAGTTCAAGACCAGCCTGGTCTACATAGTGAGTTCCAGGCCAGCTGGGGCTACAGGGAGACCCTGTCTCAAAATGAGAAAAAAAAAAAAAAAAAAAAGTAATAGATGTCTGGAAATAAAGGATGAGGATCAAAGAAAAAAAAAGCAGCTAAACAACTTAAGAAAAACGACCCAAACATAATCTTTTCATGTGCTAATCACTGCGTTCAGTAGTTTTTGAGCAGCAAGTATATCTCAGGATGAAGCAACTGCAGCAGAGGTGCAGTGTTAAGGTATATAACATTTGGATTTAAAACAACTTTTGGGGCTGGAGAGATGACTCAGTGGTTAAGAGCACTGGCTGCTTTTGCAAAGGACCCAGGTTTGATTCCCAGCATCCACGTGGTCGCTAACAATCATCCATAACTCCAATTCTAGGGGATCCAATGCTCTCTTCTGACCACTGTGGGCATTGCACAACACAGGAGCACTTACATACATGCAGGCAATATTACTCACACACATAAAAATAGTAAATTAAAAAAATAAAAAGTATAACAACTTGGGAAGACAGGAGAGTAAAAGATAAATGAAGCAATCAGAAATAAATCTTTCCTTTAAAACAGTAACTTAATAAGCCTTATGGAAATGACTTCTGGACTTTTACCTAACCTTGTAACTAAAAAATAAATCTTATGTTTTAAGATCATTTAACACTACTGCAATCTGCTTAAAATGTAAAATAAGTTTATAGGCCTTGGGCCCCTCTTGTATCCTAAACATACAGCCTTAACCTCATGACCCTTCCTTGTCCTTGACTCAGAATTGTGTGTGTGTGTGTGTGTGTGTGTGTGTGTGTGTGTGTGTGCTGTGACAACATCAAGTGCTGTACATAGTGGATATTTGTCAGAAGCAATGAGGGTTTGGTATCTGGAGCAGATCTGTCCTAACCCATCTTCTACTATGTGTCCTTGAGGGAGCTAGGAGGGTTGCCAATCTTGGGCTAGAGAAAACAAGGAAAGCATTTGAGGTACCAGGCGTAGCAACAAAGACCCAAACAGTAAAAACTGAAGGGTGCCTGAGAGATGTGGTCAGGCTGGACTTGTAAATATATTTAGAGATCATGTATGTATAAGAGGATTCTGGAAGATCAAGTTGAAATGCAATGTTGTTAAGGTAACATGGATAAAAAGTCCTGGAAAAAGACTTACCTGCTTCACCATCTACTGATAAGAATGTCAGTGATTGTTAGATGTTGTAGGTCCAGGGCCTCATTACAAATTATCTTGTCCACTTACAGCTATTTACTATTTACCTCTGTAGGGGACTGTTAGAAAAATCGTTTGGAATGTACAAAGACACCACTTGCTTTTACCAACTAAAAGGTCAGGAATGCTGTCAGCACCCGAGGACAACAGCTCAGATTTCCCCATTTTGCTATAGCCTGCCTTCCTGATGTTTCTACCAATGTATTTGAAAAGTGTCTTGATTTATGGTTCTCTTGCTCTGTTACTATAAAAACTTCATGAAACTATGCTGGAACATAGAATTAGGTAAGCCAGATCTGTGTTCCCAGGCCATGGTCACTCATGTTTAGTTCCAGAATTAACGATCTCTTATCCCCTTTGAGGAGAAAGCTGTATTTTTGCACTGAAAATAGCTAGACAGACAAGCTTGGAGGTCATTGAGGAAGGGCCCCTTCCTCACAATCTGCTTTGGACTTTGCTTCTTTTTTCCTTGGTAACACTAGAGAGGGAAGCATCACAACTGCCCCTCCTCAGGATTTACAATGCTGTATGAAAAAGTGAAGGTGGGGTTGGAGAGATGGCTCAGTGGTTAAGAGCACTGACTGCTCTTGCAGAGGACCCAGGTTCCCAGAATCTACATGGTCACTAACAACCGTCTAAAACTCCAGTTCCAGGGGATTCGATGCCCTCTTCTGACCTCTGAGGGCACTGCATGACACCAGTGCACCTACACACATGCAGGCAATACACTCATACGTATAAAATAAAAAGAATAAATGAAATATTTTGAAAAAAGAAAAAGTGAAGGTATCAGGGCTTTGTTGAGGCTCATTAAAGAAAAGCTACTTCCTCCTGGTCTAAAGAATGGAATCCAAGTTCTATTTCTGGCCCTGGGGAGAGACTTGGCATTCTGATCTGTCCCAAAGATACCAATACTATACACAATTTTCCCTTCCCTTAAGAGTTAATACAACATGGATGTGTACATGCCTTTAATTCTAGCACTGAAGAGGCAGAGGCAGGCAGGTTTCTTTGAGATGGAGGCCAGCCTGGTCTACATGGTCAGTTTCAGGCCAGCTGGGGCTATAGGGCCACACTGTCTCAAATAAATAAATAAATAAATAAATAAATAAATAAATAAATAAATCAAAGCAAGCAAACAAAAAGGTTTAATTCAACATCACCTGTCAATCACCTGGCCAGGAGATCATGCCTCAGGAAATCTGATTCACTCACATGAAGACACGCTAAGAAGAAGGAAGGACTATTCATTCCCCTAATGAGGCAATGTGCTTATACACCTCCACCTCCACTGATACAGTTGCTTACAGATCTTCCCTGCTAATTTTCTCACTTTTCTGAGTTCTATTAAAAAAACATAACTTTTCTTTTTCTTCCTTTTATCTCCTTTTCGAGTGCTAGCCAAAAGTGTAAGCCCTCTCTCTCTGAACTCAGGCTTTAGCTCTGCTTCTCTGAAGAACCCTCCTCCCCTATAAACTTATCCAGATGTTTAGTGACCCACATGCCATTCTCTCTGTTCCATACCCTCCTCCTAGCAGTTGGTGGGATTCTCAGGTTGCCTGCCCTACTGCTTTTCTCTCAAATTCTAATAAAGTGATCCTCAGATTCCCATGTGAGTCCATTTTAAATTATTTTACCAATGAATCTAAGAACTCACAAAAGGGAACCCTAATTCCCCTGCAACAAAATCAGAATGTCAAAATGCTAGAAGCTGCATGTATCCAAGTCAAGCTAAGAAACCCATGACACCAATGGTTCACTGGTGGTATTACCAGAATATAGCTGTTAATTTATTTGTGCTTAGAAAATCATACAATGGTTTA
Organism: Nannospalax galili; assembly: GCF_000622305.1. NCBI lineage: Eukaryota > Metazoa > Chordata > Mammalia > Rodentia > Spalacidae > Nannospalax > Nannospalax galili. The sequence goes on along the minus strand of NW_008336020.1, from coordinate 172,791 downwards.
TTCAGTGAACTTGAAAATCAATTTTTGTCATCTCATCATACTATTTTCTTAAATTCCTCTTTTAAAACATGGACTTAGGGGTTGGAGATATGGCTCAGCAGTGAGAACACTTACTGTTCTTACAGAGGACCTGGGTTTGGTTCCCAGCACCCACATGACAGCCTACATCGCCTCTAACTCCATGTGATGGCTAATCCTGGGTGTCAACTTGACTGGATCTGGGATTAACTGAAATGAAAGGCATCTTCTTGATTGGATCATCTGAGGCTGGAAGACACACCCTAAATGTGGGTGCTACCTTCTGATGGCAGCTGTATAAAAGGCCATGGCAGAGGAGAACGCCTGGCTTCTTGCTGCTTGCCTTCTCTCTCGCTGGTGAGTTCGTCTTGCTGCTGTAGACTGAAGACTAGCTGATGTTTTGGAATTTGTCAGACCTTCAGCGCCAGATTGGGACTATGGAGACATCCAGCCTCGTGGACTGAGTGACTATGGATTCTCAGCCTCTCCAGTGTGGTGCAGCCATTGTTGGACTACTCGGACTCTATCCTATGAGCTAAGCTGATAGATAAATCTCTACACATATATATTCATTCTACCGGTTCTGTTTCTTTGGAGAACCCTGACTAATACACTCCAGTTCCAGTAGATCTGATATGCTCTTCTGGCCTCTGTGGACTCCTGCACAAAACATGGTACTCATAAATTCATGCAGGCACACACACATACACATTTAAAAAAAAGGATTTAGTTTCATGTCATAAAAAGGATGTGCGTAAAATGTGAAAATTAAACTGTATATATTCAAATAATCTTCAGATACAAATAAGCAAAGGTAAATCAAAGATAACCTATACATTTAGGGAAAAATCAACATCTATGCTCTTAATTGCTTAGATCCCCAATACCAGCATCCTGCCACAAACAGATATGTGCCACTGGGAGCTGCAGGAAAGAGGAAGTGGGATTAGTGGGGGAAAGGTAAAGTATGCTGAGTTTCTAGGCTATATTGAGAAAGAAGGACAAAAAAGTGTATTTATTAGAAGTAAAGATACCCCCTTTGTGCAATAGCGTTCTACAGTAACATACATGGCAAATGGAAACCATCTGCTGTAGGATGGCCTTTTTCTTCCAGGCATAACATGATTGCCATCTTGGAGTAAAGAGTATCTTGGCTAGGTAGCCATGGAAACTAATTGAGCAGAACAATACAGAGATAGCTTGGTATATGACAATGGTAATGGAGCTATTGATGTTACCTAGTAAGTGGGGGAGGGGAGAGTAGCAGGGTCCTCACAGATGAGTCCAGCCATTACTTCTTCCTACCCTCCTCCAACTACAAGTGATCTTGGGAGGTGCTGAAGTATATAGGGACTGGAAGGCTAACTGAAATGGAGACTTTAAGATGCAGCTTCCATCAGGGTCTCCTCAATGAAGGGGTGCGATTTTGTGATGATGCAGCTGCTCTGGAGCCATACATGCTCCTGTAAGTAACTTCTCACCTGTGTTCCACAAGTAAAGCCCAATAAACTCACTGGTTCACCAAGCTGGGTTTTGTTGGAATTGTGCTTTGCTCTGTTGTTGGTCCTACCTGGAATGTCTCCCCAGGAAAAGCTAATGCAACAGCATCTTAATGTTAGTTCATACCAGAAGCACTTGGACAGAGATCCAAAGACAAAGGAAGAGAAGCACCAGACTTGAAATAGTCTGGACCTTAAATGTCCCCAAAAGTCCACATGTTAACGGTTTGCTCCCAAGAGATGTACTATATTAATTATTTTTCTGTTGCTGTGATAAAATACCATGACCAAAAGTGACTTAGCTGAGAACACTTTAGGTTTACTTTAGGTTACAGCCCCAGAGAGAGTCCATCACAGCAGGGAAGGCTAGAAGCAAAAGCCAACCCGGCAGTCAGGAAGCAGAGAGATCACATTTCATCTGCACACCAGGAAGCAGAGAAAGAGAGAACAGGAAGTAGGACCAAGCAATGAAACCTCACGGTCCACCCTCAGTAATGCACTTCCTCTAGCAAGGCTCCACCTCCTAAAGGTCTCAGAGCCTTCCCAAGCAGTGTCACCAACTGGGAATCAAATGTTCAAATGAGCCTGTGGGGAGTACTTTTTCATTCAAACAACCACAGGTGCTGATGGAAGGCGGAATTTTTAAGAGGTAAGGACTAAGGAGAGGTCTTCAGGTCATTGAAGAAGTGACCTTGAAGGTGATAATGGAACCCCAGCCCTTTCCTCTTCTCTTATGTCTCCCAACCATGCAATGATGAGCTTTTCTTTGCCACGTGTCCTGGCCATGATATACTGCCTTATCACAGACCCAAAGCAGTGTGGCTGACCAATCATGGACAGAAACCTCTAAAACTGTAAGCCAAAATAAACCTTTTCTAAGTTAATCATAAGTTACTTAGTTCAGGTTTTTGTTGACTAACAACAGTAGATTAAATGTAAGGTTAATGTCTAATAAATGTTACTTTACTGTTATAACAGTATGGTAACTTTAAGATTTTTTAAAGTTTATTTATGTATATGTGAGTATATGTGCCTGCTTGTCTGTATGTTCACTGCCTACATGCATGTATCTGAAGAGGCCATGTTGGATCCCCGGGAACTGGAGTTACAGGCAGTCTAGGAGCCAAACCTGTGTCCTCCAAAAGCAGCAAGCACTCTTAACTGCTGACATCTCTCCAGCCCCACGTAGTAATTTTTGAACAAGAAACTTTAAGAACCTATCAGGTGACTACTGTTACTACTATAGCATACAGAAACACGTGTGACTGTCAAAACTAGGCAGACGAACTTGCCTCATGTTCTTCTGCTGAGAACACTAGCCTTATTACTATATCACTAACAATACCCCTTTAACATGTTCAACCAGCCTTAACATTTAAGGCATGTTTTCCTTGAATGACCATTGCACCGAAGGTTGAACATTATTCATCGTATTTTTCCTAGTGAACTCTGCCATTAATTCAAGGCCTAACAGTTTTTGCTGCTGTTTTACATCATTCTAGGTATTTTTACTCTACAAATGCATAGCCATGCTTAATTTAAAAGATTGTTTTGTTTTTCTGACTTAGAAATATTAATAATTCCATGAAACAACCCTCATCAGATTTGACTTAACTGATACTTGTTGCCAATGTGGATTTGGAACTATTATTCTAGTTGCAAACATATTTCACTCTTCTAACAGAAAATTATTTAATTTTAATTTTAAATATGATTAGTCACACATATCTTAAAGCTCTTCAAGAGGGGAAAAAAGTTATTGCTTTCATTGGTAACTTCCATGCAAGTAGTTTAAATATGTTGTGATGACTGACAGAATAATTTTAAATTAATAATAGCAAAACTTATTGAATGCTTATTATATGCTGTGGTCTTCTTTAAGCATTTTACATAGTAATAGCATCTATTACTTACAGCAGCCATGTAAGAAAGGACTATTGTTATTCTCATTGTAAAGTTTATAAAGAAATAAGCATAGAGAAGTTGACTAACTTATTCAAAATCAAGTACTAGTAAGTGCTAGAACTTGTGAAATAAGAGCAGCAAAAACAATAGAGCATCCCATAACAAAGTTAACAAGTCTTGAAAGAATCCAATTGATTATATATAATTTAATTGCATATCAGAAAAATATATCTAAAGAAATACATCAGAACTCAGAAATCAGGAAGGTAAAATTTATAATGTCTGAGAATCAAAAAATTCAAGAAAATATAGTCTATAACCATGAGAAAAAAAACCATTCAATAGAAACAGACCCAGAAGTAAAAGATCATGACTGATACAAATATTAAAACATATAAAATAAATGTGCTGCATTTGTTCAAGAAAATGTGAAGAATAGATGTAATAGGAGAGAAATGAAAGATATAATGAAGCTATGAATGAGAGATCCAGAAAAGTACAGTATTAGAAACAGAAACCATACTGGCTGGAAGTTAGTGCAGGCTAAACAGAAATAGCAGTGAGCCTGAAGCCATAGCAACATAAATTATCAAAAATAAATCACCAGGGCTGGAGAGATGGCTCAGCAGTTGAGAGCCCTGGCTGCTCTTGCAGAGGACCCGGGTTCAGTTCCCAGCATCCACATGGTAGTTAACGATCATTCATAACTCCAGGCCCAGGGGATTCTATGCCCTCTTCTGACCTCTGCAGGCACTGGGTGACATAGGTGCATGGATACATGCAGGGCATACATTCATATGCATAAAATAAAATTAATAAATTAAAAAATAAATCATCAATAGAAAAAAAGACTGGAGAAAAATCAATAGATATCAGAGATATTATGAAGTGGTCTAACATACGTGTGATTAGATTTCAAAAAAGGGAAAAGAAAAAGTAGGGATGAAAGCAATATTTGGAAAAACTTAGAAAGTAACTTTCCAAAACTGATGGAAATGGTAAACCCACAGATCCAGAAGGTTTAACAGAAGCCCTAGCAGAATGAAAATAAAGAAAATCTTGCTCAGCCATGTTTGTTGCTACCCTTTTCACAATAACTAGGAAATGGAAACAACCTAAATGTCTCTCAACTGATGAATGGATAATGAAAATGTGGTACACTTACACAATGAGGTCTATTTAGCACTCGGTGGTATAGAAAAACAAAATCATGAAATTTGGAGGTAAATATCTAGAACTAGAAACTGTTATACTAAGTGAAATAATACAGTCAGAAAAACAAGCAATGTGTGTTCTCTCTCATTTGTGGATACTAGCTCCAAACCCTTAGATGTGAGTATATATCTTGATGTAACTGCAGGAACCAGGAGAGTGGAAGGGAACCATGGAGATGAAGGGGAGGAAGGAGCTCAAGAGAGAATATAGATTAGTAGGAAAAAAGTGTTATCAAGGTGGAAATGGGGAAAATGGGGGATACTTTAACCAGGAAGGGACTAAGGAGGGTTATACAAGGGGGGACGGAGGAGAGATAAATAACGTTTCAATGATGTGTAAAACCAGAGGGAAATGTATTAGTTCAAAAGCCTACTGAAAAAATACATATAATATATATATACATATGTGTGTGTGTGTGTGTGTGTGTGTGTGTGTGTGCATGTGTGTAGCTGAAGGCTATATAACAAGAAACACAGTACCAGACAGGAGAAACCTCCCTTTGAGTTGTTGGTCAGCATAGTCCAAGAGACTCACAAAATAACACAGGCTATTGCGATGCCCTTGATTGCCTCCCAGAATTTGAAGGCAAGACCTTATTGCTGAAGACAGGCAATACTTCAAACACAGAATTTGAAGCACTTGAGTTGGAACTGAACTGGAAGCCTCCTCCCTGAAGACTAGCTCCCATAGTATCAAAAGCTACTATGCAAACTGCCAAAGAAGAAAATCAATCAATGATCCTATCCTGTTGTAAAGTCTACAAACTACAACAATGACCTGCACAGCAAACTATCTCTATTGGTATGGTAGAAGCACTTTTATTTTGTGAGTAATCAACAGCTGTCTAATTTAACTTAAGGCCTGCTCAATAAGAAGGAACTCAGGTGTGGCAGAGTAAATGTCAAATACACATGGCTGGAGAGGGTATAGATCATAGAGAAAAACCTACTTTTGTCACATCCCCAGACCAACATAATTTCTTATTGTACTCTAAATATGTACCCTTTTATTTACAGATGAGTGTACCTTACCACTCACCAAAGAAGCTTCGTTCTGCAACTGATGGAGACTATTAAAAAGTGCCACAAGTGGTCAAATGCAGAGAATAAATCTATAAGGTGCCCAGCCCTAAGTGACTCATCTACAATGCAACCTCTACACCTAAGGCTCAGGGAACAGAACAGAACAGGACGCAGAGAGAATATTAATACACCTCCCAACTCTTTCCAGTGAAACTCCTCATGCAACAGATGGTGATTAACCTGGAAAGTCACAACTGGCCAAAGTTCAGAGAATAAGAGACTGTAGAGTGCTTAGCCCTGAGTAGGACACCTGTATCAAACTTCTGCCTCCCAAGGCTCAGGGACCATTGTGGAAGAGGAGGCAGAAAGATTGTAAGAGCCAGAGGTGGTGGGTGATGACAAGGAAACAGAGTTTTCCAGACAGCTGGTCAGTTACTCATCTGAACTCACAGTAATGGTAACAGCAAGCACAAGAACCACAGAAACTCACACCAGAAAAATCCCAGCGTAGATGTGGGGAAGTGGGGAAGAGGCTCCAACAGTAGTCGAGGAACTATTGGCAAGTGACAACTACTGGGAGATGGAGAGCTGGTTTTCTTTAAGGGTGTGACACTAGATAGGTTAGCCAGGCTCTAACGGATGGACAGACAACAAAGGACATTTGGGGATGCAACCTTGACCCAATAGGCCTTAATATATATGAGACAGTACATTAAATCCAGTGGGTGGGAGCTTTAAGAGCAGTGTAGATAGGAGAGGGGGTCTAAATGTGATAAAAATGTATGAAATTCATAAAAGTTCAATTTTTAAAAAAAATTAAATAATGAAACCAAGTGCCTTAGTCTGCTTTGTGTTGCTATAAGAGAATGCCTTAAACTAGTTAACTTATAAAAAGCGAATCTACTTTCTATAGTTCCAAAGCCTTTGAAATCCAACATATCTAGTGGCCTCAGCAAGGGCCTTCTTACTATATCACCCTCCCGTGACAGAAGTTGAGAGGGAAAGAGTACGGAAGGAGGATGGAACGAAATACATCCTTCCTAAGAGCCCACTCTCAAGATAATTAACTCACTCCTGTAATAATGGCATTAATCCATCCATTAGGGCACTAATCGAGCTCATCTCTTTAAAATCCCACCTCAACACCATTGCACTGGGGATTAAATTTCTAACATGAACTTTAGGAGACACATTTAAACCACAACACCTGTTAAGGTACAGCACAACAGAACTGATGAAACCCAGACAAAAGAGAAATCATCACAAGCAGCCAGAAATGGGGGGAGGGGCGCACATACAGACAGTGAGGAAAGATCCTGAAAACACAGCATCAAAGCACTAAATACAAAAGAGAGCAGCAAAGATTTATTTGACCCAGAAAATACACAAAAAATTAAAGGCAAGATCGTTTTTCAAAACAGCAACGACTTGGAGAAGTGACAAGTAGTGTATCAGCACTACAAGAACAAATACTTTTCTATAGAAATAAGTATCCAATTGGGATCCTCACAAACAAATGAAAAGCCGCATGAAAGATGGATATATGGGTAATACGAATTTTTTTTTGACCTGGCATACTGGTATATGCTTGTAATCCAAGCACTTGGGAAGTGGAGGCAGGATAATCATAAGTTCAAGGTCATCCTTAGCTACATAGCAAGTTTGAAGACAGACTGGGCCACATGAGACCCTATCTCAGAAACACAAATAGCAAACAAAAATTATTTCATTTTTTAAGCTTTTTTTTTTCTTTTGGTCTTTCTGAGGCAGGGTCTCCCTGTAGCCCCAGCTGTCCTGGAACTCACTATGTAGACCAGGCTGGCCTTGAACTCACAGAGATCCTCCTGCCTCTGCCTCCCAAGTGCCGGGATTAAAGGCACGCACCACCACACTTTTTAACAGAGAATTTATTATTTATATCTGGCTCATAACTAAGAATGTGAGAGATTATTCAATTTGTTCAAGTCAGTTTTCTCTTTTTAAAAGTGTTCTAGTTTTATACAGATCTCACTCACTTATTGAAAAGTTTAAATCTGGAATATTAGGAACTACTGCCTTCTGAAGATAAATTTGAAGTGAAGACCCCACTCCCTCTGAAATTAAAAACTGAATAAATAAGAGAAGCTATATTAAGTTAGTAAAGTTGATCCACATGATATTTCAAAGGAAAAATTGTTTTTTAAAAAAATATATTTATTATTTTGTGGGCTGGAGAGATGGCTCAATGGTTAAAAGCACTGACTGCTCTTATAGAAGACCTGAGTTCGATTCCCAGCACCCACATGGCAGCCAACAACTATCCATAACTCCAGTTCCAGGGGATCCGACGCCCTCTTCTGACCTCCTCCAGCATTGCATGATATGCCTGCATGTGTGCAAGTGCACCTGTGTCGTGCAATGTCTGAGGAGGTCAGAAGAGGGCATCGGATCCCCTGGAACTTGAGTTTCCAACAGTTGTTAGCTGCCAAGTGGATGCTGGAAATTGAGCCTGGGTTCTCTGGAAGAGCAGCCAGTGTTCTTAACTGCAGAACCATCTCTCCAGTCCAGAAAAAAATATTTGTAATATAAAATAAGCACGTATGAAAGTAAATGAGCAAATAAAATTGTGACTAAATGAGAGAATACACTTTTTTGAATGATTCCTTCCTTTGAATTTGAGCTCTTTTGTTTCAGTTGATTTATCCGCTACTATAATTAGCAATTCACATACTAGCTTTTCACCGTTTATTGAGAGTGTTAAAATCTGAAAATATGATTATAAATTTGATAATAAATTTTTTCTTTTAGCTTTTGCCTCAAGTATTCTGAACATATATTGTTAATTTATAAATATTCAGTATTGCAAACTCTCCTTGGAGAACTTCCCCTTTAATGTTCCATATTGTTCTTCCAAGGTCTACACTGTCTGATGTTAAAATTTAACTATTTTATCTTTAGATCATTAGCTTTTTGGTGTTTGTATAGTATTTCTTTCTTTATTTATTTTTATTTTATGTGTATGAATGTTTTGCCTGAAAAAAAAATATATATATATATCCATGTCGTGTAATTCCTGCAGAGGGCAGAAGAGGGTCTCATGTGTCCTGAAACTGGAGTTATGGATGGTTGTTTGCCACCACGTGGGTGCTGGGAATTGAACCTGAGTCCTCTGGAAGACCACTAAACCATCTCTCCAATTCTAGCATTTCTTCTTTTTTAAATGTATGTTATTTATTGTTTGTGCATTTCATACATCTTAATCATATCTAGACCCCTCACATATCTGCAGCCCCCTCATAGCCCACCCATAAGATTTCAGCATTCTGTCATATATGTTAAGGACTAGCTAATCAAATTTGTGTACCCAGATGTCCCTTCATGTGAATTCATTCACTGGAGCCTGTTCAGCTTGTCTAGCACTCCCTTAAAGATCAACTCTCCCCCACCCAGTAGTGATTGGCAATCATTCCTTGGCTAAGGTTGGGGTCTCCTGCCCATTTCCCCAGTTCTATGCTGGGTTATTGTCTGGTTTGAGTTTGCATGGATCTTGTGCATGCTGTCACCATTTCTCTAAGTCCATATGACCAAGTTCCCAGAAGCCTGGAAGTCTCTGTTTTCTTAATGGCTGTATAGCATTTCTTTTCCATCCTTTTACTTTTAACATCTGTCTCTCTATATATTTAGCTAGCTAGGGAGCTTGTGAGAGTAGGATTACTGGGAATTGAACCTCCAGGTCTTATGCATACTGAGCACGGACTCCACCACTGAGCTATATCTCTAGTTTTCTCTCTTAAGTGGTCTTCCTTAGTCGGTATGCAGTTAGAACTTAATTTTAATTACTTATTGTTTTATTGCTGATCAACATGCATTAATATTTATCAACATGTACATATTAGTGGGGTTCAGTGTAATATTTCAGTACATGCACATAGCACACAACCTTCCTTTAGCTATTCTTTCCCATCCTTCCCAGCCACTAGCAGTCACTATTCTTCCTACATTCAAGTTGACTTTGTAAACTTCCACATAAGAGAGAACATACAGCACTTGTCTTTCTGAGTCTAGTTTATTTCTTTAACACAGTGTCCTTTGGTTACACACATTTTGCTTTTTGGATGAATAATATTCCATTATATACCTATCCCAATTTTCTTCATTTAATTACCATTAATAAGTGCCACAATAAACATAGGTTCACAGGTATCTATTTGCTATGCTGAATTCAGTTCCTTCAGACATCACCAAAAGTAGGATAGCTGGATCTAGTTTAGCTTTTTAAGGCACCTCCATGATATTCTCCATAACAGATTTCATTAAATTATATCATCATCTTCAGTGTGTAAGAACTCCTTTTCTCAGGCTGGGCAGTGGTACATGTCTTGAATTCCAGCACTTGGGAGGCAGAGGCGGGCTGATCTCTGTAATTCTAGGCCAGCCTGGTCTAGGCCAGCCTGATCCTTTAGGGCATCTCTTAGTGTTACCATGCTCTGTGATTAAGGTCCATGGGAAACTACAACCACCCAAACCAGGCAGGATGATAAATGGCCCAGACCCTTAAGGGATGAGGGTGTGGGTCACCCCACCAGGTAACACAGGAGTAGAAGAAGGTAGGTGTAAATACCAGCCAGTGCCACATGACCAGTTACAGAAATAAGGACTGGAATGGCCAGGAGTATTTCTGACCTATTTTGTTAAGAATATGTTTCTATTAAAGCCCATTCCAATGGGAGGGAACTCATTTGTGGTACTGTAAACATAGCCAAATACACACAGCTGGAGAGGTCATAGATCTTAGAGAAAACCCCAAGGCTGTTACATCCCTAGACAAATGTAATTTCTTACTTTCTTACTATGTGCAAAATATGGATCCTTATATTTATAGACAAGTATGTCAGCCACCACTCATCAAAGAAGCTTCTTTTGGGGGCTGGAGAGATGGCTCAGCAGTTAGGAGCACTGACTGCTCTTGCAGAAGACCTGGGTTCAAATTCCAGCACCCACATGGTGGCTAACAACCACCCATAACTCCAGTTCCAGGGGATCCGACTCCCTCTGCTGTCCTCTGAGGGCACTGCACAATAAGGGTGCCTCACATATATGCAGGCATAGCACTCATACACATAAAATTTAAAAAATAAATAAGTAATTTTTAATTTTTTTTAAAAAGAAGCTTCTTTTGCAACATACAGAGACTATCCACAACTTGTGACACACAGAGATTAAGTGCCTGTGAGATGCCTGGCCCTAAGTGACACATCTACAATGGAACCTCTACACCTAAGGCTCAAGGAACACAGTGGAACAGGAGGTAGAGAGACTACTATGCACCTCTCAGCTCTCATCAACGAAGCTCCCTCATGCAACAGAGGGCAGTTAACACCCTGGGCCACAAATGGTCAAAGCATAGAGATTAAGAGTCTACAGACTGTGAGTCCTTGGACAAGACTCCTATATTCACCCACCCAGGGGTCAGGGACCATTGTGGAAGAGGGGCAGGAAGACTGTAAGAGCCAGGGGAGGAAGTGCATGGCCATAGAGAGTCTTACAGGCTCCTGGGACCTTGCTCATATAAACTTAGAGCGGTGGTGGCAGCATGCACAAGACCCATGCAAACTCAATCAGACAAAAACCAGCATAGAGCTGGGGACATGGGCAGCAGGCCCCAATCTTAGCCAAAGAACTATTGGTAATTGATTACTACTGGGTGAGGAAGAGCTGATCTTCTTTAAGGGAGTGACTCTAGATAGGCTGACTAGGCCCCAGTGGATGAACTTGGACTGAGAGATGTGTGGGGACACTAACTTGACTCAATAGGCCTTAACATAAATGACAGCTATGGGAGGGTGCTGATGGAGAAGGGGGTATAAAGATGATTAAGACACTGTATATGAAAAACACAAAATGTCAATAAAATATACAAAAAGTGTATAATTACAAAAATAATTAAAATAAAAAAGCTGATGGTCTCCTTGCATCTAAAAAAAGAATGTTTCTATCTATCTATCTATTATCTATCTATCTATCTATCTATCTATCTATCTATCTTCTATCTATCATCTACCATCTACATATCATCTATCTGCTAAGCAGATATTTGTGTTTTTTTCTCTCCATTTATTTTTCGTTGAGGTTTTTTGTTTATTTATTCTTTTTATTTTTAGAGAGGGGCAATCAGTTTTCTCCAGGGACTAGTTCCTTGATAAGTTATCTAATCCCAGTGGTCAGCCCTAAACACATGCATGCACAAACACCACCAAATGCACTCAAGGCATTATATTTATATATATATGTATATTTATAATTGTATGTATGTACATGCAGCACTAGTAATCACATAAGAGGACAGTAAATTGACAGGGAGAGTTGGGGGAAGTGGGAGGAGCTGGACGGGCAACGGGAGGGGTGGAATGATGCAAACACAGTACTCATGTATGAAGTCCTCAAAAATTAAAAAAATAGATGTATTGTTTATTTTTATTGTGTGTATGTGTGCATGCCTGTGTGCATATTCCATGTGGGTGGGGGGGTGCTCACAGAGGCCAGAAAAGGGGTCATATCACCTAGAGCTGGAGTTACAGGCAATTGAAGCCCAACATGGGTACTGGGAACCAAGGTTAGCTCTTCTGAAAGAGGAGCAAGCACTCTTAACTGCTGAACCATCTCTCCAGTCCCTTTTCTCCATTTGTTTACCATGTAATGTAGCATCAGGTTAGATAACATTAGTAATTAATTGTTATAAGTCTATAGCATGTTAAGGTTTGGAGACACTAAAAGAATAAACATTTCCTCAAAGGACTTTATCACCTATTCTAGGGGGGAAATAGTGTGTTTGTAGTTGTAAATGGGTTATACCATGTCAGACAGAATTATGACCTTGGTATTGTTTGCATTTAGAAATTAAGCATGAAATAAAGAGATGTATTTGGGTGTAAAGCTGATAAAGGGTGGACTTGTAATGGTGAATATTGACTGTCAACTTGGCAGTATCTGAAACCACCAATGAGACAAGTCTTTGGGTACACTTGGGATTATCTTGATTATCTAGGTTAATTTCTGAACTTGCCTGTGGGAAATTTTCTTGATTATATTAACTGAAGTGAGAACAGCTATTGGTTCTCAGCCTGTCCAGTGTGAAGACAGCCATTATAGGACTACCCAGACACTACCTTGTAAGCAAGCTAATAAATTCCCTTTTAATATATATACATCTATCAATTCTATTCCTCTAGAGAACCCTGACCAATACAATTACCAAGCAAATTTCTGACCCAAATAAACTATAAGAAATGTTTTCTGTTTTGGTTTGGTTTTCGTTTTATGAGTCAAGTTTTCAACATAAGCTGGCCTCAAACTCATGGTGGTCCTCTTGCCTTAGACTCTCAAGTCTTGGGCTTAGAGGCACATATAATCATGCCCAACTATTTGTTCTTTTAAGCCACTAAATTTTGGTGTAATTTGTTACATAGCAAAACATGACTAATGTTAAAATTCTCCGACCTTTTGGCACCAGTGGTTTGACATCCTTCATCATTATTAGAAATGACTGTCATCGTCTCTTGAAATATTGCTCCCAGGTTAAAAGCCCATGGAGTATGTTACTGAATACTGTGGGCTTTGGTAACATAAGAAGTATTTTTATATTGTGTTAATCTGCTTTCCATCCTTATAATAAAGTACTTTTAATTAACTTATTAAGAAAAGCCTGTAGTGATGTAGTATGCCCCATTTTCCTATCAGAGAATGACGTTAATGACTAAATCTGCTTTCTTAAACTTAATAATTCCCCTAAATACAAAAGTAATGGCACTGGCACTCTGGATATGCAAAGCAAAAGCTGTAATGCCCTTCTCTAAGTGAAAAGATAGATTCTCATTAAGGAAAGAACAAAACGTACATTTGTTGGAATTGCTAAGCTCTATAGTAAAACTCAAACACAGTATAGAGTTTGATGCTATTTACTATTTCAGGCATCCAATCAGAAGTCGGAAGTCTTGGAACATACCTGCCTTAGATAAGGAGGGAGTGCTGTACTGAGCAGCTACTGTGTACCATAAACTGTGCTAGACCTCAAGCATGACAATAGGAAGCAGTTCAGTAGGGAGACATACACATTCAAATAAATTTGAATACCAATGTTACAGAAGTGTGTACAAGTGGCAAGAGCAGTTTAGAAGAGGAGAAAAATTAACTCTTTATGAGGGAGGACTTCCCATAGATTTCCTAATGGAAATTTGAAGACATTAGAGTTTCCTAAGCACACAAGAGGCAAAAGGCATAAATTTAAGGCATGGAGGCAAAAAAATAGTAAAGACCTGAAGAAGTAAAATAAATTTTAGGGGACTGAAGAGATGGCTTAGTTGGCAATGTACTTGCCACACAAACATGAGGACCCAAATGTGGATCCCCAGCACCCACATAAAAGCCAGGTGCTGTGGAGGTATCTGTACACTCACAGCTGGAGGATAATAGAAAGGAGGAATCCTGGGGCTGGCTGGCCAGCCTTGTTAGCCAAATCTGTGAGCTTCAGGTTCAGTGAGAGACCTTGCCTCAAAAAAAAGGTGGAGAGCAATTGAGGAAGACACAAAGTCTATCTCAGGCCTTTACATCCACAAACACATGGACACTCCCATACATGCGCACATGCCCACCCACACAATGCACACACACACACACACACTCACAAACACAAACACACAGCCAAAATCATTTTCTGGAGAACTACACTGTTTGTGGAACAAAATGAATTTGGAAAGTTTAAGCATAGGTCAGATCATGGGAAAGGCCTGATATATGTCATCCTAAGGAACCTGGATTAACCAGCAGGTGATGTAGACCCAGAGATGATAAATGCCTATTTAAAGTTTCTGAATTAGAAAAAGTTGTATTATCATATATTCAAAAAATAATACCCTGGGCATTTTTCTGGGTGCTAGAAAAATTATTTGATGGAGCTGTGTCTTTAAAGCTCCTTCTAAAAGGCTTTTGTTGATAACAGAGTTAGCCTAGATTTCATTTATAGTTTCTATCTTCCCAACTGATTCTTGGCATAAACTTGCAGGACAGTGTTTCTAATTCTGTTGCTAATGCCAACACCAACACTTATGAATTATTTCTGCTAAGCAACCGATTTTTCACCAACCCACTTCATAAATGTAATTAGTTTTCTATAAAAGGCGAATTATTTCCTTTCTAATTTCAGTCTTTATTATACTTTTCCTATACATTAATATCTATACATTTCTATTTGGAGTTAGCCCAAAGTAATCCACATCTTTTCAGCCTATAAATAGTTTTTATTATAAAAGAAGAAAATAAGTGGCCAAAATGAGCTCAGTGGACACCAGGAAGGAGTAAGGAATGTCAGTAGAGAGCAGAAATCACGTATGAAGGAGTTCATAAATTCTAAGGATTACCTAAGTAAACAATAATAAAATACAAATGCAGGTCTGGATGTTGAATCACAGAGTTATTAGAGAATTGAAAGGTTAGTCAAATGAACATTAGTCACTCTTATATTAGGAGGTCAAGAGCTCACGTAAAACTTGGAATTTCAAAGTCAATCATGGCAAAGAAAGGAAGGAGCAGCACCTCCTTCATATTGATAAGTATCTCACTTTGAAACAATTTTATGGTTGACTGTCCACAGTTATCGCCCTGAGACACTTGGCATAAACTGTTTTGTAGATTTAGTCATTAATTTCGTTCCCTGGTAGGAAAATGAAGCATAATACATCACTCGAATTGTTCTCTGACCTTTCTTTCGGAAAAAAAAAAAAAAGTGATGCTTGTTGGGAGTGTTTCAAACAACCCTGCAGAGATGAAAATGTTCTATCAACTATGATCAGTCTGTGAATTTTCCAAAGCTTAGAAACGTGTGAGCATCGCTCCATTCCGGATCCACGATCATTTTCCAAAACAACTCCACTCCGCTTTATTAAAATTTTAATTGTGGGGCTCAAATTCTAACATTTAGCAGCAGGACTTCCTCCAGCCTTCAGGGCAGGCTTCTAAGCCTCAACGGGCGACACCAAGAACCACCACCAAACGCAGGTTCCAGCAACACACTTACCACTCCTTCTGCGCACTGGAATCCTCGCTCTTGGTTGGTGTTCGTATTTGTCAGTCACATGAAGAGGGTGGGGTCTAACGGCTGAGCGCCAAATGAGACGGTGTAGTTTTGCGTCATCTCAATGCGACGAAAGCAGAACGGGAGGGGCGGGGTTGTGCAATTCCGTGGTGCCGGGGGGCTGCTGTGAAGGTGTCATGGCTGCTGCCGTGGAGCTTAGTTCCCCGAGCGGCAGCGACAGGACCGTGGAGCGAAGCTCCAGCCCTCTCCTCGCCCCAGAGATGCTCTGCGACATCTTCCGCTCCTTGCACACTCTGACTGGACAGGTGAGTGGAAGGCGGGGGCACCCTGGGCTCGGCGGCTTTTCCTCCAGCGGGGGCCCTAGGAGCGGCCGGCGTGTGGATACTGCGGGGCTGCTGAGGCCAGGGAGCGAGCCCAGGCCCTGCCGCGCCGGGCCGGAGAGGAGGACTGAGCGCGTAGACTGCCAAAGTGAGCGCGGCTGTCTGGAGAAAACCCGCTCCTAGCGGAGGACAGTGAACGTGCAGATGCTGCTGAGATTAGGAGGCGCCTAACGCTTAGGGTCCTTTCGCCTCCTGTGTATTCTCTCTGGAAATTTGTTGGTCAGTATGGCTTGAAAGTTTTTCGAGCGCTGCCTCTACTCTTGGAGGGTTATTTGCTCATATGGGTCTCTGGGTTTTATTTATGTATTTTCCCATGTGGTCATTGTGTGGGAGGATTTAAAAGGTTTTTAAAATGTAATCTGTAATATGTCTAAGTTCTGGTGTTAATTGTTGGGTATGAGTTCTGTGTGGCCGATGCTAACTGCGTCACTCCTGTCGTTTTAACTATTCGTCGCTCTTACAGAAATGTCATAGTAAACTAGTTTTCAAAAATGGGCTTCTTATATTTTAATAGATAAAGTCATTCGTGACATTTAACAAAACTTTAAATGAGAAGCAACATGTTTGTCTGCTTTAAAAATATTTTATGTGAAATATATTTTCTATTCGGAGCTGGTCTGGTGCATGTAGTGGACACAACAGATATTTGTGTCAAGCACAGTAGTTCGCTTTCTATGAGAATAAGGCATTTGCTTCATTTTTTTGAGCATTATTTTTAAAATCCTTAGGAGGATGGAAATTAATCTCGTAAAAAGTTATTTTAATAATTTAAAAAACCTTAGTATGTTTATTTTGACCGGAAAACTACAGTAAATTGCAGTCTTCTAAAAATTGAAGCTTGTACACTTGTTTGCCAACTAGTAACAAAAAATGCTTAAATCTTAGACACCGGATTGCTACTATCATTTCAGTGGCAACGTCCAAGACCATTAAATGGCTTAAAATTTAGAGAACTTTTTTGGTGTGGACTTTGGAGTTTTAAGACTTATACTCTAATGTCAAAATGTCAAGATGAGAAAAAAAACTCTTCTCACTTATTATGTTTAGAAGTTGTAAAAATTTACACTGAGAAATGATTTCAACTTTCATTTTGCATGCTGAAAATTTTCATATGATTTAAAAATTTTTAAACATTCTGGTGTTCCACAGGTTCAAAAGGAATGTGTCCCATGATTAAATTTTACTTAGGACACTTATCAAAAACCTTTAGAAAAAAATAGGAGTTTTTTCTAACATAATGAAGAAAGCGTTCATACAAGTGTCAAAAATAAGATTACTTTATTGATAAATGCTAACCATTTCAGTACTACCCTGTAATTTGAGACAAATTGTTTAAGAATGAAAACCAGAATGCATGCTGATAAAATTGCCCTTGGAAGTCTTTCCTTTTGTAACAAGTTTGAAGGACTTCTAAGATATAAATTGTCATATGCCTAAGTTCATCCTGTTTCATTGTGTAATTAGCACTTCTCAATAGAAAATGTAAAAAGGAATTGTTGAAAATTATTTTTTCCTCCAGATGCAGAATTTACTTTTAATTTAATCTTTTTGCTTGCCTTGCCTCTGATTGACCCATGTTAGCAAGCTAAAGATTTATTGTTAGCTTAGATTTTAAAAAACAGTTAATAATGTTTCTACTGAAAATGCACATTTAAATAGTAGATGTTAATAGCATATTAGTAGAAATTTTTGCAGTGCTAGTTTACTAGCCCGTGATTATGAAGTGAAAATACATAGAATGCATGTGACTGATGGGGAATTCATTGAATGAATGATGTAGTGTATTTGGGCCATTTTAAAATTAACTTATGGTATTATATATATTTTCATAAAAGAACAATTATCCTAAATTGCCTTCGAAGGCTCGTAGAATTCTCCTGAATTGACATGAGAGTATGAACCAAACAGTAAGATTTATTTTTCCAGGTTACTTTCCCTAGAAAATGTGATGCTTTGCTTTGGTTGAAGATTTGCCCGCTTTTTCCCAAAATCATTTTCGTAAATTTTCCATAATCAACTGTAGATCTTTTGGAGGACTGTAAAAACATGGTCATGGCTTACTTTCATAACAAGTTGTTATGTAATACAATCTTTATAGGCATTAAAGTAGTATCAGTGAAGATTAATGTGTTAATTTTAATGTGAAATCTTGATAGCTTGTCTTTGCCAATATAGCATATGTAAAAGTTCATATTTCTTGATGTCTGCCGCACATGGACTTTAAATACTTCTAGTTTCATTGACAGTATATCTGTCACACAATGATTGAATATAGTGCCAATTCTGGTGATCTTGGATCTTTTGGATTTCATGTACAATGATTCATGTTCATGTATTTTTACCCCCACAACTGTATTTGAACGCATGTAGCATGTATCATTACTTTGTAGAAGCCAGGCTAATTTTTAATAAATTATCCCTGCAAAATAAACTATAATTACTTGATTCTACTGCGGTGTGTGTTCTTATACTGTGCTATTGTGTCAGCCCTTAGAAAAGTTCATGGAGATTCACTTTTCCTCAGTCAGTGATTACAGGTGGAAGTTCTCCCTTTAAGTTTTGACTGATTTTGATGATAATCTTAGATTCAAGTTCATGAAAGTTTTCTGGATATTTTGTTCTAATAAGTTAGTAACTGATGAGAAACTGTAATGATGAGACCTCATATCTTACTAAGAAAACCTTAGCAAAAACACTGGACATCCAGTTTGGGCAATATATTTTACTACTGTGGAAAAGTATTCGTTTTTCAGCTTGAGAATGTCATAGCTAAGAGATAGTTTGATTTTTATTTGAAGTAGATATTGCCATCCCTATGTGTGAATAATTTTGATTTAAAAAATTTTCTTTTAGAAAATTGGCTCGATTAGAAAACAATAAAAATTTGATTCAGAAAAAAAAAAGTTTAGGCATGTATTTGTATACATATGTATCAAAGAGAAATATCCTTGGCTAGGACTTTTCTAAAGCAGTTGTACCTCAGGTGAATGCTCAGTTGGAGTTAGTAGGATTCTGACTAGGGCAAACCTATTTTTGGACACCACCCAAAGGTATTTTAGGTATTAAAGCATCAAAAGAGCTTTCCTTTTTGATCTTTCATGGATGGCTTCACCTCAAAGAGGGTCTCATAGCAGACATAAGAATTAGAATAATATTCCATTTGTTTTAAAAAATGAAACTCTGCATTGTTTGGCTTTTTAAAGTGGTAACCAGGTAGAGCATTTTATTTTGTCTTTGAAACTTGGTAACTATGAGCAAAATAGACAGGCATTACTCCATAGAAATCTTATTTTTGTGATAACCCCAGATAAACAGCTTAATCATGTACTTTTTGTGATGTTGCTGCTTTGCCCCTTTGAAGCTTAACCTCAAAGATGATGTGGTGAAAATTACAATCGATTGGAACAAGCTCCAGAGCTTCTCAGCATCCCAGCCTGCATTGCTCCTTACTGCACTTGAGCAACACGTTTTGTATTTGCAGGTAAATTTCTTATTAGAAATGCTAACTGGGGGTTGAAGATAGAAATTAATTGTAGTTAAATTAGCTGGAGTATTTGTCAATTCTACCTTAACACTATGTTAACAGTGTTATTAATAAAAGGTTACTTAAATCCATATTGAGTCTAAA
The DNA here is from genome assembly GCF_000622305.1 of Nannospalax galili. Classification (NCBI taxonomy): domain Eukaryota; kingdom Metazoa; phylum Chordata; class Mammalia; order Rodentia; family Spalacidae; genus Nannospalax; species Nannospalax galili. The sequence goes on along the minus strand of NW_008336020.1, from coordinate 153,058 downwards.
TCTGTTAAATTTCAGTAGTGATCAGGATAGTTACAAGAATACAGCCCAGTAAGCTGATGTGGGCATGAGATTGAATGAATGAAATTCTATTCAGTTCTAGACTTGCACTAAAAATTCAATACAGTTTCATCTATGGTGAGTTATAATTAAGCAATAAGACACGGCAGGTGTGTGTCATGCTATGATAATGATTCCATGCCTTGGGTGAGTTTGGAGGCTCATGGAGTGCTTTCAGTGGTTCAAGAAGTGGCATTATCCCAGCATGACACATCCTGGAGTGTCTATTGCAATTAAACAGTTTCAGCATAGTTTTTAAAAAGAAAGTAATTTCTTTGACATTAATGTTTCATCTTAGTAAGTAGCCAGTCACAATTTCATCGTTTCTTAATAATTTGAAATAATTCATCCTTGATACTAGAAGTCAGTTTTGAATTGTTATTTATAATAGTATTGTTACAGTTTTTAATACTTCATTTTAATAAATGAGCAGTATTATGACCTTGCTGGTTGTTATTGAACATCTTTGCAATTATAATTGATTTAAGTTGCAGTTTAATCAAAGTGTGAAATGTGAAGTATTTAAAAGATAACTAGAACAATTTGGATTGGTTACTTAACTCTGATAAAGGTGTATATGGTTTCAGAGAGTATTTGGCATAGCAAACAATGGAAACAAAATTGTAGGTATGAGAAAAATAATCGGAATATTGGTTCAGCAGTGGTGTGTTTTGCCTAATGGAATGGCTATTAATTTTCAGCCCTGCATTCATTGACTTTCTGGGAAATTTTAGGTGTTTCATGTTAAAAATAATAGTTAACCCTTTCTATGAAAGGCAGATCAATACAGTTCAAATGGGGACCAGATTTGAGGATGGAGGAGAGTATAAAGAAGGGAAATGAATTTCTGTGACCCTGAAAGGACCTTCCTGTACCCTCTGGTTATGGTGATAGGTGTCTCTCTTGAGGACCTTCCTGTACCCTCTGGTTACGGTGATAGGTATCTCTCTTGAGGACCTTCCTGTACCCTCTGGTTACGGTGGTAGGTATCTCTCTTGAGGACCTTCCTGTACCCTCTGGTTACGGTGATAGGTATCTCTCTTGAGGACCTTCCTGTACCCTCTGGTTATGGTGATAGGTATCTCTCTTGAGAACCTTCCTGTACCCTCTGGTTACGGTGATAGGTATCTCTCTTGAGGATCTTCCTGTACCCTCTGGTTACGGTGATAGGTATCTCTCTTGAGGACCTTCCTGTACCCTCTGGTTACGGTGGTAGGTATCTCTCTTGAGGACCATCCTGTACCCTCTGGTTACGGTGATAGGTATCTCACTTGAGGACCTTCCTGTACCCTCTGGTTAAGGTGATAGGTGTCTCTCTTGAGGACCTTCCTGTACCCTCTGGTTACGGTGATAGGTATCTCTCTTGAGGACCTTCCTGTACCCTCTGGTTACGGTGGTAGGTATCTCTCTTGAGGACCTTCCTGTACCCTCTGGTTATGGTGATAGGTATCTCTCTTGAGGACCTTCCTGTACCCTCTGGTTACAGTGATAGGTATCTCTCTTGAGGACCTTCCTGTACCCTCTGGTTACGGTGATAGGTATCTCACTTGAGGACCTTCCTGTTCCCTCTGGTTACGGTGATAGGTATCTCACTTGAGGACCTTCCTGTACCCTCTGGTTACAGTGATAGGTATCTCTCTTGAGGACCTTCCTGTACCCTCTGGTTACAGTGATAGGTATCTCTGTTGTATTCAGCTGTGGATCTTTGTAGGGTTGGTTTCTGATTTTGGGTTTTTCTCCTCTACATCTTCATTTTCTTTTGTACAATTTAATTTTATGACGCAGGAAGACACTTTTCCATGTCAAGAAGGGGGCTGAGGGTTTGCTCAGTGGGACACCTATATAGTTCATGTTCATGTTCTCTCGTTCACTTGGCCAACTGTACTTTCAAGTGGAGACTCTCCAGTTACACACTGATAATGCAGGGCTTTACTGAGTAAGAGCACTGGCTCTCCTGTTAAGGAGGGAAAATCCGAAGCCTTAGTGTTGGGGGAAGGCATTTGAATGACATGTTAATTAAGTGGCGTCCTGGCCAGACTGAAGGCTTTGATTTGGCACAAAATAAAAGATGAGTGA
>NW_008336020.1:134459-150887 GCF_000622305.1 Nannospalax galili | reverse complement strand
CCCTCCCTCCCTCCCTTCCTTCCTCCCTTCCTTCCTTCCTTCCTTCCTTCCAAATTTACAATAAATGATAAGGGTCACAGCATCAGAAAACAGCGAACACTTGTATGCGGTCAGACCTATAATATCCTGTGCACCAACTTTAAAATTTAATGCTCAATATTAAATATTCTTTTAGCAGAAATGTATATGAATATATAATAAGTTTGGAGCAGTTTGAACCTGAGCAGATGGCATTGTGTTCTTTTCAGCCCTTTTTAGCAAAACTTCAGTCTTTGATTAAAGAGAATTCAGCTGCTGTTGAAGAGATAAGAAAAACAGAAACGGGGAACAGGAGTGAACCAAGTGCCAAATTTGCCGTTGGGGACCTGCAAGAGGAAGAAACGCTTAAAGATTATGATTTAGGAGATGTGAAGAAGACAGAAATCCATTTTGATCCAGAAGTAGTTCAAATAAAGGCTGGAAAAGCAGAAGTAAGAAGTCTGGGGGGTGGAGGGAGTGGTGTCACTTTAAAAGTCCTTTTACGTTTACGGTGTTAAAACATTTGTTTATAGATTGACAGACGAATATCTGCATTTATTGAAAGAAAACAAGCTGAAATCAATGAAAACAACGTAAGGGAATTTTGCAATGTTATTGATTGTAATCAAGGTAACTAGAACTTAATTATCATAGGATTCTAAACTATTTTACTGTTGTTTTAATCTTTTGTTTTTAAAAATGAATAGCATTAAGAACATAATTCAGTTGATCTCATAGGTTTTTACTTGGTAATTAAAGTATTGGAATTTCCTTCTACTTAATAATAGACAGTGTTACAAAGTTGGATTTCATTTTGCTTACACAAAAATCAAATACATGCCAACAGATAATGACTGATGTTTACCACAGTTTGGGAAGGTTGAAGTTCCTCTGGGAAATGAAGGCAGAATGTTGGGTGGCAGGGTTGTTCAGGTCACCATTGTGAAGAAATAAAGGAGGGTGAGTTTCAAGTCTATAAATGTATTTGTGAAGTTAGGTTACCACAGAAAGTGAACTTAGTGAAGTTGATGGCATTCCTCAAGAGGGAGCAGTTTTCTGGTTAGTTCTGAGTTTTGTCATGGGCACACTAGCTTGTCATGAAGACCGTGGTTTTAGACTTTTGCTTTCTCTATCCTGCATACATCTGCTGGTTTTCATCAGCTTCTCCCTTCCCTCTTCAATTGATGCCATGGTATGTTTACATATCTGCAGCATACTTGCAGCATCTACATATTGCATAGCTAATAATAGCTTTAGATTTTGTCATCATCATACTAATTAGAGCAAGTGGTTCTTAGAAAAAATTACAGAGAAGGGTTCATACTTGGATTAAACATTTTTCTTTGTTGCTTTATAATGTGTCTTAGCTAATTATTGTGAACACAGAATTGTCAGTGGAACTAGAAGTGACTCATACCACACTGATTGAATGTTTGTCTTTTGAAATAATATGGGCTCATTTCAGGTCCTAAGTTAGTTCGACCTTTTTCATGTGTATCTCCAGATTTAGCTCTTCACAACAGGTACAACGGTGGCAAAATCTTAGGTGCTGCAGTCCAGTTACATGTAACTCATGAGAAAGGGTTTGTTGAGGGAGGAAGCACAAGTGTCACTAATGCTATTCCTCTGTTCTCCTGCTAACTCTATTATTACAAACCACCAGGGGATAGAAATTGACAAGAATTGAAATGCTCAGCAGGATTCCTTGGCCCATTCAGTCCCTTGCTGGCTCAAAACAGTGCTAGCAAGAATTGCTGAGGAGAGTGACTAGCACCTCTGCACTCAGCATCTTCACACCGTGCTGAATCTCTCTGGTGGGGCTCTGTGTTTGCAGTGTAGCTCTGGAAAGGATGCTGCTGCTGCTGCTGCTGCTGCTTTTAACCCTTAGACCAGTGGAAAGCCAGGGAGATAATGGAGAAGTGTAGGCACTTTAACTGCGTTGTGAAGGTAATTCCAAGAAAAGAAAGTGACAGTTTAGTCTCTAAATGTAAAGGATAAGTGCATTTGGAAGTTTGTTTATACAATTTGACTTAGAAGCAGATCTACTAAAGAAACTTAAGTTGGAAAAATACATTTTAATGTGTTTGTTCTTTTGAAGACCCTTTAGTTGACCTAAGAATGAATAATTGATTTTTAAAAATCAAATTCCATAGAAAAAAATTTCTTTCAGTATCTCACTTCATATTCAGTTTTTATACAATAATTATGGAAATTTTACAAAAAACTTACTGCCAATGTATGGTATTTCTGTTACTCAAGCATAGTATATTTGCTATATATTGTGGTATTATGTAAATACGTGCGTATAACTGACAATTATTTCAGTATTTAAATTAATATTATATTAACATGTTTCCAATTTTTTCCCTTACAATTTATTGGGTATCTAATTTGAAATGAATTGTACGTTTTAGCTTGGAAAAAATATTAGAACAAATTTTACAACATGTCTTTCCTAAAATTACATTTTTTGAAAGGTAGGATTAGAAGGAGTAAAGAACATTTTGATCAGAAATTTTTTTAAATCATTTAAAATTTTTTGAGAATTTCATGCATGAATACTGTTATTTACATCATCCCACCTTCCCCTCAGCTTCCCCCATGCCTCCACTCTCGTTTGCATGACCTCTTTAATTATTATTGTTGTGTGTATGTGTGTCTTTTAAATGAACATTGGAAATCTTAGGTACAGAGGAAAAGTATGTGTTGTACTTGAGGTTTCAGGGTCTTTTTTATATGGAGGTTCTGAAATTAAAAGGTGTAAAATATACAATTAATCCTTTTATTAGATGCTAATTTGGTAATAAAAATGTTGGATTTAAAAAAAAGATATTCAGTAAATTCAGTTCTGTTACTATGATAGTTAGACTATGGTGTTCTATAATATTGAAGTCATTTTCTCCAAAGACCCAGATGGTTCATGGTGATACCGATTTTTTTAAAAAAAATTATCCTGTTATGCCACTTAATGCTAATGGTTTTTCTGTATGTAAATCTAAACAGTAGATAAAAATATTAGATATGATTCAATTTAGCAGATAAAAGCCACTCAATTCTATTTGGATGTGATAGTAATTTAATGTTTTTTACTATTTGAAATTCTCTTATGAGTAATGTATTATAAATTATCAAATTGGAAATTTATCAGATTTCATACAGTTGTAATTAAGAATATATTTATACTAACGTTCATGCGAATTTTCCTTAGAAAATAGTTGTGCAAGAACTGATGCCATCTTTACCCCTTACCCTGGATTTAAAAGTCATGTAAAAGGTAAGTAACCATTACATAATATCTTTGTTACTGGCAGAAATTTATTGTAGATTATTAACAGAATAGAATCAAAGTAACTTTCCCATCTAAATTTCATTTAAAACAAAAGTATTGCCTTTGTTCATTTGGGGTTTGTTATTAGAGATGTTTCTCAAAAGAACATAAAGTCCTATGAGAGAGGGAGAATTTCTGTTTTTGAAACATACAGTCACATACTCTAAAAAGTTTCTTAACCTAGTTTCTAGAGTTGTGAATACATATGGACCACAGACTAGATCTGAAGGAATCCCAGGGTCAGGTCATAACCCTGCTGGCATGCTTCGAGACTGTGGTAATCAGGCTGTGGAAGAGCGGCTCCAGAACATTGAAGCTCACTTGCGATTGCAGACTGGTAAGCAGAGCATTGGGTATGCCCCGTGAAGTTTGCAAGAGGATGAGAACTGCATTCCTTTACTCCAGGTCTTCACTGACAGCCGTCCTTCTGGCTGTAACTGTCAGGACAGCCAGGAATCTGCAGTTCTCCAGGCTTTTGCTCTTTTTCCTTCGTACAGCTCTCTGGACTTTCTAAATGGAGAAAATGCTGGTAGATTGGGAAGCAAGTTCCAACCGGATTCTGTTAACTTTAGTTTATCAATGTCATAACTAAAAATTAATGTAATGTTTTGTGATGGCCAGTTTCAAAACTTAGAGTGACCACCTCTAATTCAAATCATCCACACTGCCAGCTACAAAATACTGGTAAATGTGGTCTTGTTCTGTAAGGCTCTCCATGAGGATGAGCATGTAAATGAATAAAAGGGATAGAGAACATGAACCCATGTATAATATTGAACAATAGTGCCAATCACTCTGAAAGTGTCATGCCTCTGTCAGCTTTGTGCTTAACAGTGTTCTTTTGTGGCATTGGTGCTGTTATTGTATAGATAATGAAACTGGAGCTCAAAGAGCTCAAATAACATACCCAAGATTTACGGTAAATAAGGACAGCTGTAAATGTAACATTCCTAAGATATTAATAGTAAGTAACAGCTATAAAGGAAACATAATTCCTAACTGGCTGCCAAGGCCAAGTTCCCCCGTTAGATACCATGTCCTATTGATTCTGCCTTCTAAATGTCTCCCAAATACATCCACTTCTCTCTCCACAACTACTGCTATAAATGAAGCCACAATGATCTCTGTCTTGGAGTAATAGAAAGATGTTAACAGGCTCTTTGCCACTCAACTTCCTCTTCTAGGTCATTCTTTACCCCGTGGCCAGATTGCCTTTTTTGAAGTTCAGGGCTTACTTTGTTTCTACCCAGTTAAAAATTCCTTAATGGTTCTGTGTAGTCCTTAAATATATACCAAACTTAGTATTTCTCCACCATTCAACAATAATATTAAGCACTGGCTATAATCCAGACCCTGTTTTTTATACTGAAACCACATCTAAGCAGAAATTCTATTTGGGGCAGAGGAGATGGTAGAAATAATAAATCACTTGGTATGCTACAGGAGAAGGGCTAAAGGTAAAAGCTTGCTTGAGAGAAGAGAAAGGAAATTGTGACAGGAGGAAGCTTTAATTTTAAATGGGATCATCCATACCTAGAGACCTAGAGTTCCAGCCAAACCAGTCACTGAGCTTCCTCTCTGCCTGCCACTCATTTGACTGCTTAATAGCCTTTGCATCCATGTTGACCTTCCAAATCCTAGACTAGCGTGGATCCTCTTTTTATATAGTCTCATAGCACCAGTATTCCTGTCCTCCTTGAAAGCTGGTACTGAAGTTTTCGGTTTGTTCAGTGTTGGTGTTCTCCGCTAGTTAACAAAGACTGAGAGTAGAATCATGCCATTTGTGTCCATGACATTTTGAACTTCGTACAAGGCCTGGCACAGAGCAGGTGCTCAAATGTTTATCGAAGGAAGAGTTGTTGATTTTACCTTCTCAGGATGTGCATTGTTCAGTAGGCCACAGAGCTAGTGTTCATCTCTCAGAGAAGGTCGAGGATGGCACTGCTGATAAAGTGGTATTTGGGCCCTTGAAGAATCAGTAAGAATACTCTTAAGAGCCACATGTTCCAAAAAGAGGGAATAGTCTCTGCATAAAAGCTCAGAGGCACAAAATACAGTCCAGGAATTTTCTGACTCTAGCTGGAGTATTAGGTATAGGTGGACTAAGAAAGGAGAAGGAGTTAATCTTTGGGTAATAAGACTTTACCATGAAGAGCCAATCCCCTCCCCCGGAAGTAGATGGGTTTAAAATGTAAATACCTAAAAGGACTGAATGGTTAAATCTCAAATAGTGTCAAGAAGTTAATTATTGTAAAGAATATCTTGACTGCTTAACTGTGTGTCAACGCTATTTCAGAATCAAGGAATACTTAACACAATGTAGTCATCGGCTCTGTCTTCAAAGACATAGTCTATGGGAGAATGATTAATAATGAAGTAGAATTTTAAAGGGATGCTGAAGAGGGGTATGGTGGAGGCACAAGAAGCCTCAATGGGAGGTGGTTGCAGGTAATGCTTCAGGACCCAGTGAAGCTTGAAGTGGCTCCTGAAAGATCCTGGGGTAAGCAGGGGACATGCTAGGTATAGTGAGCTGAGAGCAAAGTCAAAAGAACAAGTTACTTATTTTACCTTATTCAAGAGCATGAACAACCATGATCCTATTTATAACACCTCAAAAAAAAGAGAAACTAAGTCCAAGAGTTCTCATACTTAACCAACCTGATACTTTTGATATAATTTACCTGTATTCTTGAATACCTGCTCTGTGCTAAGCCTTTTAGTCTATGAACTGATAATTCCTTGGCTTGTGTGGTGTACAAGTTGCCAGCCATACTCACTAAACAAAACCAATAAACTCTTAGTCCTCTTGGTACTTACACTGGAGTGGGAAGGCAAATGATGAAATGAACAGAGTGTTGGGAAAAAATTAAGAGGAGGTGCTTGTTAAAGGAAGCAGTAGCTCCGGCATTTTCAAAAGGATGTCAGAGAAGATCTCAGATCAGGTAAGTTTTGCATAATACCCGCTGAGGCGGCCCAGAGTAAACTTCCTTGGGATTGTGGAGGTTGGGGGACCCACCATTGCTAAAACGCAGTCAGATTGGTTAGCCTGCTTGAGTAACAAAACAAAGGCAATTAAGTGGCTGGAACCATAATTGCTTGGGAAAAGTGTAGGGACTGGTGGGCCATTGTTAGGGCTTTAATCTTTAATCTGAGTGAAACAGTATTTGAAGGATTTGAACAGAGAATGGATGCATTCTAGCTTACATATTATGTAGTGATTGGCTCCTGGATTGAGAGTACATTCTTTGGAAATAAGGCAAAAACAGGGAGACCTCTTGAATGTTGTAGTAATCCAGACAGATTATGGTAGTCTAAACCAGAGAGGTTACAGTAGTGATGTTCCTAAGAAGTAGAGGATTCTGAATATATAATAAATTGAAATTCAAGTATCTTTAATATACCATGTCCTTCCCCAAAAGGTTTTAATTCAGAATTATGGGAAAGCCCCCTTTTAATATTCTTCCAGGTCAAATGAGAAAATAGATCATGCTTAGGGAAATGCCAGTTAAGGAAAGTAATGAGAGAACTATTTCAACGATTGATTTGCACGATCATTTTATCACTGGAGTTTTGTTGTTGTTGTTTTTTCCTACTAAGTAACTACTAACATCTACTATAAATACTAATTTTTCTACTGAAGCTATTCAGTATCTCATAAAATGAATTTCACAGAAAATTCACAGCACTATGGGAGGCATACTAGTGTTTAAAAAGAAGTGTAGTACAGTGTTTCTCGTGTACAGTGTGAAACTGCGATTTACAGGTTTTAATAATTTATTTGTTTTTATTTGTTCACTTTCTTTTTGTTTTTGTTTTTTGGGTCTTTTTGAGACAGGGTCTCCCTGCAGCCCCAGATCTGCCTGCCTCTGTCTCCCCAGTGTTGGGATTAAAGGCATGCACCACTACGTACCTGGATTATTTACTTTCTTAAGTTTAAATGTTTCTTGTCAATGTCTTTGTTTGATAGTTTAAGAATAAAAATAGTAAGATAATAATTTGAATTTTAGCATTTTTTTCTATTAATTTAGGTGGTCCAGTGCCAAGAGACATTTATCAGAGAATTAAAAAGCTTGAAGATAAAATCCTTGAATTGGAGGGCATCTCTCCTGAATATTTTCAACCTGTAGTAAGTATTAATGTCTTTTTAAAAAGTGGTGCTGAGCATGGTGGCACCTGCAGAGGCAGGTAGATCTCTGAGATCAAGGCTAACCTGGTCTGTAGAGGGAGTTCCAGACCAGCTGGGAGTATAGGAGACTCTGTCTCAAAAACAAAACAAAACAAAGTGCTATTTTATTTTAAAAACTTCTATTGTATAGTAGTTCATTCATTGACCTATCTGTGAAACACTTTTAATGATTAAAACATAAAGTCCTATGTAGGGGAGTATCTGATTCTTTAAAAATTTTGGTTCTAAATATTTTTTAAATGTAGGGATACTTTTATTATCCATTACTCATTCTTTTAGGCCACTTTCATGGCATAATAAATTAATTTAGATATGGTTCACTCTGTAACTCTGAAATTGCTATCTTATAAAGAAATGCTTTGCTTTTAGAACTTACTGTCAGGTAATCCTTGTTGCTCTAGACTCTTCCCCTCAGCTCATAGATAAGTACATTTCTTGATACCTAAACAAGCTCACACCTTATACTCTCACCTATTTTCTTTACCTTAACCAGACTTTTTAAAGACTGGTCTTCGCCTAATTCCTCAGTTCTGGTCTTTGTTCATTCATTCCTTCACTCATTCTAACCCCTTTTCTATTTTGCTGATAAGTGTTTTCTTTGGTACATTGGTGTTTCAGACAACTCCAAGCTCATTCTGTTTTCTTCCACCTCCATCTGCTTATCTGTTCTGACGCTTGCTTGTGGAGGAAGTGGTTGCTTGTTGGTTGACTTGCTTGCTTGTTTGTTTGTTTGCTTGAGACAGGGTCTCACTATAGAGCACAGGCTGACCTTGAACTCTTGATCCTCCTGCGTCAGCCTCCTGAGTGCTGGAATTGTAGGTATGAGCTACTATGCCTGATTGGGTTTGCTTGCTTGCTTGCTTGCTTGCCTCTTTTGGGTTTTGAATTTTAAGTACCATATTAAAAAGAAAATATGAAAAGTGAAGTCATATTAAAATTATTTCTGAAAAATTATGTCGAAAAGTGCACATTAGCATAGATTATTTGATAGGGTAGTAATCCTAAGTTACAAATTGGGTATTAGAAGAATGTACAGAACAAAAATGGGCAGCAAATTGTAAATGATAAAAATTGAGATAGCATTTAGTGATTTACTGTACTCAAATATAAAATGAGGTTTATGCTAAGTATCAAGGTTTGAAATTAAATGACACAAGATAATTAGCATATTGCGTAGTACATGGTTAAAAAAAAAAAAACCCTCAGTAAAAGCATGTATTTGATTTCAGAAGCCATGTGTGGGGTATCTATATAAGGTCCTTTCCTCTAACCTGCACATATCTAATTTTAGGAAATGTATTAAACTACAAATTACAAATTTTTTCTACTTTGAATGTTTCTTCCCAGAAAACTTCCCACAGCAATTCCTTCCCAAGTATTTCTCTGTCAAGCCGCTTTCATTAAGTAACCCTTGGTTCAGTTCCATAGCTTTTTAATACAATTTTTTTTTACCAGTAGAACTGATCTTAGAAGATAGTATGGTTGTAACAGAGACCTCTAGTGAAGCCTTCATGACTCTTATTATGGTTTAGGAAATCTTAAATAGTGACTTAGTTAACAAAAGACCTTCATAACCTAATTTTGTGGGGGGTTTGTTTTTATTGTAGATCTGTTATACATAATACACAATGCATTGTTAAAGAAGAAATCAAGTTGTAGAGAACCTTAAATGCTGTACCTGAGAGCTGTTTCTCTCTTTTTTAGGCAGGGAGAGTAGGGATTTATTGAAAGCATTTGAGCAGAGAAGTGATTTATAAATGCAGTATTTAGATTTATAATATTTTAACTATAGGAGGAGATAAAACAGGAGATAGCACTATACTAGCTTAGGTGTGAAGTAAGATCTTGAAATAGGGACAGGAAGGCGAATATAAAAAGTTAAGTAGGAAAGAAAAATTGACAGCTGTTGGTAATTGGATATGGAAAAGGACAAGTTCAGTTTCTGGTTAGTAAGAACGTTAATGTCATTGGTAGAAATGAGAAAATCAGGAGGGGTTGATATTTTTCAGAGGGGCATGAGTTTCAAAGTATAGGAAGATATGAAGAAAGAAATAGCAAACTTTTTGAGTGATATGACATACTTTAGACCATTGGGAGAATCTGCTTTGAGAAGCTTGTGAGACTCCAGCGAGAACGAACACTGCCACTGTCGATGGCCTGAGGCCTGTTGATACCATAACTGTATTGGCAGGAAGAACTAGAAATACTGACAGAATTAGCCTGCTGAGTTAGGCATTCAGGAAAGGAGGGATGGCAGCCTTGGTAAAAAGAATGCTTTGTAGACATTTCCAGATCTTCAAAACTTATATTTGATTGTTTTCACACATGAGAGAAATTGAGAACACTGTGCCCTGAGAAGATAGAGCACAGCATCCTCATGCTGTGAGTACATTTATAGTAGTTGCATGGTTTTACATTATTTATGCCTCGCGGTGAACAGAAAAGACTATGTGGCGCAGCCCTCACTGTTTGAGTTAGGGCATAAGGGAGCGTTCCGTCCAGCAGACTCCCTGAGGGCTGCTCTTTTGTTGAAAATTGGATTTCTAAACTCTGAAAAGATTTTAACTGAAATGTGTTTATCTAAATTCATATATAGATGAATTCTAAATATGAAGAAAGGTCTAGAAACCAGATAGAGGTTTATAGTCACGGGTAATATTGGAACATAGCATATGAAAGAATGAACGTTAGCAGAAAAGAAGTTGTAAATTTTGTTTAATTCACAGAAGAAAGCTAAATGTTTTCTTTTTAATTTTCTTTCCTTCCTAATGACAAAGCTCTCCTGACTTTAAAAGACTAGTAAGCTTTTCTAAAAACAAAACATGAATATTCTCATAATAGGAAAAAAAAACTTTAGCTTAAGTGCTTAAAATACCTACATGTTCTCTTTTGAGGGATCAACTTCAGTCAACTATTTCTGAAAAATAAAAAAGTCTTCTCTCAAAAAATGTACTCAGGCACACATCTTTAATCCCAGCAGTCAGGTGGCAGAGGCAGGCAGATCTCTTAAAATCAAGGCCAGTCTGGTCTACATAGCAAGTTCCAGGCCAATCAGGACTACTTAAGGAGTCACTGTCTCAAAAAAGACAAAAAAAAAAAAAAAAAAAAAAAAAAAAACAAACACCAAACAAACAAAAAGTAACTTGGTAGCTAACAATTGTCTATAACTCCAGGGGAATCTGATGCCCTCTTCTGATCTGCGGGCATTGTACAACATGGGTATACTTACATGCATGCAGGCAATACACTCATACACATAAAATAAATTAGAAATAATAAAAAAAATTAAGTATGTCATTGTTCAAGATAGAGAGAAGTGAAGGTCTGAGTTGTAGCAACGAGACAAGAAAAGATGGTACACCTGTAAAATCAATTGCCCTTTGCAGCTGATAAAAATGGGAAGACAGGGTGGATGGTCGTGGAAGAGGCCTCCTTACCTTTTAGTTGCCTTAGAGCATGGGTACCCTTGATCTGTGTGCATAGCATCATCTTTTCATTAGGACACAGGCATTATGAATATAGCTCTAAATTACCTGTCAGTGTAACACAGAATGAAGAGACATTTGGACTGTCCTCATGTGGTTGTTTTGCTGGCTGGTGTGTTGTACTCTCAAATATTTCAAGTATCAAACTTTGTTAAAATTTCCCCTTTGATACTGAGATGTTCTTATTACCTAAAACAAATTTTAAAGCTTATCTACTCAGACTAGATATGGTGCATAGAAATGTTCTTGTAAAATATCATGCTCAGACCTAAAATAAGCCCCCAACTCCCTTTACTATTTTAGTCATTGATCCACTATGTTCTTATTGTCATTCTGATATTTTTATTTTATTTCTGTTTCATGATAATAATTACCTGATTGTTTATGACATGGAAACTCGTATTCTACTGATTAATCTAGCAGTTAAAGCGAAAGTACATTTTAATCAAGTATTTAAAAAGCCACTCCTTGGGAAGGTAGTGGATAGATTGAAATTAAGCCCCACCTGCCCATGTTCCCTACCTCAGGTATCTAGCTCAGCTTGGCAAAAGAAGGAACATATTAACCTGAGTTCTGTTATTCCATATTTAATAATTCTAACACTTAATGGATTATTGTTATAACTACTGCTAAAAGACATACTTAGGCGTTCTTTGGATTAGCTTTTGACGTGAAAGAAAATGTGAGCTCTAATTTCTTACAAATCTTGGTCAGATATGCTCATGAGAAATTCTGCTATGTGCATTCAGTTTCTTTCTCAGATATACTCAATGGCAAACAAAGTCTTAAAAGAATTCATAAGATTTCAGTTTAAAAGGCTTAGTAATTTGTCACTGAAAGTGCTGTCAGCTTCAACTAACACACACGCACACACACACACACACACACACACACACACACACAAAATCGGATTGTACCTAGGGACTCTCACATACTGAGCAGATGTCTCACCACTGTGCCACATCCGCATCCCATCTACAAGAAGTCTGGACTCGGTGTGGAAATGATGCAGGAGGAAGTCCCAGTGAGAAAACACTCGATCATTGATTCAGTAGCTGAGTAACAATTAAAAAGGACTTGAGTCCTTACTCCTCTCAGCTGTCTGTCGTGGCTTCTCCTTGGTAGATGGAAAGACTGCTATCCACTCTCTTATCTCCACATATCAGTGACCAGAGAAACTCATATGTTTTCAATGTTTTCTCACAAAGGAAATAAGGAAGCTTTCAGAAACTTTCTCCCTAACTCCCAGTAGACTGTCCTTACTCATTGGCTACAGTTGGACCTGTGTCCATGTCCTTCACTGGCAAGACCATTGGGGTGGGCTAGGCATCCCCTTGACTCACACAGAGGAGAAAGAGCTGCTTGCCTAGACAAGCACAGTGCCCTTGATAGTCAAGGCATGTTCTAGCCTGCACACAGATATATGTGTCTTTACTTCTTGGCCTGATGCACCAAATTCCCTTTTATGTCTATTGCTACTTCCCTTGTTCAGTATCCTAGGGTAGGGTATTGTTTGTTTTGTTTGCTTTGCTTTGCTTTGCTTTAGAAACCAGGTAGAAAATAGAAAATCCCAAGAGTGCCTCTTACCACAATTATCAGGCATAGAGGATATATATGCAGCTTGTAGTTAATGAGAAAGTATGTGGGTGCCAGAGAAAAGATGTTGTTGCGCCATTACTACATACTACATACTTAAGTATCGCCATCTTTGAATATAAGAAGCTGGGTATTGGTTGAGATAATGTCAGAGTTCTCAAAGGTTGCCTGTGTTTTGTACAGTATTCTTAGAGGAAAAATGCTTGTGTTTGCTAAATATTGATCATCTGCCATTTTGTTACTTTTGAACTAGAACTTCTCTGGAAAAAGAAGAAAAGTTCAACTACCTCAAGTAAGTTGAGTTACTGTGTCTTCATGTGATTTCTACCGTAGATTGATGAGTTTTAGACCTTATTAATAAAAGCTTTTAGCCAGGCATGGTGGCACACACCTTTAGTCCCAGCACTTGGGAGGCAGAGGCAGGAAGATCTTTGTGAGTTCAAGGCCAACCTGGTCTACACAGAGTTCCAGGCCAGCTGGGTCTACAGGGAGACCCTGTCAAAAAGACAAAAAGTAAAAATAAAATAAAAGCTTCTACTGTAGGGTTGATTTAGAGGAATGGTTTTATTTCAAGAACTCAGACAAGCTAAGTAAATGCAAAAACCTTGATCTTATTTTAATACTCGAAGAATGTTTTGGTTGCAAAGTGCTTAAAAATGATAAATGCTCAAATAAATAACTTCAGTCTACTCTCACTCTCCCTTTTGTGGACATTACTAATGTTAGTATTATCTAAATCAAAAAGGTGACTTCTTGACTGGGGAGATGACCAGTGTGGAAAGGGGTTGCTGCAGCAAGCAGAAGGACCTGAGTTGGGAGCCCAGCCACCTGCGTGAAAAACTACACAGGGTGGCACGGGCTATAATCTCAGCACTGGGAGACAGAGAGCCAGTCTAGACTGCTGGTGAGCTCCAAGTTCATTGAGAGACCCAATCTCAAAAAGTAAGGTGGAGGAACTGGAGAGATGGCTCAGTGGTTAAGAGCACTGGCTGCTCTTACAGAGGCCCTGGATTCGTTTCCTAGAACACACATGGCAGCTAACAACTATACTTAACTCCAGTTCCAGGGGATCCAACGCCCTCTTCTGACCGACAGACATTGCACAACATGTGTGCACCTGCACACATGCAGGCAATATACTCATACACATAAAATAAAGAATTTTTTTTTTAAAAAAGATGGAAAGCAATCAAGGATGATACCTCTGACTTCCACAACCACACAGACACCCGCACACACGAGGGTAACAGCGGCCACCTCTGTCCAAAGTACTTCATTTTTTTAAATACTTACTATTTTTTATTTTATGTGAATGTATTGCCTACATGGAATTTATGGCATAGGCACCATATGCGTTTGTTCAATTTTATAATTATTGTCAGGAGGAAAAAGTAACATGCTATTGAATATTTAAATACTTATAATTCATTTAGCACTTTATCTGCATTAAGATGCTTCAAAATCTTATTCAGCAATTTGTGTCCCTGTTGTTTATAGCAGAACTATTCACTGGCGGAACTTGATGAGAAAATTAGTGCCCTCAAGCAAGCCCTGCTCAGAAAATCAAGAGAAGCAGAGTCCATGGCAGCTCACCATCTTCCATGAAAATTCCTCATCTGTCATTTTTCTTTGATATACATGTGTATGTAACTTACACTGCAATTAATTAAGCATATGTATTTATCAGTGCAAACTTTTCTGTGAAATCAAGGTTTATTTCACATGAGTCTGGCTTGCAGCACCTAATCTTCAGGCACTGCAGTGAGTTTTGAAATAATGTATGCATTGAAAATAGCATTGTTGGGATTTATTCCCTTCTGTTTTAAAGGACGTATTTTGGATATTGAAAAGCAATTTGAAAGAACACCGTTTTTTTCCCTTCTTGGTGGACCACCAAAGAAGATTATTTTGATAGTGATATCAAAGGACTTTATATTTTTAACATTAACTGGTTTGTTAGTTTAAATTAGTACCTTGTACACAATGGATAGTCAGCAAAAATGTTTTGACCAAAATCACTTAAATGCGTGTGTAAACCTATTTTTATTTTTGAGTTATCCTTGTAAATAAACAGTCAATCCCATTTTATCCTTTTATTGGCTCTGTGACCTGGAGCAAATTAATCTCTTTTTGTCTAATTTCCTACCTGTAAAGGAGAATGACAGTACTAGCACCTACATAATTGATGGTCATAACAAATGTGTGAGCTCATGCTTATGCAGGTTTTGACACTGCCCTAAAGGGATGGCTTATAAATGTTAGCTGTGATTGTGTAAAACAGTAATGAAGATGTTATAGACAAGTTCTATTGCTGTACTTAGAAATTAAACGTTTAGAAGATACAACTGCAGTTATGTCCAGGGCCTTTAATGGAGCAGCTATTTGAGAATTGTTTGATTGCAAGAATTAGAAATCTACCTCAGATCACTTATAAATGGGGAGCCGTTAAAAGAGTCAGAAACCTGGAGCTTCACTGGAGGAAGTATAGTAGGTGCACCTCCATCGTAGGATCCAGAGGTCACTGCTGTCCCTCTCCATGCCTGTGTCTCAGCCCCACTGCATCTTTCTGCCTCCTCCTGTTTCCCACTCCCCTGGTGTACCTTCCTGTCACCCTCTTTGTTCTTTCTCTGGGCCATGCAATCATTTGTGCATTCAGGGTACCTGCCTACAGGTATACTGGCTGTTTTTTCCAGCCTTTTGCTGGTGTTAGCCCATACTGAGTCCAGCTCTAGAACCTCACAACTCCAACAATTGATTACTTTAGTCTTTGCATTTCTTTATTGACAGTCTTCACACACTAACTACAACTGATCGGTCATCTTCATCCAGTTGCAGCTGGGACAGTGGTACAGGACCTCTTTATAGGAATGGGCTGTATATATACAGCCTTATATAACTGTGGTAGCCTTGAAAATGTGGTTACTTTGTTAAAAATGGGAGCAGGCAGCTTTGGACTCATTCCCCAAAGTTGGCATAGACTAGGCCAGTTCCATTAACGTCTCATCACCTCTGCAGAGCCAACACAAGTCAAGATTCTCCCTCCTAATGATGATGCCATCTCCCCAATTTCCACATCCTATAATACCATACTATCAGAATGACATCTTCCAGATTTAGTGACATTTTACCACCGACATAATCAGCAGTACAGTAGTGAAACGATGGTTAAAATGATCAGTCGGTAAAGGAGATTGACTTACGGTAGGGAAGAAAGCCAGCAAATAGGATCACAGAGTCATCACAGCTCATACCACGAATACCTCGAGTACAGTTTATTGCCTCCCTTAGGAGTGGAATAAGTTTCAAGGTCATGTCTGATAGTTCTGATGTCTGCCTGTTAGGATTTCCTTTTTCCATTGTTCAAGTCTGTAGTGGACATGAGAGTGGAATCCTCTCCAACTTCAGTTAAGTGTTGTCTGGTGCCAGCATCCTTTTCTCCTTGAGTCTGGAGCCTTCTGAAGAGGCCAGGACTTTATTTTGCTATCAGTGGGTATAGATACTTGCTAAGACTAAGGTTCTGGTGATAACTACTCTTGAACTAGTGACTTTCAATCTTTGTCTTTTCTTAGGTGCATCCACTGACTAAAAGATGGTGCTGGGACTTTCAAGAGAGGGGTGGTAAATTTGTTCCCTCAGTCCAAGCTACCTAATGACCATTGCTTTAGGATTTTTTTTGTTACTCTGCCTCTTTCCTTATACTCATTATTTCTTCCTAATGGCCTTGTCCTTAAAAGAAAATAGAAGAGGGCAAACAGTCAGAAAGAAGAGACTTGCTTTCAGGGACAACAAAACATCTCTTCCTAGTCAGTCCCAAT